>NC_092207.1:9263907-9328983 GCF_043381705.1 Parasteatoda tepidariorum | reverse complement strand
TTCTCAAAGATTAACTACTTTCAGAAGAAACGGTAGAAATTTATATTTTTTTATGCTAAAAGTCAAGGATTAACAATTTTTAGAAGAAACCGTAAAAATTTATATTTTTATACTAAATTCCAGTATTCGAAAGTTATCAGTGGAATCGTTCTCAAAGATTAACTACTTTCAGAAGAAACGGTAGAAATTTATATTTTTTTATGCTAAAAGTCAAGGATTAACAATTTTTAGAAGAAACCGTAAAAATTTATATTTTTATACTAAATTCCAGTATTTAAAAGTTATCAGTGGAATCGTTCTCAAAGATTAACTACTTTCAGAAGAAACGGTAGAAATTTATATTTTTTCATGCTAAAAGTCAGTGTGTGAAATAAATTTATTAAATCATTCTTAAAGGATTAACAATTTTAAAAAGGAAAGTATTCGAAATAAATCCGTTAACTCGTTCTCAAGGATTAACTGTTTTTAGGAGAAGCAATAAGAATTTTTAAGAAACGGAATTTTTAAAAGGAATAGATTATATTTCTTAAGGAGTAACAATTTCAAGAAAGAAGCGATAAGAATCAGTATTCGAAAAAAATTGTTTGAATAGATCACAAAAAATAATAATTTTTAGAAAAAGCAGGAAGAATTTTTTTTTATTCTTTTTTATATTAAAACTCAATATTTGAAAAAAAAAATTATAAAATAGTTCTCGATGATTAGCAATTTTTACCGAAAAAAGTTGTAAGAATTTAAATTTATTACATTTTAAAACACATTATATGAAAGAACTCGTTTGAATATTACACAAATATTAACAATTCTAAGAATAAGCGTTAGGGATTTGTATTCTGTTTCCAAACTTGCAAATCAGCTAAAATAATTTTAGAGAGTTTCTTTGTTTATAGAATAGATTAGAATGTTTCTGCCTTATTTGCATGCACTCTTCTTAATTAGAACACATCTGTTACTCCTTCTAAAAAAAAATCGAATTGAAAGAAGAAGATATGATCTTTATGACCTCCGCTTGACATCTCTTTGAGTAATTTTCATCTTTCTATGCAAAATAGACTGCACACGCCCTTCTCACTGTCTAGACTCCAAGTCTAGCCTTGCAATAAAAGAGTTGACCACCTGCTTTGTCTTAAAACTGTGCAGATGGTCTACTGAGGGATGGTCAGCGCTGCTCATTAAGCCCTTTTGGAGGGTGGCTTTTTATTTATGAATAACCCTTCCTTTTTAAATTGTTCATTGTTTACTAATTTATATCAAAGGGTGGTGTTTTCCAGAGACGCTCCCTACTGTATACACTGGTTTTAATGACTCGTTAAGACTGATTTCGTGTAGAGATTTAGTTTAGCATTCAGATATGCATAATCGATATGTATAAATACAGTCGGACCTCTATTTAACGAAATCCCAAAACAAGTTCGTTATATGGAAAATTCGTTAAATAGAAGATCACTTTTTGAAATACTTAAGAGACACAAAACAGGTTTTAAATTCATAAACACTAGACGTAATTAAAACAGCAATTGTTACACCTTTATCTTGTAAACTAGTATCTACAATTTATTTCATGAATCTTAACCATGAAAGAAATCTGCAAGAATAGAGCAAAATGTTATCCAGTGTTGCACTATCATGCTACATACATTTTCAACTAAAAGAAGCTAAATTTAAGCATAAAATTTAACTGCATTTATTATAAAAGCAATCTTAAACATACATTACCACATGCGTTCTTAAATTTAGTTGCTACTGATAAAATTCGTTAATTTATTTTGAAGGTTCGTTGAGTTCTCGTTGAGTTCGTTTAAATTTCGTTTGTCTTGAGTTTTTTGCTTGAATTGCAAACGGAAAAAGGGGTTTAACTGCTTTCTCTAAAATCTAAGTGGCTGCTAAATCAATTCAAGGTTATTTTCCCCATAAAATAAATTGACAAGTTTGAAATGTTCTGAAATATTTTAAGAAATAGAAAGCGGATCTTAAATAAAAGTTCGCTAAATAGAAAATTCACTTGGAAGCTTGGATATTTGGAAGCCATTTTACGCAGAAATTTCCGAAATGTTCTTGATTCCTCAAAAAAAATCTCAAAATAGAGAAATTCGCAAAATGGAAGTTCGTTAAATCGAAGTCCGACTGTATATATGGAAACAGTTATTTTTCCTTTAGCAATTTCTTAACTGAATACCCATACGGAAGAACGGAAGAAAGAAAAAAACCCGGAAAAAAGCACCAAAAGAAAAAGCACTGAAAAAAGGAATGGACATGAAAATAGGCCCTGAAAAAAAATACTGGAAAAAACACTTGAAAAAAAGCACCGAATAAAGCACTGCAAAAGAAGCAACGTACGAAGATATAAAACACATCAAAATGCTCCATTACGTGCTGTACTTCCTCACGCCCCTTTCGAGCCATAACTTGAATATCGTATAATATATAAGTGCTAGCGCTCAAAAAAGGCAATCTCAGCCCCCAATAATTGGTATAACAATAGGTAGCACCATAGTATATTTTATGTTAAAAATTTCTGTAGCGTGAGCGTTTCTATAGCGGATAGAGCGTTCGCCTTCCAATTAGGTGAACCGGGTTCGAATCCCAGCAAATGGTTGGTCGATACGAATTCCGCACCCGGCTCGTACCGACCACAGTGCTGACGTAAAATATCCTCAGTGGTAGACGGATTGTGGGTTAGAGTCCCCTTGCCATCAGGTTAACCGTGGGAGGTTTCCGTGGTTTTTCTCTCCATGTAACGCAAATCCGGGTTTGTTCCATAAAAAAGTCTTCCACGAAGGCAAATGTCTCCCAATACTTGATCCAGGAGTTTCCTTGTCTTCTAGATTGNACTTATATCGTATTTTCAACCACTGCGCAGCTTAATACCCCGAACGTAATGACATCTTTCTTATTTTTCATCAACTGCGCAATTAACTTCGCCACATCGGACTACTAAATTGATCCGTGCTGAGGCCTTCATACATCTAGGAGGTGTTGGTTTGTTCCATCAAAAAGTCCTCCGCGAAGGCAAATTTCTCCCAATACTTGATCCAGGAGTTTCCTTGTCTTCTAGATTGGGTTCAAAATTACAAGGCTAAGGAATTGAACAATAGTAGTTGTAAACCCAAAAATTTGGGTCGACAGTTCAACGACAGGTATAATATAGTATAATATAGCCATAATATATATAATATATAGTATAATATTTCAGAAGGGATAAAAATAAAATCTAAATAATTGCTTCGTAACTAAACTTTTAATTTCTATGAAAATACAAAATTATTCTAAATAAATAATTAACATATAACTAACTATTCAACGCTGCTTAAATTATTACTTAAAGCTCTGACAACATTGAAATTTATATTTAATTTCCCATAGAAATTTAAGATTAAAATTATAATTCTGCCTAATGACAGAAACAAAGTTATAGAAACTTCTTTTAATGAAAGTTTTTACCACTAAAATTTATAATTTTCAGTAAGATAGGATGCATACAAGAGTCCGTAAAGGTATTTCTACAACACAATTAAGCAAGAAAAATTAATTTAGGATGCATGCAAACTATATTTCTTGAAATCAAATTAATTTGTTAATCAAACATAGACAGCAGCACAGAGAGAATATTAATATGAATTCCAACAAGGCTTAACGAAATTGAAACGGGCCGAAATAAAATATTATAAAACTATTCAATATAGTTGACAGATTTATATAAAACCTTCTAATGAGAACGTAATTATATTTATTTTATAACTAAAAATAGAAATACCTTTCTTAATAAGAATTCAGGTCTATTTCTTTGCCATGTTCAATAACGTTGAGACGAAATCTAACTTTCACTTTCCTGTAAACTAAAAAAATGTCGATCGTCTGACAATTGAAACATTCAAGCCAAGATAGGCGTAAATTTCTCACTTTAGCGTTTGATTCGATATTAATTTTAAATAACACACAAGTTTTATAGTTTTTCAACATCAAATTCGGAACTAAAAACAGAAATACATTTTTTTTAAAAATAAGGATTCAGTTTTATTTCTTTGCCGTGTTCAATATCGCCGAAGCGAAATCTAACTTACACTTTCTTCTAAACCAAAAATTTTGATCGTCTGCAAAGTTGAAAAATTCAAGCCAAGATTGGCGTAAATTTTTCAACTAAACACTCGATTTGATATTAATTTTAAATAAAACGCAAGTTTCACAGTTTTCCAACACCATATTCGGAGAAGTATTACACCGTAGTTTTCACAGGATAAGTTATATCATACTGTTTCGAAAGATTTTTTTTTTTTAAAAAAAAGCAAAATTTCGATGCCTGTCCGAATAAAAAGTTATGTCCGAAACCACGCTAGTAATTTAATAAAAAATAGATTAAGTTAAGTATCATACATAAGTGTTAAAAAAAAATTTCAAGTATTAAATATTTTTTCATAGTTCTGATAGATTTCTCTAGCATAATACAATCATCTTACGCATAAAGTATGGAATTGTCCACAAAAAAAAAAAATTTGTAGCCAAAGCAGCGCCAATAATTTTTTTTTTTTTTTTTTGATAATCCGAGGTTCTAAAACTCGATGAAAAAAGTTACAGTTAGTGGGAAAAAAATTTTTAAATCTAAAAATATAGTGCATAAATAGTAAATATTTACAGTCCCTGGCCAAACTATTAGACGCACTATGAGATTCTATGTAAAGCTGTATAGTATCACCTGATAATTAACATTTTACATAGAATATTATAGTGCGTCGAATAATTTGGCCAGGGATACTAATGCAATTAACACAAACATCAATAGAATTTAGAATTAGTTGCTGTTAACATTCCAAGAATTTCCCATAAAGTAAAAAAAGAACTTATTTAACTTACGAACTTATTTTTAGAAAAGAACTCATTTAGTAGTTTGGTAAGCTATAAAAGTTTTCAACACTTAAAAATTTGACATTTGTTTTTAAAACTTTTCGAACAAAAACTAATTAGTTACGGCACATTTTCTGAAAATCCGTGTGTTCGCATTATTTCTTCTTTTTTATATTTTTTCGGAAGGCGGTGCAGATGTTTTCTTCCACCCGAGATGAAGACGGAAAGCACAGAAGAATCAGATAAATATTCATTTGTTTTCATCCATGCAAATCATATGTTGATAATATGCAGATGCAAACATATGTTATTTCCACATCGTCTTCCACATACTGTTTAAACTCGAACCGATCTCTTCTTTAATTGGGGTCTCATTGAAATATTCAAATGATCTCTTATTTATGATGAAAACAGTTGATAGCAGGTGGGTTTTCTTCCGCCGTCTTGGTAAGGAATTATGATCTTAATACCAGAAGGTTACAAAGACAAAATGGCAGGGACATTTCTTGAAATATCTCTACCTGTGCTGTTGGTTGGTTGGTGTCGTATCCTCTATTGAATCATATTTCATGGTGTGCTGAATAGTTTTTGTTATTTCTATGGCATTAAAAGAATACAAATCCTCTTCTGTGGGGCAGTTTAAGAGGTGAAGGCCTGCAGCAACTGCTGTGTTGGCGTAAATAGAAATATTTAGTCGGCGCAGTTTGTTTTTTTTCATCAACGCGAGAATCAAAACTCGAGAAATACAGTGAATTCGCGATAACTCGAATCTGATAGGACTGACGTATCGGAAGTTCGACTTACCGTTAGTTTCGGTTTTGGACTTTCAAAATATTGTCGGATTCAGCCTATAATGATTTGGTGCTAGCTGAAGAGGAAAAACCTGATCGACCACCTTCGACCATAGAACTGAAAAACAGACAGCAGGGAGTTTGGGAAACTATTCAATCCGCAACAGGTNTTGGTTGGTTGGTGTCGTATCCTCTATTGAACCATATTTCATGGTGTGCTTGAATAGTTTTTGTTATTTCTATGGCATTAAAAGAATACAAATCCTCTTCTGTGGGGTAGTTTAAGAGGTGAAGGCCTGCAGCGACTGCTGTGTTGGCGTAAATAGAAATATTTAGTTGGCGCAGTTTGTTTTTTTTCATCAACGCGAGAATCAAAACTCGAGAAATAGTTCTTTTTATACAACACATTGATAGCCTTCCCTCTTTACGCAGAGCTTTCAAAAACTGCTATGTACATATAGTGTCCTGAAATTCAAATTCATCGGGAAAATTGTTTGTTTGTGGTAAATTGCGACTGTCGTGTCGAATTATACTGGGTATAGTTTAACTTAATTTTGAGGACTAATAATAAACAAGTAATATTTTTAAAAAAAATTTAAGTCAATTCCTACTTATGTCAATAAAGAAAAATTTTATTTTAGTTACTTTTTATTAAATAATTACACATTTTTCTCCCATATAAAACTAAAGTTAATTCATTAAATTTAATGAATGAATTTAATATTTGAAAATACTGTATTAACTTCAAGAGTCATCCACTACAAGCTTTAAAAAAATGTTTTTGAACTTCCAATGGATGAATAAAAAGTATTTTATCAACCATAGAAAATTTGAACAAGATATTGGTAGAGTGTGAACTAATAGTAGAAATTGAAAGAAAAAAAATTGGAAATATTTCAACTTTTTAATTGAGTCATTATTTGTCACAAAGCTGTTCTAGTTTAAAATTTATATTTTTACCCCTAAGAAATTTAGCTTGGAAGTCTGGACTCTTTCTGAATCTTTGTTATATTTCGTTCAAATCTGGACACAATGTTCACAATTTTATTCAAATTGGAAATAAAAACGCAGCCAAAAACGTTGGTATCTTCAATTAAGCAAACTCGTCGTCTTGTAAGGGTCCGATTGATCGAAGAAAAACACCCCCCCCCTTTAATTTTATTAAAAATTAAATCGTCAACTCAAAATTGAATCGGTTGTTCAACGACAGTTATAAAAAATAGTTTGTTGTAGCTTGTTCTATTAACAGTGATGCTGCATTACAAATAGTCATCTTTTGTCATTCGAATCGGACATAAGAACGTTCTGATATTTAATTATAAAAAATGGTCGCCTAGAAAAGTACCGATTTTTCGATGAAAAATACTCCTTTTACCTTCATTTAAAATTAGACAATAGTTGTTGTAATTTGATCTTTCTATAGTTAAGTTGCGTTAGAAATAACCATAGTCAGCGCAATAGATGATGAGTTATTACTAGAGCCCGGATTTTGATGACCTAAAAAATCTCAATTAATGCCCTTAAAAGTGCAAAAAATGCCCTTAAAATGCGAAAATTGCGCTAAAAATGCCTTATGACAAGTCTTAAATAGAAGTAAAAATATTGAACTAAAACAATGTTTTACTCTTTAAAATTATTATGAGTCGTTTCAAAAAATATAAAGCAATGCAGTACTTGCTCTACGTTCATTAAAGTTTGACAAATATGTTTTATATCCAAAAATAACAAAAAAAAGGAAAATATATTGACTCCAAAACATTTTCATTTTGTATGAAAACTTAAATGAATATAACAACTTCCATCTCATAATATTACTAAATATCAGAATTACGTTGGACACTGACTTTACACGAGGANTTTGAAATGTAAACGAGCGTCTCTTGTCTGAAAGCAAATTTTTATACCAGGAGAAGCTTCTTTCAACGTCTACTGATGTTATTGGTGCGTACTTGAAAAGGACGGTCACACTTACTGACAATTCTTCTTCAATTTGAAAAGATGTTGCTTCACCTGTTAATATCCTAGAAATTTTCTTCATTGTCTGGAAGCCAGTGTAATAATAAAAAATTATAAAAAATAATAAAAATGAGAAAAATTTAACAAAAAATTTAAAAAATGCTTTAAAATGCAAAATACGCCCCAAAATTTTAAAGAAAATGCCCTTTAAATCTCAAAAAATGCTCTAAAGGACAAAGAATGTCCAAAAATGCAAATGTCATCAAAATCCGGGCCTTAGTTATTACATTGTGCAATAGATAGCTAGAAATTTAATTGTACTCTATTGGAACAGTTTTTTCCCCTTAGTTAAAAATTACTAAACATTTAAATAAAAATAATTCTACACCAGAAAAAAAGCTAAGAATAAAACAAAAATAATATAACTTGCGAGAAAAGCTTTAAGGAACATGACTTTGTAAAGAAGAATACAAAATTACCACCATTTTCACGTGTGTGAATGACAAGAAAGTTTAAATCATAACGAAAATTGGTGCGATGCAATGAAACAACTTAAAGACTTATTAATAATTTAAAAACAAGTTAAAACAAATAGATTTTTTTTCCCTTTGCGACAGCCTCTAACAGATGTGATCCTCAACCCTCCCTTCTGCACAATTTAATTAAAGAAAATTAATTCTTTGTGTAAATTAGATTAACTCAATAAGAGATTAGAAAATCCACACCAGTAGGTAATCGAACAGAGCTATCGAAAATGAATAATTCATAACCGTCAGAACTGATGTTCTCGCATTCGAAACCGTTAACCACTTCCCGAATACCAATTCTCTCTTCTAGCTATCTATTGCATAATGCAATAAACCCGTCGTCTATTGCGCTGCTGACTATGGTTATTTGTAATGCAGCGTCACTATTAACAGAACATTAACGGGTGCTTTAAGGGTCGTGTTTTATATCATTACCTGCTTCCTTTTCTATTTGACTTGCTCTTATTATACAGTACCAAACTTTTGTTCTATAACCCTCAGGGTCAGCCATTTTTTTTTCTTCTTCTTCTTTCCATTCTGCAACAGAGCAAACGTTTGTTAAGCAATATTTAATTCCCCAATGAATGTTACTATTAATATTACTTTATTCGAACTTTTATAGCCTTCGGCAACCCTCGGCAAGAACGTGATTCATTTTTCTTCTTGCCCATTCTGGGAGTAGCATGTCAATTCATTCCATTTTGGAACAATGCTTCATTAAATTATCCTTCGCAGGAGATGAATGATTTTATAATAAAGGATATTAATTTCTTTTCCCATTTTTACGACTTCGTTTTATGGCGGAATAATAAAGTCAAATAAATGGTTGACCAAGTCGACGAAGAGGGCATTTCGGATTGACAATTGTGTAGGGCGCAGTTTTAGGGTTTGATTACATTCATTCGAAAATAGTCGAAATATCGGTAATTAGAAAAGGGGGTCGGACATTCGGTTTTTTGATATTTCTTAACGACGAGGTTATGGCTTGAAAATACGAGATGTGGTGCAGTAATTGCTTTTTAATGAGGAATAAGTGAAGGAAAAAGAATTATAGCCTTGCTATTTATTGCGCCGGCAATCAGTGGAAATTTTAAGAGTGAGTCTGAATCGCTTTGCTTCAGTGCCGATGAGTTAAAAATAATTTCACCCGTAAAAATTACTAATTGGCGAGACATTCAATTGATTCATGTGTTATAATCACAATAATCTAAAAAAAATTATTTTCCAGTACAAGACGCTTCTAAACCAATAGAATTTAAAAGTAAATATCTATACATCATAAGCAAGACAGTCCCTGGCCAAATTATTAGAAGCACTAGAAGGTTCTATATAAAATCTTAATTATCAATCCAAAATCCGATATAGTTCAGATTTTACGTCCATCAATCTTCAACTCCGCTTATCGTAAAAATGAAATAAAATAAGATCTAAAAAGGTTAAGTGAACTAATTAAAATCAGGAGCCTGGTTTATTTGCTAATAAGGAACTCACTCCCCAGTGATTTGAACCAGATTCGTACTCTTCTTTTCGCTCACGCCAAACACAGACCAAACGTAAAATATCCTCTGTGACTATCGGACATTTTGTTTGAATCTCTTTGCTGTTGGGCTGACCTTGGGAGGGTTTCATGGCACCATCGAACGCAAATGAGGTTTAGTTTCATTGAAAAAAAATCGCAGTGAAGGTAATTTTATCCCAATAATTGTTCCAGAAGTGTTCCAATCGTTTCAGTTAAGTTCAAAATTGCATGGCTTTGGAGTCAAACATTGATATTCTCAAATCCAATATAATTCGGCTATTCAACGTTGATTTTATAATTTAAAAAAAAATTATTAGAGCAATGAAAAGTCGTAGAATAAGAATGTATTTCAAACGCCATCTTGTAAGATTAACGTGTTGGTTAAAAATGTATTCGTGTCAACGTGAATCCCTTACTTATTTCTTTGGCTGTATTTGGGGTTCTTTTATAGTTTTGCAAAATGTGTAAATTCATTCTAATTTTTCAGATCGAAGGTGCATATTATTTCAGATTGAATTTCCATCTTCCGCCATTTATCGGAATTTTTTCAATCTGCTGGGTCTCGACATACCACCATTTTAAGCAGCTTCTACCCTATTTTAATTTTCTCGGTTACAGCGCCATATCTGATGCGAAATGCAAACATGTAAATCAAGTAGGGTTGCTTTTTTTCTGAAGAATCCGAATCTGCAAAAAATAAGGAACCCTATTTGAACTTTCAAAGTTGCCCCCTTACATCACCCAGGGAGTAAGGCTGGAAGATCTAGTTGGAATAGCTTTTAAATATTGAACGTGTTTATCTCCCTATTTCGATCCAATCCTCTTGTTTTAAGTTTTCATTTTTTTACTGTAGTAATCTAGTTTTAAGAATTTTAGAATTAAATTCAAATAAAAGATGTAACTTAGTGTCAAGCAAATTTACTTCTTAATTTTAAAAAAATTAAATACCTTTTAGCAAAATTTTTTTTCTCAAATTTCACTTTTATTTCAAATTTGAAATTATTTCACGCTTTAGATACCTTTTCTGTAGTTTTATTTTTATTTATTTATTTTTAAAATTGATTATATTAAAATTGATGTGATTTTAGAATTTTACGTAAGCAGTTTTCATACCTCTCATTATCGACCGAAAAAAAGAAAGAAAATCTCAAAATCCTACCCCCTTTAAGTGTTTTCGCTATATTTAAAGGCCCCTAAAATTCAAGAAAGTTAACTAAAAAAATAAGAGTTCTTCGATTTTTTTACGTTAGTATATGAAGAGAGTCACAATTTCTTTCTTTTTTCCTTTTTTTTCTTTCTAATTATGGGGTACGCAGAAGTTCAAAAAAAAAAACTATTGACACAATATTTGAACCACCCCCTAGTAATTAAAACAAGCAGATATATGTTTCATTATTACCATAATACTAAAAATGAAAGTTTTACAAAGCATAGTAATGAGGCTGAAACAAAAACAAAAAATTCTTTTCTTAACAGCGGAAAACAATAACTTGAAAACGTGATATTATAAATGATATAACTAGAAATCGAAATAAAAATCATAATATCCTAGAGAGGCGAAAATCAGTAAAGAAAATAAGGAATCACGTACGAAACATCAAATGCTTTATTCAATAAAATATTTTGCATTTTTCTTTATTCTACTATTTAATATGAAAAAGAAATAAAAAAGGAAGATATTCGAAGAATAGGCAAGATAAAATGCATTCGTGCGTGATGCATATGTGCGCAGTATTTCAATTCTGAACATAATGTGAAAGAAATCAATACTTAGACGTCCAATGAAATACAAGTATATTTAAATAAAGAGGCGTGGTTTTTTTTAGATATTTAAATGCCAGTTTTTAATTGTCTTCTATTTTGTTTGGTGTTTTGATGTGAAACAACAATTTGGGGGAAAATATCGCCAACTTCTAAATCCAAGTTCTTTTCATTCTTTCACTATTGCTGTCCTCCGCTCTTGATGAAGAACAGAACGCTTTTCCCACTATAAAACTTGTATTTTCCAGCGCCCTCTGGTGTAGAATACTTGCAATACTTCTGCCGAAAAAAAAAAATTATTAAATGATATATTTTTGATGATTGGAAAATAATAAAAGAAAAAAGAAGAAAAAGAAAAGAAATTAGTAGAAAAGTAGTTTTTTAATTGAGGTATAAAATTAGTTTGGTTGTTGTCAGGCAGTTGATTATGGTACACAACAGCAATTAACAGTAACTTTTTATAGTTATGAAAGAAGTAAAAAAAATTTTTTTTTAAAAAAGTCATAGCTTAATGTTATGTATAAAATTATTAATTATATCAAAAAATAATTTATCTGAAAAAATTACTTTTAATTATTGAATACCAAATTAACAGGAAAATTATTAGGGATAGGATAGATGTTAATGATTTATAAATTTTTAAAAAATGCCAATAAAAAAATTTTTTTTGAAAAAAAGGTCTCTATAAGACATGAAAAATGACCTTAAAATGAAAAGTATTGCCGTTTAAATTTTCAACGACACATTTTACATTCGCTCTGTTTTAATAAAAAATTAGAAATAGTAACTTGTATTTCATAAATTTAATAAGAAGATAAAGAATTATTAAAAAAAATATGTATTTTATGAATAAAATAAATTGTAAAAATAATTAAGAACTTGTTAATCAGATATCAGAGTTGTATTAAATCAGCAAATATTTGTTTACTTTCTTAAAATCGAAAGAGCGTCTTTTGTCCAAAAGTAAAATTCTTATATCGTGAAAAACTCAGATAAATATCAAGACTTGTTATTGGAACTTGTTTAAAATAACAAAGTTCAATGCAAAAATTTACAGTGAAGAAGAATATTAACTCTCTAGCAAAATGTTCTGAAAATAAAATCAAACAGATCAATCAAACTTGATTTTAAAAAAGGACTAAAACGGAAAAAAAATCTAAAACAATAATAAAATAAATGTCCTGTAAAAGAAAAGATGACAAAAAGTGTAAAAAATGCATTAGCATTAACGTCCTATCCCTGATTATAACAATCATATATACAAACAATATTAGAAGTGTAGCAGCGAAGATTAGAAGGAATCAGTTCTTAAAAGAATTAAATTTGCTTTACGATAATTAATTATACGATATTTAATTACGATATTACAATTGCATTATTCTTTTAATTTTTTAATACAAATCATAATAAGTAAATCTAAATAAATATCAAGCATTTAACAATCTGGAGTTATAGTTATTATTAGAGCCCGGATTTTTATGACCTAAAAAATCTCAACTAATGCCCTTAAAAAGTGCAAAAAATGCCCTTAAAAAGCCAAAAATTGCGCAAAAAATGCCTTAAATAAAGTAAAAATATTGAATTAAAAAAATGTTTTGCTCTTTAAAATTATTATGAGTCATTTAAAAAATATAAAGCAATGCAATACTTGTTCTACGTTCATTAAAGTTTGAAAAATATGTTTTATATCCTAAAATAACAAAAAAAGGAAAATATATTGACACCAAAATATTTTTATTTTGTATAGAAACTTTAATGGATATAACAACTTCCATCTCATAATATTACTAAATATCAGAATTACATTGGATTATTAAATGTTTTTTGATAATTTGAAATGTAAACGAGCGTCTCTTGTCTGAAAGTAAATTTTCATTCCTGCAGAAGCTTCTTTCAACGTCTACTGATGTTATAGGTGCGTACTTGAAAAAGACGGTCTCACTTAATGACAATTCTTCTTCAATTTGAAAAGATTTTGCTTCACCTGTTAACATCCTAGAGATTTTCTTCATTGTTTGGAAGCCAGTGTAATAATAAAAATTACAAAAAATTAATACAAAATTTAAAAAATGCTTTAAAATGCAAAATACGCCCCAAAAATTAAAGAAAATGCCCTATAAATCTTAAAAAATGCTCTAAAGGACAAAAAATGTCCAAAAATGCAAATGTCATCAAAATCCGGGCCTTAGTTATTATAATTACTTTTAATTTAAACATAATTGCTTTTAACGCTAGAAAGACGGAAAATTAGTATATAGTACCTATATTGCCGAAAAGCAGTCAAAATGACTAGATTGTGAATGCGTCAATAAATATGTTTAAAATTAATTTTTAGCATTTTTTATATTATTTACAGTTATGTAACATTGTTTTTCGAATTGAAATTAAAAGCAGTCAATATGACATCCTTAGGCAATCTAGTGTTAAGGAATTAATATACCTAAAAAATGAGTTTTTTTTTTTCTTTTTGACTTTTTTAAGGCTGGAAAATTATTTTTCGTGTCAGCTAAATATATGTCCAAAATTAATTTTGAACCATGTCACATAAACATATATTAAAAATTTATAGAGATATTGACTTGCACTCATTTGAATTACTTTAAGTTCTTTGTTATGTCATTTTTAAAATTTTTTTGGAATAGTAAATCTGAAAAAAAATCTACACGAAATTCTTCGAAAATATTTTCTGCATTTTGTTAAATATTGTAGAAAAATATTCCTTATACTGTATTTGCTAAAATGTTTGCTGAATGCATACATTTTAGTAAATACAATGCTTTTATTAATTAAAATGAGTAAAATATCTTAACTAAAGAAATGAGAAGAAAGGACATAGATAATGCAGATTTTTTTATCAATTTTTGATCAATAAAAACCTTATTAATCAAAATTTTTCAATTATTTACTTTAGAAATTGTTTTACATCTTAGCATTTCATTAAAACCTTATTAAGCTTAAAAAGTATTACGCAATTATTACGGTTTTAAAACTGCATCTTTTAGTGGTCAAGTTTGAGACACTTCTTTCTGTCTCTTTTCAGTTAGTTATAGTACTTTTTTTTATTTGAATTAATGAACTATTTGAGTTTTAAAAAAAGGAAAAGCATTTTTGGACGTTTCGATATCGCAAAATAATAATTTTTTTTGGCAACAAAAAAAATTTTTGAATTTCAAAATTTTTAAACTTTTTTAAACAATTTAAAGAGGAGAAAAATAATGGAATAGTTATGGAGCGAAAAAAAATTTGCTGTTAATCCCTCCACTTATCAATTATTATTATTACTTTTTGCAATATAAAGTTATAGAGTAAAATTCGAGTATTATTAATAATACTATAATGACCAAACTGCTTATTAAATGCTTAATAATAAACAAAAAAATCTTATAATTAATACTCCAATTTAAAGTTGGAGTTATTTTTTAAAAGTTTGTGATTTCGAGTTCAGAGTCATAATATTAATTCAAAAAGCAATAAAAATTTAAGAAAATATTCATAAATTATATTAATTATTAAATTAATTAATTATTAAATAATTCCTAAAATTTATTACTCATTTCTTCAATTATTATAATCATTAAGAAGGACCTGAATAAAAAGAAATTTTAAAAAAACTTCATTAAATGAGGGGTTTTTTAAAATTAATTTTTCTCCATCAACATTTAATATATTTTGTATTATTTTCTATCTTCATTTTTCTAACTCACTCCAATCAATAAACATCAATCAAAACACCCTAATATCAAACGCCAAAATAATCTTAATCTTTATTTCCTTTCCCTTCTGAAGTACATCATCTTAGTCTATTTCATTTTTTAAAACCTATAAACTCCAAACTTTAACCAAAGATTTGAAGAGGAAGCGTCATTTTTTTCAACCGACAGGGTTCGTGGAAAGGACGACCTCAATCAGTCGTTCACCCCTCAACCCCCAAGCCTTTGAACCCTCTAAAAACCCGGGCTCTATTGTTGATTATTCTCCAGGATGCGGATGTTAAAGAAGAGGAGAGAGAGAAAGAAGGATGGCGTCATATTATTCAACATGGATGTTGAGCCTTGCTTCCCCCCCTTTTTTTTTAATTTTTATAGTTCGATTTTTAAAAAAGGGTGAACAACCCTTTACTGTGGGAAGCTCTACGATGAGATTTTTTTCTCTCTCTGTGTTTTTTTGTTGTTGAGAGTACAGTTTATTTGAAGAAAATTTGAATTCTTGGGGAAGAAAATTTGAAGACTGTTGATCAAGGTTGGCATGATTTAAATCATGATTTAAAAGATCATAAGTAATCGTATTTATGAATAATATTTATTAAATAGTGATTAATCGTAAATCATCATTAATCACAATTTAAATGCCAAAGAAAATTTTAAGACTGATGCTCAGTGCAGGCATGAATTAAATTATGATTTAAAAAATCATAAGTAATCACAATCAGGAATAATATTCAATTAAACTGTGATTAATCGTAAATCATGATTTATCACAATTTAAATGCCGAAGAAAATTTGAAGACTGTTGCTCAGTGTTGGCATCATTTTAATCATGATTTAAAAATCATAATTAACCGCTATCTTGAATAATATTTTATTAAATTGTAATTAATCATAAATCATGATTAATCAATATTTAAATCACTTAACTTTTTTAAAAAGAAATTAATGATTTAAATCAGTTGATATTTTTAAAGAATGAATAATTCAAAAATATGTTTTATACAACATAATTTATGAATGTTTTCTTAAAATTTTTTTTTTCAAAATCTGATGGTATTGATAATGAAGGTTTAATGTAGAGAAATAATTGTCATCTTAATTATTATTTAAAGTTCAAAATAGACAAGTAGGTAACTAAATTTCTATTAGATCATGATTTTCTATTGGCTATTAATTTTCTATTAGATTATAATTATTCTATTTTTTCTATTTGATATAAATTTCTATTGGTTATAATTTTCTGTTCTATTGGCGAATTATATGTCAAATAATTCGCTGTTTAATGAACTTGTTTCAATTATATCCAGTTGAATTTCAACAAAAGCAAGGTTTAAAATAATCACAAATGGTTAACATTTTATTAAAAACCTATACGCGTTTTTTGTTACAATAATACACCTTCATCAGTAGGATAAAATACAGGAATCGTAAAAAAAGAGATGATTAAAATCAGACAGAGGTTAAGTCAAAGGAATGAGATAAATATACAGTTAAAGGAGTCGAAAAGTAATGATTTCCAAATGCTAGACAAATATACACCAATAAGGTCATTAACAATAGAGTTATTGTTTTTGATGATGTAGTAACTCTCCCGAAAATCAAGATCAACTCATGAAATACATTTATGGATGATATGAGGTGAAGAAAAATCGAACTTATATTCTTCAGTTTGTTTTGTGATGGATGAAAGGTAGAATTTTTCGTTCTTGATGTTCGTTGAGCCGATGCTTCAGAGCTCGTTTGGTTTGTCCTGTGTATAATCGTACAGATTTTTGAATACATATTCTAATACATCTAGGAGACATTATAAAATAGACTGCTTTTTCGTGTCTTTGGGTCAGTGAATGGTCAACATTATTGACTTGATTTTGAATTCTGAATAGAATAAATTTTTTAATCCATTATGAAATGATCTAAAATGTCCTTAAAAACAATTACGAGTATTTATATTCTAATGAGTTGGTATTTACATATTTTATAATATATACTACTTTTTTAATATACAACTTCTTTTTTACTTTAAGAGAATACATTTCCTTATGCATCTATGCTATGTTCAAGCATTATTTTAAGGAATGGCCTTCACCATTAACTTAAAGAATTATGAATTTCAAAATTTTCCATGGAATGAGAAATTATTGCTGAAAAATTGTTACATTTCCTCGAAATTAATGACTTGGTCAAATATTACCTTTAAAATCGTTCTACATCATAAATTTAAGCAATTCAAATTCTTAGAGTAAATATATTTCTCGATGTATCTACTGTTCCTGGCTAAATTATTAAACGCACTATAAGATTCCCTATAAAATCCTAATTATCAGTTGATACTATACAGCTTTATTGTTTTTATGTGACTGAAACCGGTTTGGACTTCCTTACGTTTGTGCATCAATGGGTTAAATTCGACGATATACAATATACCTTTGACGATTGGATACGTTATACGATATATTGTGTAAATATAGAATATTTATTTTATCAGGTATTATATTAGTATATGATAATAATTAGTCCAAATTATTAGACGCACTGTACTTTTTTAATAATTACATGTTTTGCACGATTTTGTAGGCAATACTTTTATAGTTAAACATACATGTTATGAGTTTTATTTATGCGATTTTTTATATACTTCCTGTTTGTATTTATTTTTAACGTATTGCATTACAATGTTAACCAATTGATAAATGAACGTAGAATAGTGCAAACCGGTTTCATCCGCGTAAAAACAATACAGCTGTATAGTATCACATGATGATTAAGATTTTACATAGAATCTTATAGTTCGTTTAATAATTTGGTCAGGGACAGTATGAGTCTGCCTAGGTCTAGAATATACTACTTTTTTATATACAAAAAAAGCATTTCTTCATGCTCTTAGGAGTTAATCAAGCATCGCCTTATAAAATAACATACAACGTTAGTTTGAACAATTTCGAATTCTAAGTCCAATGCGTTTTTATAAATCATCGATGATGAATATGCCGGCCAAGCATTACCTTAAGCACATTTACACACACAAAAAAAACATTTCTTCATGCTCTTAGGAGTTAATCAAGCATCGCCTTATAAAATAACATACAATGTTAGTTTGAAAAATTTCGAATTCTAAGTCCAATGCGTTTTTATAAATCATCGATGATGAATATGCCGGCCAAGCATTACCTTAAACACATTTACACAAAAAAAACATTTCTCCATGCTCTTAGGAGTTAATCAAGCATCGCCTTATAAAATAACATACAACGTTAGTTTGAAAAATTTCGAATTCTAAGTTCAATGCGTTTTTATAAATCATCGATGATGAATATGCCGGCCAAGTATTACCTTAAACACATTTACACACAAAGAAAAACATTTCTTCATGCTCTTAGGAGTTAATCAAGCATCGCCTTATAAAATAACATACGACGTTAGTTTGAAAAATTTCGAATTCTAAGTTCAATGCGTTTTTATAAATCATCGATGATGAATATGCCGGCCAAGCATTACCTTAAACACATTTACACAAAAAAAAACAGTTCTTCATGCTCTTAGAAGTTAATCAAGCATCGCCTTATAAAATAACATACAACGTTAGTTTGAAAACTTTCGAATTCTAAGTCCAATGCGTTTTTAGAAATCATCGATGATGAATATGCCGGCCAAGCATTACCTTAAGCACATTTACACAAAAAAAAAACATTTCTTCATGCTCTTAGAAGTTAATCAAGCATCGCCTTATAAAATAACATACAACGTTAGTTTGAAAAATTTCGAATTCTAAGTCCAATGCGTTTTTATAAATCATCGATGATGAATATGCCGGCCAAGCATTACCTTAAAAGAAGCTTAAAGTGTTAAATAATTTTTAAAAAAAATTTATCAAAAACACACCCTTTTTATGATAGTCATGGGCTTTAACCTCGTATACAAGTGTATATTTTAATATTTAAGCACTTACAGCACCGAAATACTTAGATTCAAATGATCCTGTTTGGAAGATACTAAAAGATATGCGTATACAGGATAATCTATAATAACAATCCTTAAAATATAATTTCAAAATGTTAATATAAAAAGGAAGTAAAACAAATGCATACTTATATAAAAAATAGAAACACATTAATATCCTATTAATGTTAATATTTAAACCCATGCAAATTATATTTAAGCAATGAAGAAACAAAAACATTATCGAATTCTAACAAATCACTAGTGGGGAAAAATGGGATAAAAGATATCAAAACCGGTTTGCTTGCTTGTTTAAACTTACAGACGTTTCTTTGATTCATTTTTTAAAAGTTTCTGTGTTTTCTATTAATTTAGCACCGTCTTTCTCTGTTGTGATTCTTTAGATTTCGATATCCTCTTTGTTTTTTTACTTTTTTTGCGCATCTTTTTTTTTACTCGATTTTTTACAAGAATTTCGAAAATACACATTGAATTTATGTAGAAAAATATGTACTACTGAAATATATATTATTGACCACGGGGTATGGTGCATATGACCATAACTACTCTAAAATGTCGAATCACAGAAAAGCATTTCATCATTGTATTTTAAAACATTATTATTTCAAGATAATGAGAGGAAGAGAAGTTCCAATTTTGGAACAGTTAAGTTTGATGCCACCTCCTTTCAGTCTAAAATTTGCAGATATTATATAGGGAAAGATTCATTGTGTAAACTCATTTTACACATTCTTAACAAATTTAAATAAAAGCAAATTTTTATATGTTTCAAATGATTAGATCTAGTTCTAAACTTCGTTCGTAAAGGAGAAAATTGAACTCTGATTTCAAAGCTTTGAACCATAATGTGATGCAAATTTGCTGCAACTTGAATAAGGTTTGTTATGTTATCATACAATTTGTTACCCTCAATCGTTACCCTCGTTAGAGCCCAGATATTGACAGTTCATTCAATTAAAAAATAATTCCCGAGAATTCTTTTAGCTTAAAAACATAAAAACAAAATGCTCTTAAAAAGAAATAGCTTAAAAGTAAACAAGATTTTCAATCTAAAATACAATTTCTATCATGAAATTTCATATTGAACATTGTGTTAAAACATGAGAAATTGAGATTTAATTTTCATTTATTTAACGTTGAATTCAAAATAACAAAAGAAGAAAGGGAACTGTTTTATAAGAAATCAGAATTGCATTGGATTATTAAATGCTTTTGATGATTTCAACAGTGTTTTTTACCTGAAAAAAATTTTTATATATAGAAATTGAATTTTTATAAACGTTATTGGTTCATCTTTATTTCTTTTTACCATAAAGATTGAAATTTAGAAATTTAATGTAAAATTTCGAAATATTTGTAACGCTAAAATGTTTAACATACCATAAGCACGTTTGCAAATATGAGACGGTCGAGAAATATGATAAATGTATCTAAGTAAAATCAATCTATCAAAGCAAACGAGGTTCGTTCCAAGTTCGACGATATTAATCGAAAAGCGAATTGGCATTAACGTTCTTAGTGATATTTTTAAGAAATTGCGATTTTTCAAGAAAAAATTTCCTTTTTATCGTGTAGCAACACTGATTTTAGTCGCATTAATATTTTTGTTTTGTTGTAATTTTGTTCCATACACCCTAGTGGATGAAGATCCCAAGCAACAATTTTTAAATCTATTAAGAGTGAAAGAGCATTTGAAGTCCATTCAGGACCAAACTCAACGTATAACATTTTATTTCATAACCGTCGTTGAACAGCCGACCCAATTTTGATTTACGACTATAAATGTACTCTGCAGCCTTGTAATTTTGAACCCAGTTCGGAAGACAAGGGAACTCCTGGTTCAAGCATTGGGAGAAGTTTGCCTCAGTGGAGAGCTTTTTGATTGAGCTAACCCACAGTTGCATTACATTGAGTAGAAAAACCACGAAACCCTCTCACGGTTAGCCTTACAATAAGGGGACTCTAACCCATGATCATTCTACCACTGAGGATATTTTAGGTCAGCACTGTGGTCGATGCAAGCAGGATGCGGAATTCGTATCGACCAGCCATCACTGGAATTCAAACCTGGTTCACCTCATTGGAAGGACAATAGTCTATCCCCTGAGCCATGAGGTGAACCATCAGTGAACCATTGAGTTCAATTTTGAACTCAATCCAGAAGCTAACCCGCTCAATCCTTTTTGACTGAGCTTATCTGCGTTTACATTACATGGAGAGGAAAACCACGAAAACTTCCCACTGTTTCCCTAACGGACAGAGGATTCAATACCATGATCCATCTGCAGCTGAGAATATTTTACGACAGCACTGTGGTAGGTGGGAGCCGGGTGCGGAATTCTTATAAACCAGCCATCGCTGAGATTCGAATTCGGTTCACCTCAGTTGAAAGCGAACCCTCTATCCCCTGAGCCATCACGGATCTAACGTGTAACATTTAAAAGCCTCACTTTTAGCAGCGAATAAAAGAGCCCAAACGTGAGAACAAATTTTTTTATTAAATATTAGAGGTCTGCCGATTTCGCCAATTGTCAACTTCAGACAATAAATGAGGCTGGTCTTAGTCTATTTTTCCTATTTTCAACGTATAAACTTTGAAGCTAATCTACCCAAATTTACTGAAATCTTCGCTTAAAGTCTTTATGTACTCATCTCTTCAATTTGGAACTGATTTAGTTTACATTCGACAGCAGAAACCATTTCTAATTTATTTATCTAGAAAGAAAAAAAATGGAAAAAACTGATGACGGACAACTCAAGGCGGTTACACCAAATGGCCAGAACAATTTTTTTGGAACAAAATTATAAAACAGTGCTTCGTTATCAGCAGGCGAACAAATTGCATATTTTAAGCATTCAGAAAAACTTATAAATGCTTTGTGTAAGCTTAAGTCTATGGATGAGGATCGCAATTATTTTTTAAGCACAGTACTTTAATAATTTTTTATCTAATGGTTTATTTTTATAGTGTATTGAAATCTAATGTTTATGGATTGATCGTAAAGATATTATTTCATTTAGACAGATTGTACATTTTAAGTTTGAAATCAGACTCAAATACGTATAAATACGTATACGTATCTTATAAAATTATGATAATTAAATGCTTATTATTTTTAATTATTTAATATTAATCGGGAATATTTCGAATTGTAATTTATACACACTTTAAAAACACTTTAAACTATGTGATTTTAAATGACAAATTGGATCGCATAGTTCTTGATTAATGTAATTTTAAAGCCATTGTATTTTTAAATTTTAATGTTTACTGGTTCATAACTCCGAATCAATCGAAAAAAATATGTTTGTTTAGAAAAATTAAACTTATGAGTCTGAAATCGTGACTTAATATTTTAGAAGGCAATGGGAAGTATACTTCCAACCTACTTAAATGTCAATGGGAGGCTATTTTCCCACCAGTGGTTGGTGCTTCCTTTTTCCTAATAAATTCAGAAAATGATAGTAAGAAAATTTTAAAAAAAGCACAGAAGTTTAAGTTTATGACCAATTCCTTACAGTAAGTAAAATTTTGAAAAACACCAACCCACCTTTCCACCAAAAAAAAAAAAAAAANAAAGAAAAAAAAAAAAAAAAAAAAAAGGGGGGAATTCTTAAAAATTTAAATAATTTTACGTTATAAACTAAATGAATTTCCTTTTATAAGTCAGCCTCAAAAATATTTAACATAACTAGTACTAGCAATAATGTCCTTACAAAACGTTAAAATATCTCCTTAACAAAATAATTAGCATATTTAAAGTTAGTCCCTCTGACGATTAAGCCTGTTAAAATTCGATCTTCAGTTTAAAGGATATTAAGGTGCACCATTTTTTCTTTTTTTTGCGCATTTTACAAAACACTCAAATTTTTCTTTGAAATGGAAGGTATACTTCTTTTCTTACATCATCGTCTTAAATTCAGGTAAGGGCAGGGGGGTTGAGCAGGAACTTTCTCTTCACAGCGAAGATTTTTTTTTTCTTCGTCCTCTTCTTTTCTTCTCCATCCCCAAGAATTGTTAACGGTTTTCGGCGGCATAACAGGTGTTATTCAGCAACTTTCACTTTCACCGAAGGCTTAGAAAAAAATAGTAATCGGCCCTCCATATGAAAATCGAAGCAGATTCACAGACTTTACTTCTCCTAGGCATCTAAAAAAATATTCATTCGCCGACACCTGTAAATAGAACGATGAATTTTATTTAAAAGAACATAATTCATGAAAGGTAGATAGCAATATATATTCATAAAAAAAATTTATGTTCATTTTGACATGATGTATAGTTTGGTAAAAGGTTATTTTTCTAAAAAGATGTTACTACCGGGAGCCTTTCAAATATTACGCAAGAAAATTTTTGTCAATTTCGGACTCCCCCTCTTTTCAATCAACTAAAATAAGCAAACTATAAACCCCTTCTGATGCTTGCCTCCTTGTGTATTTTAACTCTTAGTGTAGTAATCTATCTTTAAGAATTTTAGGATTTAATATAAGCAAAAGATGTAATTTAGCATTAAAAAAAAGCTTTTAATTTTCCTTATATTTCAAATTTGAAACTCTTTAAGAAATTTCTTCCCCCAAACTAAACTTTTATTTCTAATTTGAAATTTTTTTACCGTTTTTTTCTTTTAGAATTAAAAATTTTTGAAAATTAGAGGATTTTAGAATCTTACGTAAGCATTACTCATACGTAAGCATTACTTCTTCACTATCCCCCTTTTTTATTAGCAAAAATCAGCAAATTACAAATTCCGTCCTTTTTTTGATTTGTGTGTTATATTTGAACAGCTCCGAGCTAAAAGTCATCTTTGTTGAATTAGAATTATTATAAAAGTCTATAAAGTTTTGTTTAAATTTCTTATGCATCAAAGTTCAAAAAATAAACAAATAAATAAAAATATTAATAAAATAAATAAATAAAATATTTTCAGATCAAAATTAAAATAAAAAGTAAGAAGCAAGAACATTAATTAATACACATGAAACTCGAAATACTAATTAACAATTGTTAAACGCAGTGACTTGGAGCCAAGAAAAATTTCGATGCTTTAACTTCACTCCAGTTAATAATCTAAATCTCCAGCTCCTGCTAATTTACTATATGTTTCAACACGCTTTTGAATTTCATATTTTATTTAGAAATTTTTCTACAAAAAGGATAATTTTTTCTACAAAAAAGAGTGCCTTCGTACTAAATGAAAATCTTATCACAAAAAAACTGAAGCAGAGGAATATTCTTGATAACAGAAAAGCTTCATTTGCTTCTTAAAATATATAAGGTGGGGGGGGACATGTTTCGAGCACTCAAATATAGACACCGATTATCAAGACTCGCAAGATGTCAATGAGGAAAACTAAACAGATTTAAAAAAGAAAACTTAAAATTATCAACGAAAATGGAAAAATAAAAGTAAAAAGTAAAACTAGAAAAACCGCGATAACTTAGAGAGGCAAATCAGGGCATGATGCATTCCCTCGTGCTATGAAGACGATGTTTAAAAAAAACTCATGTCGTTAACTACTGAAAAGGTCCAAGGAGTCCAAAAAATTTTTTTATCGCTCTGTTGCATAGACTATTTTCTTGATTACGATAGACGCTCCTATTTTGAAGATCAGAGACATGTTTTTATCAGAAAAAATTCGTTTTTGTGTCTGATTTCAAAACTTAAATTATCATCTGCACTAAGCAATTAACATATTTTAGATTGGAACCTCGAAACCATTATGATTGCATATTAATACTTGACAATCCAATCTTTTGATCAAACGTTATACAGGGTTTTATTTATTTATTTATTTTTTAATTTTGTGCACTGAACACATATTCTATCACATAGAGTGAGAAAAAAGAAATTATTCATTTTTGCGTATTTTTTATTTTACTGTTGGTCATCTTTTTCATATTTTAAAAACTTGTTCTAAATTCCAGAAAATGGCTTTAATGTTTGGAAACTCCCCATTAAACCTCCTTTATTTTTCTGCTTTTCCAAAATTGAGAGAGAATATCATAGGGTAAAGAAAGGCAATAGAAAATGCAACATTTTAAAGCAAGGAAAAAGGTCGTTAACGGAAAATATTTTCCTCCCGCTCTAAAGGCTGGCAATGTGCATTTAAAGGGGTTTTATTTTTTATTATTTTTTTTTCATTATATTTCTCCAAAGGGAGGGGATAAAAAAATAATAATTCCCAGGAGTAATAGCTTCTTCTTCTTTTTCTTCCCGAATATAATTGATCTTTCATTTTGTTTTACGGAATGCTGAAATCCTCAAAAATCGATGAATGCGCATGTGCGGTTGTCATGACAACGATCCCAACAACAACAAAAACTCGTCTTGTCATTGAGAAAACGGAGACCTCATTAAAGAAGAGTTTTTCAGGAATTGATGAGGAGTTCGGTGCAGCGTGAAAATTTAAAATTCTTCGCGAATTCTACGACAAAAGAAAAAGTATATTCGATATTTAGATTCCAGATTTCTTTTTTTTCTTTTTTATTTCACTATTTATCTAAACTTCGTCTTTCTCCCTAATGGATAAATTGTTTTATTTTTTTCTTCTTTATTCTATATCAATCGTTTATATGCAAAGCTTGCTTAAAATGTAGAATAAGCAATATCGATATAAAGGCGAAAACAAAAATTCATTTTCTGAACTTCTGGAAGGTAATAAATTTAGAACACTTTAAAATAAAAAAATACATCTTATAGCTCTCATAAATAAACACGGAGGAGTTATTTTTATACTTAAAGTCGGACGTAAATTTTTGCCAGGGATGGCAGTTTGACCAGAAGAAAATAATAATATGAAGAAATAGGAAAAAAGCGGGAAAAAAACTGGACGAAATGGAGGAAGCAAAAAATGACCAATGCAAATGTTTAGCAATAAGTTTGAATTTTAACAAATTATATGAAAGATAGTACCCGAAAATTCACATTTATTCCCATTTTCTTTATTCTAATAAAGAAATTATTATTTTCAGTTATATGTTTAGTTTTAGACAAAATTTTGAAATTCGTATATCATATTATTTAAAATTTGGTTTAAGTACTAATACTTAAGAGTATCTATATTATATAAAACGCTAATACGTACGTATGTATGTATGTATGTATCAATAAAACCGATGATATTTCTTTTCTCGCGCTGGCAACAGTTTTCATTTTTAATTGATTGGATTCGGCGCGCAAGAGCACGTAGTGAGCAACCAGATAACAATAACCAGAGTGAGCATTATCAGGTTGTTCAATTCAGATTCATGCACTAAAAACATGACAATATTTAATTTAAACTCAATTAGGAATTAATTAATTAATTGAAGTGAGAATGCTTTAAAAGGCCGCTGTTGAATTGATATTTTTCTACTGGGAGCTACCTAAACGTCTAAAAAACGTTTAAGTGTTTGTATTGAATGCATTGAATTTTTTTATATTTCGCGTTTATTTATGCATTGAATTTTCACGCTTTAAAATGCAGAATATTAGTGAAGCAATATTTGATAATTTATTTTGCTAATATGTTTCTTATTTAGCTAATGTTTTGATTTTTTCACCATGTACAATCTAAATAGCTAATATACTTTTTTAAAAGCCAATAAGAACATTGGTAGAATTCTTCTACATAAGTACAATACTATGTCTTTGATGATAAAATACTATGTCTTTGATGATAATATATTATGTCTTTGTGCTAGAACATTGTGTTCATTGGCGAGCGAGCGCAGCGAGCCATGGTTCACGGCGTGAACCACATAGGATTGCGCAGCTATTCTCGGGGGTTGGCGAGCGTTAGCGAGCAGGGGGCGGAGCCTCCTAGTTTGATCATAAAAATCGACATCTATTTGTAAATTTGAATTCATTATGTTATTTGTAGTAGTTTATATGTTTAGCACGCGATTTGTTAATTTGTTAGTGGCAATAAAATTTGATTATGATGTTTTGCAATTTTTTTACACAATTTTAAAATTAGGGATTTTATTATACAAATCTAATGTATTGGAAATAAAAGTTCTTTTAATGTCTTACGAAATTCAATTAATCTATTTTTCGTTGCAATTTTTGCCTTACATTTTCCACTTATTTAAAAACGATGAGTTAAATAGTTTAGAAAATAATATCTGTATTAAAAGTCAATTGCCATTATTAATTTTTTTAAAAATTGTTTTAATTGTTGATTTCTTTAAAAAGTTTCTTTCCTTTTTTCCATTTGGGTGGGAAGAAATCTATTTCGTTCAGGGCGAGGCTTTTTTTTCTCCATTTTTTAAACAGCGGTTTTTCCATAGCGGAAGAAATTAACGTTTCTGATTCTAGCAGCTCTTTCTCTAACAAAAAGGAGAAAAAATTTAAAAAAATTTTTACCTAAACATTTAATAGTTAAATAAATTACTATCAGTTTGATAAAACTACCAATATGAAATTATTATCAATATGCACATTACTATCAAAATGTTGAAAGAAAAACAAGTTCAAGAACATATCTCTCTGAAAACATTCTCAATGCTTTAATTAGTCCATGTTTTTTCATTAAAAAAAAACATTTTCTGTTTATTTTCAGTTATGTACACCACAAAAAAAACAAGTTCAGAAATAAATCAGGTGTCGCTCCAGATTTGGAAATTCAACTATCAGACATACAATTTAAAATAATAATTGATACAAAAAAAGAAAAATGATTTTTTTCTTCCAAAATAATTAGTTATCTTTCTTAGGTAAATGTGTTCACACTTGTTAGTGAGCGTTATTTTTAAAGAAAAGGCTCAGCCAAAACGATCATTTATGGTTATGAAGCCTAGAAAATTGGGACTATAATAAAAAATATACCTTGTCGTGGCATAGAAACCATTTATTCTTTTGAATATACTCTTCAGTTTTGTATTTTTGTATGGTAATGAGAGCTATAATTTTTTAAACCAGAATTTCCAGGATACTGTTACCATATGAATGGAAAAATTACCATATCAATGGTTTGAATATCGTATATTTAGGTTTTTAATACGAAATGTTTTTTAACTACAAATGTTGTTATCATACATACAGTGAGGTAAACAATTTTTTTACTCTGTGCAGTAGCTCATTCATAAATAAGAGTAAATTTATAATAAAAAACTTATAATCTAAAATATTAGTAATATTTCATGCATATTTATGTATTATTCAATTACCGTCTGAAAAAATGGATTAAATTATTTTTAACGTGCAATACATTTAGATGATATGAAAGCATATCGAAATAATTTGGGGCTTTTCAGTTTTTCGTTATTTTCTTTCTTACCTTTTTAAAAAAAATTTGAGATTAATTTTATATCAAGAAACTAAAATCAGTTATGCCACCCGACCGAGTGGTCAGCCGACCAGTAGTCATCAAGCAGGGATCGCGCTAAGCATTCGCCACCGCGCCAAATATGATAAAATCCTAAACTCGGCGAGAACAATATGTTTTAGTAAAAGATTTTTTTCTTTCAAAAAGAGAAATATGTATTCCTCTCAACCCAGGAAAAAAAGGTCAAAAGGAATTTTTTTGAACAAATCCTATTTTTTTATTCCATTACAGTAATTTCCATTAGATACCTCATATTACAAATTAGAATTATACTAAGTCCACATATTGTAAGCATAAGCAACAAGAGAGAACACGTAAGCATGAGACAAACAACCGTAAAATACATATTACAGTCAATTCGCTATAACTCGAAGTACGATAACTGGAATATTACTATAACTCGATTTTTTTATGAGGTCCCGACCCTTTTATCTTCAATTTCATGTTAATTATTCTCGATTACTCGAATTTTACTCCCTTTAACTCGATTTTTTGTTGTTGATCTTTTGAAGCAAAAAGAAAAACCTAGGAGCTGATATCTTGTCCCTTCCTTTGCAACACACACACAATGTCTTTCGCACTCTTTATGGAAAAGCTAAAGCTGTCCCTCTTGAAGTATGTGAACAGTGGTTAAATGAAACGTTACCAAATTTACTTCAAGGATACAGTTAAAATGATGTTTTCAATATTGATGAAATGGGTTTATTTTTTAAATGTCTTCCAAATAAGACTATGATGTTTAAGGATGAAAACTGCTCAGGGGGTAAAATGAGCAAGGAACGTTTGACTGTCCTAGTTGGAGGAAATGCGTCTGGGACAGAGAAATTGCCCTTACTTGTTATCGGAAAATACCGAAATCCCCGATGTTTCAAGAATGTAAAAACGTATCCTTTGGATTACAAGTCTAACAAAAAGTTTTGGATGACATCAGTTTTATTTGAAGACTATGTAAGAAAATTGGATCGGAAATTCTTCGCTAAAAAAAGAAAAGTGATACTCTTTATGGATAAATGCACAGCGCATAGTGATCTACCTAATTTGAAAGCAGTAAACTTGCAGTTTCTCCCGCCAAACACAACAGCAAAGTTGCAGCCGATGGACCAGGGTATCATAAAGTGCTTCAAACAGTCTTATCGTAAATGGCTTGTCAGAAAAATGATCTTAAATATTATAAGCATTTAGAAGATTTGTAACTAAGCATTAATTAAATAATCCGACAATATTTTGAAAGTCCAAAACCGAAACTAACGGTAAGTCGAACTTCCGATATGTCGAAGTTTTTCGTCAGTCCTATCAGATTCGAGTTATCGCGAATTCACTGTAATATGTTAGTTACTTGATCGTGCGATATCGCGTGACGAAATTCTTTCTCATAGTTTGTGTCAATAAAACAAATTAATAAGTGGTTGCGAGATGCATAGTATCATTCAACTATTTTTGCAGAAAATATACTTTTTCGTGACAATAACATATCAATAACGCCACAGCAACAGAATGTTGCTTCTGTTTATCCTTATACTATATGCTGCCTTCTAGTCTAAGAAGTAATCAAAAATTAACCCCAACCTATTCCTATTTCTTTCCCGTTCATTGCTCAATTACTCCTCCTCAACAGCAAATTGATTCTTGATTTGAATTAGCATTTTATAAAATAATTCGATTTATAGTAAATTTGTATTTTGATTTGAAGTTTTCTATGGGAAAAAATCCATCATTAAAAATTGTGAAGTTTTGCCTTTTGCTTAAAATTTCGAAAATTGGCTTATACTTTTGATATTTGGCTGATATACTGGCTAATAATTTGAAGCTCTTAGCGCGGGCCCTGCTCAAGTATGCTTGATATTCGTTTTGTGGACTCATTAAAGGAATGAAACTGTGAATCAGCCGTGCCAGGCTCGCGAATAGAACCCCGAACCTGCGGCAATGGAGCACGAAGCTCTACCATTCTGGTTAAATACTACCTGTTGAACTTTTTTTCTCTTTGGCGATATATTTCAGAAGCATTCTTAATGGTTTGTTCCTTTTTGGATATTTTAAGTTCTATTTTCTGAAGAACGAGTTGGTGAACCATTGGAAAGATTTGAACTACTCTTTTACTCAGTTAAAAAGAGAAAGAAAAAAAAACTACCAAGAGACAAACAACAATACGAATAATGGAATGCCCAAGTTTTAGTTAACTGAATCAAATTAAATTTTTATTTTTTAGAATTGTAATTCTTCATCAAGAATAAATAATTAATATTTAATTTTAGACTTAATTATTGCCTTTAACGTTTCTATCGAAATTTAATTAATGCTGACCATGTTCAAATAACTCTCCTTATTACTGTTGGTCAAACCTTTGTCATAGAGGGTCAAATTCCCTCTTAAGTAGGATGGATTGACCCAATTTGTACACTCTTGAAAAATCATTAATGAAAAGAATAGTTTATACACTAAAACACTAAATAAAAAAAAATGATAATAACAAGGGACAAACATTATAAGCTATCAAATAATGACAACTTAAAACTTTATTATGGTTATAAAAAAAAAAGTAAATATTTTTGTGAGCAGGGGGTCGAATTGTCCACGTTTCTCTGAAAAATGTAAACATTTATACAAAGAACAGCTTTTAAAAAAAAAAAAAAAGAAAAAAAAATTGGCGAAAACACAGTTGTAAGAAAACATTTACATTTTTATGAATTTCTTCTGGGCACCATGCACTGCAGTCCTTGTTAAAGGTAACTTATAAATCACAATTTCCGTCACTTTGGAATAACGGTAAACTGAATCCAAACTTCTTCAGGATGCAATACTTGGAGGGAGGGAGGGGGGATGTAATGATGAACGATTTCCTGTTTGAATGTATAATTAGATCGATGAGAAAACATATTTCATTAAATTTTGCACGCTGTTTCAACAGGTGTTTTCATTTAAAATCAATGCTTCATTTTGTTTTTTTGTTTGTTTTTTTTAAGTGGGACATAAAAAAATTGCTTTTTAATTTATTCTCGCGCACTTACTTATTTACTGTTGGATATTCATTTACATTTAATATTATATTTCTAGCAGCAGAAGCAGGAAACGGCCTTAAAGAAAATAATGTTTTATCATAATTAAAAATCGGAAGTAAAATGGAAATAAATGTATAAATGTTTTCAATCATTGTTAAAATCTAAAATTTAGATTTAGAATAGTATCAATAACAAATTTTTTTTTTTTTTTTTTTTTGTTTGTAATACTGGTGACTTCTTGTTTTAACAGTCCAGCAGGAAAAGAATTCTGAATGACTTTATAAGAATTGAGTTTCTCAAAGAAAAATTTTATTTCAGTTTTATTTAAGAATACAACGCTGATTTACTTGTGCCAAGTTAATAAATTTGATCTCAATGGATAATGGTAATAATTACAGTCTTTTCGGAATGGAAGAATTTTTTAAGTGCATTTGGCAACGATCAGAAGACGAGTACCCTTGAAAACTTGTAATAGAAATAAAAAAATGTCAAGAATGCGAACGCTATCAGTTTAAATGAATTTGCGAGTTATGTATATTTCGCCAACTGGGAACTTACATTACAAGCAAGAAACGAATCTTTATTTTCTATTGTTAACGTAGAAACGTTAAATCTTTTTTATTAAAATGAACTAAAGTGCCTCTTGATTTACTCAGCTCTTCATTTAGTAACGTAGCTCTGTTTGCTGTTATTTTTGTAAAATGAAGTCCTTCTAGAATTCTGAAAATTTACCATTTGAAACGCGGAAAAATATTTTTTTAATAAAAATCTAACTCTTCTAACGTATAAAAAACTTAAACCAATTTATTTAAATTCACTGAAATGTCAATTAATTAACTCAGAGCCATGGTTGTAAAGGGTATAGAGCTTTCGCCTCACAATGAGTTGGCCTACTATCGATTCCTAGGGGGAGAGGCGGGTTGATATGCTCCCGGCTCGCAATAACCACAAAGCTGATGTAAAATATCCTCAGTGGTAGACGGATCATGAGTTAGAATCCCCTTGCCAATGAGCTGACCATGGGAGGTTTTCGTGGTTTTCCTCTCCGTGTTACGCAAATGGGTGTAAGTCCCATCAAAAAAGTCCTAAATGAAGGCTAGTTTGTTCTAATGCTTGATTCAAAAGTTCCCTTGTCTTCTGGATTTTGTTCAAAATAACTGAGTCAGCGGCTTAACTCCGGTTTTTATATAAAATAAAATAAACCGACTCTGAGAGACGAGGACTCAGGTGATAGCGCGTTTGCCTCCCAATGAGGTGAACTAGGTTCGAATCTGAGCGATTCCAGGTTGATACGAATTCTACTCTCAGCTCGCACTGATCACAGAGCTGAAGTAAAATATCCTCAGTGGTAGACAGTTTCAGAGATTTTCCTCTCCATATAAAGCAAATGTTTGTTAGTTCGGTCAAAAATTTCACCACTAAGGATAGTTTGACCCAATGCTTGTTTCAGGAGCTCCCTTGTCTTCTAGGTTGGGTTCAAAATTACAAGGCTTTAGGATTAAACATTGATAGTCGTATACTCAGAATTGGGCAGACTGTTTAAGACTAGTTATAAATTATAAGTAAATTAATGTCGACATTAGCTCGGCAAGAGCATACAGTGATTCTCAACCTTTTTTTTGTCGCGGCACACATTTAACGATTTCAAAATTTGGCGGCACACAACGAAAAAGATAAGTCTAAAAGTTGTGCACTTACTTACAATACACTGTGTAAAATAGTTTATGATAATAATTTAAAATGTAAAATGAAATAATATAATATGTACTACAAAAGCAGCGTTTATTAAGGGATTAATTACAAATGAATAATACTTTTAATAAGAAATTTGAGCTTGATGTTTTTTGATTATTTCATTTATATTTGGTCGCAAAAATGCTACTCTCATATCGGCTTCTACATTNTATTTTATTTCTACTTTTTATTTACATTTTAATTTTCTTTGACTTTATCCATTTTTTTAATTTTTTTCACCTGCCTTTCTTTTTGAAGTAAAGAGGCGGTTTCTATTTAGATAATGATTTTATATAAAAGTTCTTAACGACAGAATAAACGTATTGCTGTTTTATGTTAACTGTGTCATTTCGGAATCCATTCTTTACATAGTAGTTCATTTACTTTAGGAAACACGCGGAAAATTATATTTTTTCCTTTTGTTTTTCTATCAAAATATTTTTCAAGTTGCAATCGCGCAAGCTGGCATTTCGATAATAGTTTTAAATTCGTGTAAATTCTCTGCAAAAACGGAGGAAAGTCATTATAGAAAATAACAAATGTCTTAGAATATCTCGCAAAAAGAAATGCTCCAATATTAGTTACAGCTAGTAAGTCCGAACGCTCCGTTCTTGAAGTAAAAGTGCGAGCTTTGCGCCAAAGTGACGTCACTAGAGGAAATCGGAGGATTGGCGCGGCGAGAGCTACTTCAAAGGAGTGAACCAGCCCTTCTATTCTCTTTAGCCCTGTTGCCTTACAATGAGTTGACATAAGTTCGATTCCCATTGGGGACAGGTTGATACACTCCCAGCTCGCAATGACCATTGGGCTGACCTAAAATATCCTCAATGGTAGACGGGAGGTTTTCGCAGTTTTGCTCGCCATGTTACGCAAATGGGGTTAAGTTCCATCAAAAAAGTCCTGAACGAAGGCCAATGCTTGATTCAGAAGTTCCCTTGTCGTCTGGGTTTTGTTCAAAATTATAAGGCTATGAAGTTGGACATTGATAGTCGAAAATTTATAATTGATTCAGCTGCTTAACTCCGATTATAAAATAAAATAAACCGACTCTGAGGTCGAAGGACTCGCAGGTGATAGCGCGTTTGCCACACAATGAGGTGAACTAGGTTCGAATCTGAGCGATAGCTGGTTGGTTCGAATTCTGCTCTCAGTTCGCACTGATCACAGTGCTGACGTAAAATTTCCTCAGTGGTAGACAGTTTCCGAGGTTTTCCTCTTTATATAACGCAAATGTTTGTTAGTTCTATCAAAAAGTCCTCCACGAAGGCTTGTTTAACCTAACGCTTGTTTCAGGAACTCCCTTGTCTTCTAGGATGGGTTCAAAGTTACAAGGCTTTCGGATTAAACATTGACAGTCGTAAACTAAGAATTGGGCCGACTGTTTAAGACCAGTTATAAATTATAAATAAATTAATCGACTCAGCTCTGCATTTAGTTGCATCGCTTTGCTCATTTAATAGAATTATTTTTGTTAAATGAAATCTTTCTAGAATTCCAGAAAATAGAATTATGAATTGAAAAGGCAAAAAATATGGTCGACATTTGCTCGACAAGCGCATAATAGATCGTACTTGAACCAAGTATTTCGTCACTAACACAGTAGTGTAAAAAAAATTCATTGGTCATTTTAACATGTTTAAAATATGAACATGCTTACTTTCATATGAGTGTGTTGGTGGTAAAAGCTCTAACAGAATTTTCGTTGTATCAAAAAAGCTGATTGGAATAATTATTTTTTTAAAGAAAAAACTCGCTTAAAAAAAAAGACAATTACTGGGCATTGAAAACCGTATTTTGCCTTAGGGTAATTTTAATTCCTATCAGGCCTTCATCACAATTTTTGTAACAAAGGCTTTAACCTTTTAATGCCTAACTTTTTTTTGTTTTGTTTGTTGTGCTAATTATCTCGTGTTGCAAGAAGTAACATCAAAGTATAAAACAAATTTCATTCAGTCATAAACATTAACTCTGATTCAACAATAAGAAATTCTCTATAAATGCAATGCCTTAAGATCATGATACTCTTTTGTATAATACGAAGAATTATGTTTGCCCAAGATTTTAAATAACACAGAATTAATTATATGGAATTAATATCCTTATATTTCATTCGAATTAACCTGCAATGAAACCTATTTTGTATAGTCGAAGTATACGAATTAGTAAATTATCTATTTTCATTAATTAATAATAAAAAATCGAACTGGCAACTCGAACTCAATACCGTCAACTAAATTTTAAATTTATTATGACTATCAAATGATATTTTTTCCTCTAAAACGCATGTGTAATGGCATTTTAATTTAAAACATAATCTAAATTAAATCAATTCAACAGTGTTTTAATCAATAACGTCAATACTTGAATTTCCTGAATGAAATTTTTTTTTATTTCTTGCTCACAAAATGAGATCTGTTACTTATTAACCTTTAAAAATTACCATCAAATTTTGTTTAGTCTGGTTTGGTTAAAAAAGGTTTGTTTAATCCGAAAAAAATTACATTGATAGCATATATATCGCTAACATAGAGGCCGGCAATCTAAGAATTTTTTATAATTATTTACAATGAGGAAATCGTTTGAAACTTATTTTTGATTAAAAAGTGAACGTCAATATAAAGGAAAATATAAAGATATGCCAAGAAATATCAATTGACAGCTTTTTAAGAAGGTTTGTTTAGTCCGAAGCAAGGTACTCTGAGAGAATGTATATCGTTAACATAGAAGCGGACAGTTTGCGAAATTTTTATAATTATTTGAGATCAGAAAATCACTTAAAACTTGTTCTAGATTTAAAAGTGAGTGTCAAATTTGAAGAAAATTTAAAGATTTGCCAAGAAATATCAATTGACAGCTTTTAAAAAAGGTTTGTTTAGTCCGAAGCAAGCTACTCTGAGAGAATGTATATCGCTAACATAGAAGCGGACTTTTCGCGAATTTTTTATAATTATTTGAGATCAGAAAATCGCTTAAAATTTGTTCTAGATTTAAAAGTGAGTGTCAAATTTGAAGAAAATTTAAAGATTTGCCAAGAAATATCAATTGACAGCTTTTAAAAAAGGTTTGTTTAGTCCGAAGCAAGCTACTCTGAGAGAATGTATATCGCTAACATAGAAGCGGACTTTTCGCGAATTTTTTATAATTATTTGAGATCAGAAAATCGCTTAAAATTTGTTCTAGATTTAAAAGTGAGTGTCAAATTTGAAGAAAATTTAAAGATTTGCCAAGAAATATCAATTGACAGCTTTTAAAAAAGGTTTGTTTAGTCCGAAGCAAGCTACGCTGAGAGAATGTATATCGCTAACATAGAAGCGGACTTTTCGCGAATTTTTTATAATTATTTGAGATCAGAAAATCGCTTAAAATTTGTTCTAGATTTAAAAGTGAGTGTCAAATTTGAAGAAAATTTAAAGATTTGCCAAGAAATATCAATTGACAGCTTTTAAAAAAGGTTTGTTTAGTCCGAAGCAAGCTACTCTGAGAGAATGCATATCGCTAACATAGAAGCGGACAGTTTGCGAATTTTTTATAATTATTTCGGATCAGAAAATCACTTAAAACTTGTTCTAGATTTAAAAGTGAGTGTCAAATTTGAAGAAAATTTAAAGATTTGCCAAGAAATATCAATTGACAGCTTTTAAAAAAGGTTTGTATAGTCCGAAGCAAGCTACTCTGAGAGAATGTATATCGCTAAGATAGAAGCGGACAGTTTGCGAATTTTTTATAATTATTTGAAATTAGATAATCGTTTAAAACTTGTTATAGGCAAAGTTTGCTTCAATTTGAATGAAAATTCAAAAATATACCTAGAAATTTTAATACATTTTTTTTAAATAAGGTTCGTTTAGTCCGAATAAAATTCAATGATGGCAAATATATCACTATCATAAGGGCTGACAGTTTGAGAATTTTTCATCGTTATTTACAATGAGGAAATCTTTTGAAACTTGTTTTATATTAAAAAGTGAGAGCCAATTTGAAAGAAATTACAAAGATATACCAAGAAATATAAATGGAAAGTTTTTAAAAAAAGGTTTGTTTAGTCCGAAGCAAGCTACTCTGAGAGCACATATGCCGCTGACATGGAGAGTGTCAGATAGCGATTTTTTGTTCTTAATTATTTGCAATGAGGAAATCGCTTTGAATTTATTTTACATTAAAAAGCGGGCGTTAATATAAAGGAAAATATAAAGATATGCTAAAAAATAGTAATAGAAATTTTTTGAAAAAGGTTTGTTTAATTCGAAACAAACTGTATATCGCTAACATAGAATTGGACAGTTTGCGAATTATTTATAATTTTTTACAATGAATAATATTTAAAAATAGTTAAAAATAATTTCCAGTCATAAATACTTTAACTATTACTTTTTTACCGTTTTTTGCGGCCTATTGCATGAGGACGCATAGTGCGCCTAAAAAATAAACGGACCACCCTGAATTACTTTTGATCTAATGATCAGATCTTCACGTTCTAGGACTCAATCTTAATATTTCAAGGGGATGATCTCAAATATGCTAATTAGTAAAAGCAGGATATATTTTAAGTTACAAAATCAGACACAAAAACGTACTTTCTTTGAATAACCATGTCTTTTTTTTTTACTGATTCGGATTTCTAACTCCTAATATATGCCGTAATCTAATAAATATGGTTCCCATAGTTCTGTCAGGAGAGCGGTTCAAAGCTTGGACCCCTTATTGTTAATTTTACTTTTCGCGTATTTCGCCATATCTCAAGAATTTTTTAAGCGAATTGAAATTTTTTTACATACAATCATAAAACGCGTTTGTCCTAACATAATTCCACGAAAGGAAAATTTATTTCAGTAAATATTTTTTTTAATTATTTTATTTAATAATAATCGAAAAAATTTTGAATTGTAAGGTGTGAAATTTTATGCATCATTTTAAAGATATTTGCCTTGTAAAATTATATTCTTCAAAATGATTAAAATGATACATATATGAGCCGCTCAGAAGCCAATGCGGTTAAGTCCATTTTTTGATATTTTCTGATTTTTGGAAATTTTGATGAAATAAATAATAATCCTCTTAGCTATTAAAGGATTTACTCGTTGGTTACTTTTTTCTAGGTTAGACAGCCCTTTTTTTAATAGCTTCTGAATATATTGTATAATAATTTCAGAAGCCATTGTGAATAAGTCCACCTTTTATCAATATTTTTTTACATAAACTTTGAAATAAAAATTAAATTCTTCTTCTTCTTTCGATATTTGTTGGTAACACTGAAAAACAAGAAATTCATAGTAACTCAGGGTTACCAGACGTAGTATTTTTAATACTACGGTAGTATTTTTTCACCGAAAAAAGGGGTATGGTATTTTTCGTAGTATTTTTTTTAAAATGTGGTATTTTTTTTAAATTTTTTTTTTATTTTCATTTCCTAAAACCACTCTAAGAAAAAAAAGAAAAAAGAAAAGTGCCACTCTAGTTTTGAAGTAAGAAACAATTTTTGAAATAATCCAACAGTTTATTTTCTATTAGTCACTGTATCTGGTGATGATTGAGAAAAATAAAAGTTCGTTTATACTAGTAGACATAAATTTCTTATCTTTTTCAGCTGCCAAAAGGTATAAGTCCTAAAATTTTTAAGATGCTGTCATTATTTCAATCAATACTTACGTTTTTATTTACACATCCTGTACATATCTTGTTTTTTTGCAGAGTTTACACCTCGAAAAAAGACTTTTTACACTTTTCTAATTAAATTAATAAACCAAGAATTTTAAAAACTAATGTATCAAACTCAATTGTTGTGTTTTGGACTTAACCGCATTGGCTTCTGAGCGACTCATATGATAACGTTTGTTTTTTGTTTTTTGTTTTTTGCATGGAATTATCTTTGAATGAAGGAGTTTTATAATTGTGTGTAAAAATTTTTTAAATTTCATTTAAAAGTTCTCGAGATATAGCTAAATACGCAAAAAGTGAAACTAACATTAAGGGGTCCTAACTTTGGAGCACTCTCCTGAACAAAGTATTGGGACTATAATTTCCAGTTTGCCGCTACCCCCTATGTTTTAGGGGGTCAGAAATCTGAATCGGTCGAAAAAAAGTTATGTTCATTTAGAGAAAGTCAGTTTTTGTATCGGATTTCGTAACTCAAAATATCGTCTGCCCTTATCAATTATATTATTTAAGGTCATCCCCTTCAGTCCTTAAGATTGAGTCCTAGAGAGTGAAGATCTGATCTAATAACTATTGGTCTAATGACCAATAGTTATTCAGGGTAATCCGTTTTTTTTTCTTTCTTCCCCTCACTGTTAATACATTTTGAAACGATTTGTTCTAAAATGAATTCACTATTATTCTCTCTAATTGCAGCTGTTACAAGTTGTTTTTATTTGTATATCAGATTTCAAACTATTTTAAGAGCACTCAGATTAGCTTATTTCCTCAAATTTTAACTCCATTTTTCCAGCGACAAAATCAGATTCCTAATTACGGTCAGCCTGTTAAAAATTAATCAATTTATAAATTAGGAATACATGTTCTGAACTATGAAATAAAACATTTATTTGAAAACAGTGTTACTGAGGAAGTACAAAATTATATTTACGAACGCTGCTACTTACCTACTAACAATAACGTTATGCATCATAACTAAGTCAGCTATTTTGTTAAAGGCATCAAAAACTGAAAAAAAAACTCGTTTTGTCGATTTTGTTGTAAAAGATTGTTCTCGTCTTCCATTAACCGCTCCATATTTCCATAATTCCGCTCCTTGACATCTTCCTGCATCTTGTGTCCACACAAATCAGGGATCTGTAATAAAAATATATAAATAAATATGTGTGAAAAAAATGAATGTGAAAAAAAAAGACGTTCTATAGGAATTTTTTTTTCTAACCGTCGCTTGGCCCACCAAGGAATTTAAATTTAGTTCACGATGGTTAATTATAATGCGAATTTATTTACAAATTTTCAGTCGTATTTTAATTTTCTTTTTCAAAACTTCTTGACCGATTTAGTTCAAACTCGGTATTTTGTTATTTAAAATTATCTAGTTTCGAATCACATAAAAATTTGTATTGAAGCTTTTGTTTCAAGTTTTTTTTAATCCTTATTAAACATAATAATAATAATTTTCTTTTCTACATAAATACTCTTTAGAAAAACAAGTTTGAGTGAAAAAGTTTTCACCCAAGATAGACGAAGTAAGCAGGAAGTGAAACTTGCATTAAGTGCAAAATTCTTTCATTGTTTTCTAGGAAAAACTATTGGGACCATAGTTTTGAAATTGCAATTTTTGATGGTTAAGAGAAAGAAACCTAAATCATATAACCGATAAAGGAATCAATTTTACCTTAGTGTTCATATCAGTACTTTATGTAGGGTCATACAAGCATTTTTTTTTTTTTTGACTAAAAAAGTATAATATGATTTTACAAAACTATGATTTTGCATTGTACTAAGCTTATGTACAATGCTAATGTATCCATTTTACCTAGCATTAAATTTTAAATATTAGATCCGAATTAATTACTTATTTTACTTAATTAAATAAGACGGGTGATGTATATAATGACTTGCATGGTATGCACCTATTAGTCAAAGGTGTTTTTATAGAACTGAATGTTTGAAATAATTAATTTCATAATTCATCATTATGCAGTTTTTACAGCTTTTTTATATCTAATGCAATAGATTAATCAAAGAGAAAAAATAAACTTTTCATTTCGATTATATGACCTGTTTAATAGGTTAGTATAGTTTGAGAAAGTCAGTATCATAAATTGGAATTATGAAATTTGTTTTTAACTAAAAAAATTTCTATAGGAGTAAAACAATCAAAAAGCATAAACATAAGAGCAGTGGATTAATCAAAGAGAAAAAAATTAATTTTTCATTTAGATTGTATATAACTTGAGAAAGTCAGTATCATAAATTGGAATTATGAAATTTTTTTAATTAAAAATTTTCTATAGGAGTAAAACAATGAAAGAGCGTAAACATAAGAATCTTAACATAAGAGTAATGGATTAATCAAAGAGAAAAAAATAAAGTTTTCATTTAAATTATATTACCTATTTAATAGGTTAGAATAGTTTTTGAAAGTCAGTATCATAAATTGGAATTATGAAATTTTAAAAATTTTATATAAGAGTAAAACAACGAAAGAGCGTAAACCTAAGAGCAAAACAATCAATCCCAGCACTAACATTATTGTTTTTATTACTCAAATAAAGGAGTCAGAGTCATACTGGCATGGTAATTAAGAAACTGAGTTCCTTTTTTCTTTTTTAATTGAACAGGAGTTTGATTCCTAGTGGCAGTTTAGAGCCACAACAGGCTTGGAAGGTAAAGGTGGTCGGTGAGCAATGCTGAAATCATTACCAACATCATGCGGGGAGTCTGAAAATTGTATCAGCAAAACTGTTGAGGGAGTACTTTATTTTCATTCAAATAAAATATGCGCATAAAAAATAATTATTATAGAAATTTTTTCATAGAAGTGCACTTTAATATTAATGGCATAGCTCTTTTAGAACCTAAAACACGACCATTAGGAACCAATTTAATATCAATCGCTATTATATATTCTTTATTGCAGCAACTCCCACCATATTTTGATGGTTCAGACTTAAATTAATTTTGATGGTTGACAGAGTAAATATAGCTGGTGCGCAGTTAAGTTTTTTCTATAACGAAATATTTGAATTCTGACTAATGCGAACCGTAATAATCTAAATTCGACCTCCTTAAGTGAGAAGGATGTTATGGGTGAATTATGTTTTGCCAACTTTAATCACATACACATTTAAGAAAATTCACATTTTTTATAAGCCTTTTGTAGAAAATTCTCATTTGCTTTTGTATAAATTAATTAGTCAAACGCAACAAACATATTTTTTTTTATTTAAACATCGTTAGAACTGGAATAAAAAGAAATAAAATAAAAGAGGTTAAATTTTTCATGTTCAAACCAAGTTTTTTTTTTATCAAATGTTAATGAAAATTTGTTGGAACATTACTTGCCGTAAGAAAATTATAAAATACAGTATCGGAAGCAGATTAAAATTATAGAAAAAAATATACACAAAAAAATCGTAAGATATAATAACGTACGTAAGCAAAAATCATAAGAAATCTATACTTGAAAATAAGACATAATATCGGAAGTAAATAAAAATCATAATATAAAATATAAGTTGGAAAATTTGATACAAAATCGAAATATACTACATAATTCAAACTTACTATTTTAATAATTACTGTTTTATTAAATTTATTAGAACATAACTTGCCGTCAGAAAATCATAAGATACAATATTGGAAGCAGATAAATATTATAGAAAAAAATTTACACAAAAAAAAAAAAACATAAGATATAATAATGAACGTAAAGAAAAATCATAAAAAATCTACATTGTAAAATAAGACATAATATCGGAAGTAAATAAAATCATACGACAAAATATAAGTTGAAAAATATGATACGATATCGAAATAAAATACATAATTCAAACATGTTGTTTCAATAATTATAATTCAAAACATGAAGAATTACTTCATGATTTACGCTTACGCTAAATTTTATGTGTAACAAAATATGACTTTGTAAGAATAATAGCGCGAATATTTTTTTTAATCAAACGCCTGAATGAGTTATGAAGTTTTAAAATTCCCTCAAGACAATTTTTTTCAACAAACTTCTTCAGTTTTTTATAAGGCATTTTTTAATCTCCTTTGGGGATTCTGTTTAAAAACAACTCTAGCATTCTCTTTCTCGCTCGATTCTGATTTTTTTTTTCAACATTTTACCTGGTTCAGATTTTTCACTTTCTTAAATATGTTTCAAAACTGAAATGAATACATAAATAAAGCTTTTAAAAAACTGTCAGTTTTTTTCCAACGTTTTTTTCCCTTTTCTTTTTCTTTTTTTAAGAAATACAGTTTAGCTATGTAATTAATTAGATACAATTATTTGTTTTAGTTAAATGTAAAATACCAACAAGGAAAACTTCAGTTTAAGGAATATTGAGCAAGTGTATAACCGGGATACGGACTTTAATCTTAAAAGCAATCAGCTTATGCGGTAAAAAATTTCGGTAAAAAATACTGGAACCCTGGGTGCATCATCCGTAAAATCTATTTTATCGTAAAATACATTTTTAAACTAAAATTTTCTACAGTAATTTTTACTGTGATATTTAATCCATAACAGTGAGTCAGTGATTTTACTGTTCTTACAGTATATATAAAAATTACGATATAATAGAATTATTTGTTCTGCAAAATTTTACGGCAAAAAAGGAATTTACAGTAAAACTTCTTACGTAATTTGATCCGAAGTTTTTTTACAGTGTAAGAGAACGCAATGCAAGCTTGCGCACACTTGCAAGTGCCGTAAACAGAGTAATGGCCTACGGCCCTCAAATTACTGCCGTATTATTATCCATGTTATATGATAACCATTATCCGATAATAAACGATGATTGCTAATATGTATATGTGGAATAAATAGTTAGCCAAAGAAAATGTTATGAAAATTAAAAGAAAAAAAAAGCATTGAAACAAAATCTTTGATTTCAATTTGAATAAGTTTTAATAATTGAGTTATATTATTTAGCATGAACAACAGAAAAGTGAGCTATAATGAAAATTTACATACACATTAGTATATTTGGAATTTTGAAATTGCAACTAAAATTAAATTAATTAATAAATTAAAGGATAGTACCTCAGAAAGATACACAAATTTTGTCCCTGCGCTTCATCTAAAGAGTGTTAAAATGGATATAGTTTACGCTTAAATTTTAAAGAATTTTGTCTTTTCAAGATTATTAATGCTCATCATATTCTGATTTCCAGTTGATTCCAGGTATGATATTCGGATACTCGAAAAAAAAGCGTATCAGTTATAAAATGCATAAATATACATTAGTTTTATGCATATATTTATACATTGTTTATTATGCATTAGTTTCATTTAATGCAGATTTCTTAAAAGTTTTTGGCTCTTATTTTTGGAATAAATGCAAAATCTTTTATAAAATTTTAAAGAAGAGGTCAAACACAATGCTTTTTTTTAATTCCATCTACCCATAAAACTACTTTTAGTTAATACCCCTGATTTCAGGTAAAATTAATTTTTAAAACGTGTTTTTCTTATTAATGCACTACATGATGGAAAAAAAAATTTAATTCTTCTATCTGAAGAAGGTTGGCACGCCCCTGAGAAAACTAATCATTTTATTTTTAAGTATTTTATTTTTTCTGGGAATAGCAAAAAGAATTTTTCTTTTATTTTCATGTTGTCTCTTATTGCGCTACAATAAAAAATCTAAAATTACGATTTTCAACTACACTCTCAGAGAAATTCGTTCATCGGCATAAATCACAAAAATTTGCAAAATCTTACCTAAATTAACCATAATTCTCTAAAAATTCTATTATTATTAAAAAAGATCATACATTTTTCCAAAATAGAGGAAAATTTTTATAAATCACAAAAATTAGCAAACTCTTACCTAAATTAACCGTAATTCTCTAAAAATTCTATTATTATTAAAAAAAGATCATAAATTTTTCCAAAATAGAGGAAAATTTTTTAAATGAATAACTAGTGGAAATGTTCTGATCCATATTTTCTAGTGAAATATGGATCATTCAGAACACGTTTCAGATTATTCAGAAGAAGTGAATAATTCCTAGCTACCAGTTCCTTATAACAGTTATAATATGCACTTTATAATGAGAGTTTTGTAAGTAAATATGGATGTTTAAATCAAGACAAAAAAGTGGTAGACAATGATAATTATTTCCTTTGAAAATGGAAATCTTTTTTTCACCACTTTTTTTAAAATCTTTTCCGGATAAGTAGCAGCTTTTTATTACCACTATCTTTTATATAGTCCCCACTACATAGTACCATATTTTTCGGAATACGGCTTTTCAATTAGATAGTGAGGAATCGAAATATACCGTTAAGGTTTATTTATTCAAATAAAGAATATTGTATGAATTAACTTAATTAGATTAATACTTAGTACTGATTTGTTACAGCATTTTAAGTCGGCAAACTACAATTAATGTTTGAAATACTAAATCTAAAGTAAGAAATCAAAATTGTGGGTGAGATTCTAATTAATTTTTCCTAAATTCTGGAAAAAAATTTGGTAAAATTACCGTGATGTATAATAATGCCATTTCTGCTTAAATAATAATAAATAAAATATTTATAATATAATTTTGATAATAGAACCAAAATGCATGGTATTTATAAAATTTAAATAGTAACCTTTTCAGTTCGTATCGTAACGGTTTAACGAAAATTCTGGTATTAAAAATCATAGTTCTTAAAACCACACATATAGTCAAAAATGCAAAACTGAAAAGTAAATTTAACTAAATAAGTGATTTTGTATGTCATGACTTAAGGCATTAACCACTTTTACCCAATATTAACGCAAGTAATAACGCAATATTTTATTGTTAATTTTACCAAAATCATAGCGAAAGCTCTTCGGCGAAAATTACCGTTCATTTTGGTGTTACCATACAGCCAGAAAAATTGCAAGTTTTACCATATTCTGGTAGTTTTTACCATATTTTTTTCGCTGTGTGACGTATTGAAGTAATCGAATAAATAGGAGTAGACACAAACAAAACACAGCTTGGCAGTAATGGATCATGATCTACTAACGATCAACTCCGTAGATTTGTTATTCCGAATACAACCCAGAAGAAGAGGGAACTCTAGGAGCAGACATTGCGGCAAACTCGCATTCGTAAATGACTTTTTGATTCAAACTGACTAGTATTGCGTCTTTCGGAGGGAATAACCATAAATCTATTCATGGTTAGTAGACAATATGGAGAAATCCTCGACCATGGTAAATATTTTAAAGTATCGTGGTCGGTGTAAGAAGTATCGCCATGATTCGAACCTGGTACCTTTTATTAGAAAAAGAGTCGGCTGTCACTTGAGCTATACGGACTTTAAGCTCTAATTACATTTTATATTTTAATTAAAAAACTGATGTTGAACTACTGATCCATATTTGATTTGATGCTACGAACGATCAACGGCGCAGCTTTGTAATTTTGAACCCAACCCAGAAAGCAAGAAAACAGGATAAAACGTTGGGACAGACTCGAATTCGGGGAAGACTTTTTGAATGAAAATTATCCATATATGCGTTAAACTAAGAGGAATATCATGAAATACCGCATGGTCAGCAAGGGGAATTTAACATATCCGTTTATCAATGCAGCTATCAGTACTGTAGCCCGTCTCAGCAGGGAGTAGTTTACGAATTGAACGGCCCATGCTGGGATATGAACCTGTGTCGCTTTATTGATGAGTGCTGAATACTTCACGTCATCCACGGCCACATATTTAGAAATTTTAGAGCCTATTGAACAATATTGTTTAAATTTTCCTCAACTTTAATAAGGTGCTAACTTAAACCATTATATCGGTTAATTTTGCTGCAAATTTATTATAGTTAAAACTTAACCTTATCACCATTCTTCTAAAGCTTATTTGTACGATACTAAGGTTTAATGCTGTTCATCTTAACTCTTTATTAAGGTTGTAGTCAATTTTCTCTGTATTATGGTTCAATTTAATATTATGGTTCTCGCGTGGTTGAAACAATTTAATTGCAACAAAAATATCAATTAATTGTGTTGACATTTTATGAAGAAGTAGAAGAAAAAATTAAAAAATCTCATTTCTTCGAACCATAATATTATGGTTCAATTTAATATTATGGTTCGACGTTGAAATAATTCAATTGCAATCACAAATAGCAATTAATTGCGCTTACATTTTATGAAGAAGTCGAAGAGAAAAAAAAAATAATAAAATCTCATTTCCAGATTTATCTCACCTAATTCCTCTCCTAATCCGCTTAAAAATACCCGACATTTTCCATCAACTTTCTCAAACAAAAAACTTCATTAAATCGAACAGCGATTCGCATTCGAAATATGTTCTTTCCATCCCCCTAAGTGCATGAACCAATATTAATACCTTCCTTTCGACTAAAGTGCCTCAAAAATATTCTTAAAACGAGTTCGAAGTTTAATTAGCATTTTAAAAAGAGAACGGAGAAAAAACTGAGCTTTATTTAATTTTTTTTTACCCAACATCCTATTTTTTAATATTTATTTTTCTAAATGATAAAAGTATTCATCCTATTTAAATCGCTAAAACCTTTTCTTTTTTTTTTTCTTCTTAAAGATAAAAGCAAGAGAGACAGATAATGCCGCACAGCTCCTGTTTCTAACCATAAAGCATATTTTATAATGATGGAATTTTTGAGTTCGAACTCTATCCTTTTTCTATTGGTAGATGTTCTTTCACTTCCAGAGCTTGTTATTTGGGGAGCGAGTTATGTGTGATGGAATGAAAATATATATATATAAAAAAAAGGAAAAATCGAACAAAAAAATGTTCGAAGAGGGAAAAAATGGAATACCAGAGCTTAGGGTTGACTACCACCCAATCTCAATGCAAGTTCAACCATGCCTGATTCCTGTTTCCATGGTTACCGATCCGGTACGAAAGGATTGGGGTGTTTTTACTGGCTGCAAAAAATTCCGCCCACGTTGTGTAGGGACCGCCCACCCTTATTCATGCAAAACCTACAAAATGAAAAACTTGGGGAAATTTATGCCTTGTTTAACAATGAGAAAGGTAGGGTGACAAAGGTTTTGTATCGTTGTATATCGTGGGTGTTTTTCGCCAATCCTGCGTCGTTACCCCCGATAATGGCCCCGCCTTTAAAGATATGCGGTGAAAATCTGGATAGTCAGGGAAGAGAAAGAGTTACATTTTAGCAAATAAAATGAAATAAATCTAAGGAATCGTAGCTAGGAAAAAAAACGAAACAAAAACTAATTTGTATGAAGAAAAGATAATAATTTTATATTTTCTAGAAACTTTCGAAGCTTTCTGGAATTTTGACCATTGATTAAAAGTGAATTGAAATCATAACTATAAATAATAAATAAATAAATAATTATTTTTCATTAAGGAATAAAAGAAGCTCCTTTAATCTGCATTTAATTTCTCAATAATGAAACAAAGAATTGGTAAAAAATAAACTATCCCATTATTAAAAATCAGAACTTTACATCTCTATCAGCATTTTAGAATTTTGAACGTTGATTAAAAGTGAAATGAAATCATAAATATAAATGATAAATAAAGAAATAATTAATTGTCATTAAAGAATAAAAAAAAGCTTCTTTTATCTGCATCTAATTTCTCAATTAAGGAACAAACAATTGGTAAAAATAAACTATCCCACTATTAAAAATCAAAATTTTAAATCTCAAAATTATAAAAAAGAATGTCTGTCTAGATCCAACACAAGATCGGAAGCACCGATTTGGATCGTGTGTCTTTCAGCAGTTTGCAAAGTTTCAAGGGAATGTTTGCAAACAAACACCCTTTTCAGGAATTATGTAGTCTAAACATAATGTCGAAAATGTGAAATTTCATTGACAAAAACCATTGTTATAGATTAAAACGTGCGTTTTTATGGAAACAGATCCACTTTAAAAAATTAAATATTCTTACAGCTTGCTAATCTCATAGTTAAAGGGCAGAAGTAAAGCGTGCTAGAAGTAAAGCGTGCTAGAAGTAAAGCGTGCTAGAAGTAAAGCGTGCTAATGCAGATTAGCATAAGCAATGGGAAATTGAAGAAATAAGTTAACATAAATATTGTTAAACATAAATATGCTTATTCGTCCAAACGGCATTTCAATTTCAGGAGTGTTAAAATTTATTAAATTCTACCATTAAAAAATTTTTATACCAACTATTAATAATAAGAATTAATTGCTCACATCTTTTCTGATCGTGGTTTCCGAATTCTAAAATTTTATATTATTATCCTTTAAATAAAAATGTCAAGTCTTAAAGTGCTTGAGATTCTACTTATTTAAAAAGGTGGACCAGCTGGTCGCCAGAAGTTGGCTAGTAATGATAATGAAATGCTATTTTTTTTCATTTATTAGAAAATGAAATGAAGCATGTTTTTTTCCAACAAAAAACAAATAAAAATAAGAAATGCCATCATTGAATTTTAAAATTTTCTATAAATTTAGCAATTTTNAGTTAACATAAATATTGTTAAACATAAATATGCTTATTCGTCCAAACGGCATTTCAATTTCAGGAGTGTTAAAATTTATTAAATTCTACCATTAAAAAATTTTTATACCAACTATTAATAATAAGAATTAATTGCTCACATCTTTTCTGATCGTGGTTTCCGAATTCTAAAATTTATATTATTATTCTTTAAATGAAAGTGTCAAGTCTCAAAATGCTTGAGATTCGACTTATTTAAAAAGGTGGACCAGCTGGTCGCCAGAAGTTGGCTAGTAATAATAATGAAAGGCTATTTTTTTTATTCGAAAATAAAATAAAGCATGTTTTTTCCAACAAAAAATAAATAAAAATAAGAAATGCCATGATTGACTTTTAAAATTTTCTATAAATTTAGCAATTTTTGAATAATTCTGACACATTCGTTCAAATTATTTCAAAAGAAAAAGAAAAGAAAGTAAGAAAGAAAAAAAAAAGAACTAGTAAACAGCTAAAGATAAAGAATACAAGTATTGAAATCCAACACTCTCTATAAATTCAAAGCCTTTCTTCCATTCGAAAAATTCACTGCAAAAGTCTATCACTATAAAAAGGCATAATATAAGGTAACAATTTACATTTGCAAATGGAATTGTAGTTGTTACGAGGTTTCCGTTATAAGTAAAAACAGATGTCAAAAGTAGCAATAGGGTGCAATAGCTTTTGACGCCATTGACAACACTAACTGTTGACTACAATAATAAGCTAGCAAGAATAGAAATAAGAGGCCATGTGACCAACAAAAAAGAATTTATTTATTTGAAGTTTGCAGCAGGATTCCAAAAATAGCAGAGCTTATTTCCTTTGTAAGAAGGAAAATAATCTAGCTACAGGCATGTTTACTTCACAAAAATTAAAAGTTAGGTTGGTGGGAAGGAAATAAGCTGAAATGATGTCGTTTTTTACATTTCTCTATTGGCATCAAGAATAAATAAAAATGTCTTCCATTTTTGCCTTTTTCCGTAAACCGCATTTTGCTCTTTTTCGTCTAATATTGTTTGCTACAGCTACAGAAAAATGTATTACCCCCCCTTCCCCAAGAAAAATAGTCTGAAAAGCTGAAAGTTAATAATTTTTAACTCGTTATTCACTTACAGTTTTTGAATCTTTCATACATCATTTTATCGATGACTTAGAAACTTGGCTTATGAGACATTTCGTAGAATACCGCACCCATTACTTCGAGCATTTACTGTAAATACATACTTTTTTATTCTTTCACTAAGCTGTTAAGCCCCCTGTCCGCTACCGCTCACCAACTCAGATGATTGCTTTGCAATAATTATTGTTTTTTTTTAACAGAAAACAGTTTTTAAACTAAAGTTAAAGTTATTCGCATAAATATCCTTAATCCTTATGTCCTTAGAAAAGAAAATTATGTTAAAAGGAATTCTGTTTGCTTACGCTTGTGCCTCTACTTCTCACGTCCAAATATTACTATCTTTTAGTATTATAAACAATTAGATCTCTTGGTGAGCAAAAGTAATTTTTCGAAGAAATCATTTTTTTAAAATAACATTTATATTGTTATACCATTATATTGTTCAAACAAATTTGACGAGTTCACAAGCGTAATTTAATATTTTCGCTTACCAAACAGGCTGATATATAAAATACATTGTGCATGAAGCTGATCGTTAAGTTCTAAATCATTTAACAAATATCTTTAACTGTGATTCATAACAGTATGTTAATGCTATTTGCTCAAAAATAATAATTGCAAAACGGTTGATAATGTTAAACCACCTTTCTGAATAACTTTATATTAAAATAAAGCGCAGAATTACATCATAATAATAATTATAAAAAAAAACAGCAGTTCCCTTGGATTTGAACTCTTGAATTAAAATTGTAATATTTGTACATGAAAATAACTTTAAATGAAAGATACAAAAATATTTATAGAAAAGCAATATCCTTATGACTTTATTAGCTTTATGCTGATGACTATCCAAAACAATATTTCAATGAATGAGGAAAAACTGGATCCTACCACGTGATTTTCCGGCCAATAAAAATGCACGGAAACCAATGGGAAACTGCGACACAATCCTTAGATTTTTATATGTAGTATCTTTATGACTTTTATTAACTTCATGCTGATGACAACCCAAGCAATATGGAAATAAATGAGGAAAAACTGAATCCTACCACTTGATTTTCCGGCCAATACAAATAAACGGACAATAATGGGAAACTGACACACCATCATTAGACTTTTATATTTAGTAAGATTCAGTAAAGAATTATTTTGTGACTGATACCTTAAACTTCTTCTCAACTTTGAAGCGTGGAAGTCACATCACGACGACCTAAAAATTATTCCTTCTTACAAAAATAAAAAAATAACATGCTAAAGATACGACATTTCAAACAATGTATCTGGAACATGTAATTTTCTTGCAGTGTAATCATTAGATAAAATGAAAAAACGCAGTAGCGCATTCAGAGGGTGGGCCGAGGCTTCCTTGCACCCTCCTATAAAGCTTAAAATAAAAAAAAATGAAAAGATAAAACAAAATTTATTAAAGAAAAGATATTTCAACCGCAAACACTAAATTCTTCCTTTTCCTGGACATAATTGAAATCCTGCATTAAATTTAGAAAATAATTCGCTTCTATATGATAGTAGAAATGCGTAATACTGCAATTGTCTAGTATGATATTTGTCGCAACCTTAATTTTGTGATTGTTTATCACAGTTAACGATTAAAATTTTGAATACCAGCATTTTAGCTGCCAATCCAACTGAAGTAGTTGGAATATTGTTTTTCATGAAACTCTAGTACAAGCTCCAACTAATTTCTTGTAAGTATCATTTTTCTTCCTTGATTATTGATTCAGAATTTTTTTTTCCTCTTAAATTTCATTTCATTTAAATATAAATTCATTATCTGTTCCTTATACTTTTTAAATTATAACGGTTTATTTATTAGTTTAGTCAAGGTTTAGAAAATAACAATTCTTTGTGAAAAACACTCCGTGAAAAAAAAATATGGAACATTTTTTTCTAACTCAAAATTCAAAATACTTAGAACAAGTTCATTATTTGATAAATATTTACTAGCGATTTGATATCATTTAGATGCTACGTAATATTATTTGGTTTTCCGATTTTTTTAAATTAAATTTTTGAATATTTAAAATCAAATAATGATATAAAATTTCATTAAAGGTCTATTTAGGAGAAATTTGGATCCGTTATCGGTTCTTTCACAAATTTTGTTACCGTAAGCAATTCACAAGTAATATTATCGCAAAAATGAACTATTCACAAGATATTTTATCTTAAAAAATTTTCATTTTAAAAATGGTTCCTTTACAAATTTCTTCCTTTGAAAAATGGTTTGATTATTCATTAATTCATGATTTTAGAAATAAAACTTCAGAAAAAATATGTTTTTTGACTTTTTCTTACTAACAAAAATAGATCTTTCCTTTCACGCCTTAACAAAACCAGAATCCTAATACTAAAAGAACAAGTATTCTATAGGTAATTTTAAGTGCAAGAAGTTTATGAGTAAATTTTTCAAAAATTTGTGAAAGCACGACCTTTTACAAAAAGAATAAACAGAAAACCGGTTTTTCTGATTTTTCACAAAATCAAATTTCATCTTGTTTTGTAAAAATCATAGTATGACGTAAAAAGATACGATTTTTTTTAAACAAAAACCACTAATTTAAAAGCATAAACTATTTTTCAACTGAAATTGGTAGAAACAAATGGAAAATATTAAAAAAAATCGTCATAAATAATGTTTTTTTTTAAAAGTTAAAATCATATTTTTTTTAAAAATTCGGATTATATTTTTTAATTGGAAACTTACATATAATTTTTTTATATTGAAATCGAGCTTATTTTTCTAAGTTGATTTATTAAATGGATAGTTGAATGTCTTAAGGTTATGAAATCTTTATGAGATCATTTAGGGAAACAAGTTTTACTTATTTAAAATTAAATCTTTGTAGCTATTGTAGAATAAACAAAATTGATTCATTAAAATAAACTGTATATGAGTATTTTAAAGTCATTTTATTAAAGATATAGTGTATATAACGGTAATCAATATGGGGTATAATGCTTACATAAAACTTTAAAAGCTATTTGGATATTTAAAAAAATCTCTTTTGTAAATCTCTTCAAAAATAATAAAAACTATATTTAATGATGTTTTATTTTTATTCTCATGATTTAAAGTAATAATTTTTTCAAAAATATCAAGCGATTAAGATTGGGATTCAAATCACCCATTTTTAAAAATTTTATTCAAACCATTATTTTAATTCATGATACAAATCATGGTTTTACACTAATAAAAAGAATTATAACTGCGATTTTTTTTTTCATTTCTTTATATATTCTTATTCGTTTATATATATATTTTTTTAATTTAACAAAATTCTAAATCTCCTTACTTAAAGATATCTTCGAAAATAATAAAAGCTATATTTATAATTGTTTAAATTTTATATTATAAATGACTTTAATTTATGATTCTTTTTAAAAAATACTAAGCGATTAAGATCTGATTTAAATTACCTATTTCGATTTTGTTATTTAAACCAATGTTATTTCTCATTATACAAATCTTGGTTTTAAACTAATCAAAATAATTACACGTGCAATTTTTTTTATTCCTGTGCATCTTATTATTATTTTATCATATATTTATTTTTAATTTAACTAAATTCAAAATCTCACTACTGAAAAATCTCTCTAAAAATAGTAAAAGAAGCTATATTTATAATTGTTTTATTTTTATTCCAATGATTTAAACTAATGATTATTTATTAAAAAAAACCAAGCGATTAAGATTGTGATTCAAATCACCCGTTTTGACAATGTTATTTAAACCAGTGCCATTTCTCATTATACAAATCTTGGTTTTAAACTAATAAAAAGAACTGTAATTACGATTTCTTTTTTTATTTCTGTGTATCTATTATTTTATCATTTATTATTATTTTATCATTATGTATGTTATTAATATTTTATCATTTTACTAATATTTTATCATGTATATTAATATTTTATCATTTATTTATTTTTCAATTTAACTAAATTTAAAATCAAACAAGCATTAAATATAATAATTTCAACGACTTTACTAATCTACAACATATTACAGTGACACGAAATTACGGTGGAAATTCTATTAGATGTAAAATTATATATGTAGTACAATGCATCATTATCGTCATGTAGCAGTGTAGATGACATTTCAATTAACTATGGTAATTAGAATTTCCTGTAACATGGCCAACTCTACCCAAGAATTTGATGTTAATGATGTTATTCCGCGAATCTAGAGAGAGAGAGGAGGCTTCATTAACAAACAGCAGAAAATTAAACCTCACTGAATGAATGATACGAGCTTACTTGCCGCTTGAATTTCAAACTTTGATTAATATAAAAAAATTTTAATGAAACTGTGAAATCTACTAAAGTGTAAACAAATTGTATAAAATTACTTTTCTTGTTTTTTGTGTTCATAATAAAATTCAGGAATAAAATTCAAGGTTCAATGGAATTTTCATACTAAATTTATGGTAAAATAACCGGGCAGCAGTCTGTCCATTCGATTAACCGTAAAGTTTATGGTAACGAATATATATCGCCCTTACGGTTTTGAAAATGTTTACAACTAGTATGGTAATAAAACCATGATTACAATGCAATAAGGTTTTTTAACCATTTTCAGCTACAAATGTTTTAAAACCGTAAAAAAAAAAAAAAAATTAACTAGACATAGGAGCTAGACTTCTCGTTAGGTAATAGGCATTGGAGAGCGCAGGACACAATTTGGATAGGGCCGGACAATGACAACTCTTCGTGTATTAAAGGGATTTGAGGTGTCAACGCTGAGACTCGAACCCCTGTTCCGTCGGCCATGAGATTGACAGATTAGCCCTCTCGGCTATAATGTGTCCGCAGTTGCTAGGAACTAAGTTGCTTCGTTAGGTGGGCTTAGTTGATGCAGTAAAATTCTGGTTATTTAACCGTTTTAGGTAAAAACAGTTAATAAACGATTTTTCTCACTGTTAATAGTTTGATTACCCTCTTATTTACGGATATTTGACTGTTTAGTTTAAAGACGGTAAAATAACAATTAAATAGATTGTTATTTAGCATTTTTTCCAAGAAATTTTTAACAGTGAATTATGTTTAAAGGCAATATCTATATATATATATATATATAACGGTCTGCATTTCAAACGGAGAAATTTTTTTTAGAAGCTTAAGTCATAAGACGTTCAAGTGATCATCAATATCAAATAAATCTCACGATTATGAATTACAATTTTCAATCATAAATTTTCTTTTGAAAAACGATTGGTTGTTCTAAAATTTTAAATATGATTCAGTTTTCTGAAAAATAAAATTCCGCTTTAAAGGGTAAAAATATTTAAAATATGATAAATAGAATAAATACAATACTTAAAATATGATGAGTGCAGTAAAAAGTATTTATTTTTTTAAAAAAGAATCTTTTTAGAATATAGATGAGATTTTTATTCTAAACTGCGATAAATATAAAAATTCAAAGTTAAGTTTTAAAATTTACAGCTAAATTAGGAAAGTAACAAAAAAATTACTGTAAAAGTACTTATAAATATTTTTTTTTTTTTATTTTATATTCAAAACTATGCCATAAAATTAAAAGTTTAATTTAAGTTTTAAATTCTTTCACTAGATTGATGATACAACAATTTACACACAAAGTCCCTTTTACAATTTCTTTTACAATATATAACTATATAGATAATGTACCAGTTAACACCCGTTTACAATTTTCTCTCGCTCTTTTTTTGACATACAAATTATAAGGTTTGTGATAAGCCAGTCGAAAAAATATAATAATGATAAATATGAAAGATTGAAAATTTAGAACAAAGTAAGAAAAGTAAAAGTTATGAGAAAAACAACATTTTGTGGCTTCTATTTTAAACCATGATGAAAATGGAAAGTCAAAATAAAGTTTAGTAAAAATTAAATTGAAAATTTAGTAGTTTGAATACATAATTTTTCTTTATTTTTATATGTCGAAAACCAAAATCAAATTCTGCTATCTACAATTAAATTGGATATGTACAATGTACAAGCAAAGTAATTTTTCTTGATGGAATGAGGGAAAAAAAAACAATGTACAACTTTGAAAACGTAACAGCTCTTTTTCTGCCATTTACATCCTTAGCCAATCTGAAAATAAAAACTTTTTTGGGGAATTTTATTTAGTTCCATGATAATAATAAGAAGTTGAAATTACGTTTTAAAATCTAAAACTTTTGAAAACGCGTAAGTTTTAAAGGTGTGTGAGTTTATGTGAACTATGCTTTGGAAAACGCATAGTTCACATAAAACCACCTTTTTTTTTCACTGATAAGTTTCTAAATTAGTATAAAAATAAAAGCATTTCTTAATGATAGATTCCCATGATAAAAGTAAGAAGCCGAAATTAATCTACGAGTACTTTATGGTAAAGACATTTCTGGTGAAAAAAAGCGCAATTCAGTTAACAAAACCAAAATATACGCATTTATATCATTCATTTGATATTTTCGGTTTGTAAGATAACAGTTTACCGAAAATCTTAAAATTATAGTTCTTTTTATCACATATTTAGTAGAAATACAAAACTGAAAAGTAAATTTATCCAAATAAATGGCTTTGTTTGCCGTGCTCTACGATATCATGGTAAAATCCCTAAATTTTCATTTACTATCCAACATCATGGTAATAAAACCATATTTTATTGTTAATTTTACAAAAGTCACTTCAAAAGAGCTTCAGTAAAAATTATCATGTTTTTTGGTGTTTCCAAAAAGCCAATAACACGGTAAATTTCACCATATTCTGGTAGTTTTGACTATACTTTTTCCTCCTGAATATCTAGATTTAAAACGTAAACAGTAAAAGTAAAATTTTCTTTTTTCTTGTATTTAAATTTACGATCTTTTCGAACTTTTGTATTTGTTCGAAACTTTTGTATTTAAATTTACGATCAAAAATAATAAAATGAATTTAATCTGGAAGGAGATTAAGAAAAAAACTAACTGTTCAACTTATTAACCGGTTTAAAAGCTATTTATCTTTCATTCGTGTAGTTGTTTCTGGGAAAAAAAAAAAAAAAAAAAAAAAAAAAAAAAAACCGTGAAGTGTAAGTTTTTTTTTTTTTTTTTAATTTAGAATAATTTGTTGAACTGGTAAAAAAAGTGAAAAAAGTTGTTTTTGTGTAGTTTTCCCCATGATTATTGTGTATTTTTCTTCATTACAGCGTACAACTCCATTATTATATAACATTATATAACTCCATTATTACATTTGTTATAAATAATTTTAGGAAAAAGAATATCTAGAATTCTACAGTTATTTTATTTTGTGTTGCTTTTAATGTAAATAAAAGAAATTTCAGATTGATGCCATCAGAATTAATACCGATTTGATTCTGTTCCTTTAAAGGGAATTTTATTAATTGAGAATAAATTGATTTGAATAAAGGTTCTAATTCGACAGATTAATTCATAGATAAAAGCATTGTCAAAAATTTAAAAATTGCTTTAAAGTATCATTGCTTTTAAGTAAGTATTAGTGCAAACATTATTACAGATATAGATTAAATATAAAATACCGATTCTCACATTTTTTAATGGTTTTGAATTTCTACACACATTTTATTAAAAAGACATCATCTAAAAAATAGTTCATGGGAAAAATATAATGGCATATCAATCGATTAGTATAAAAACACAAGTTTATTTATTTTAAAAATAATGTCTTTCAATTCTTAGAAAATTAGAATGTCGTAAAAAATGGACTATTTTTGATTCTGAATCATATTTATGAAATAAACGTAGTTGTATTTTCAAAAAAAAGTACACTATACAAAGTACACATATTTAAACATATTGAAAAACTATTAGAAAGTCTAATAAAGTAATTCTTTCTAAGAAAAGAATTTTCTACTCATTATTTCTCAAATCGTATGCTTTAGATATATTATGAATATAATATACACATCTGATATAATATCCGAACGAGATATGAGTAAGGTCGCGATTTTAAATAAGATAAATACTAAAATTAGCCATAATTGGCAAAAAAACTCTTTGTATAATTTGAAAAAAAAGTATAAAAATTTGAAAAATTCAAATTCAAATCAAAAAATTAAAAAGCAATGAAAATCTAAAATTTTATTAAAAAATATTTTTAAAATTGCATTAACTAAAAGATAGACTGATTACAAATAAATAAACGACTGAAATACTTTTTTAGGAGAGTCCAGATGACTTACTTTCAAAAACTCAAACGAGAGAAATTAAATAATGAAAAAAAAAAAAAACGCAGCATTATTAATCAAATGCTTTAATTTACTGTGATTTACCAAAGTTAAAGTTATTATCTAAAACTTAGTATCCCGTTTCTATTTTAAGGGAATCTATAACTCAGTATCGATTTAATATTAAAAAGGTATTTAAAACTTAGTATCTAGTTACTATTTAAAGTTAGTATCTAAAACTTAGTATCTAGTTACTATTTTAAAATTAGTATCTAAACCTTAGTATCTAGTTACTATTTAAAAGATAGTATCTAGAAGTTGGATGCATTTCTGGAACCGACCACTTTAAGAAAAATCGGTTAAACATTGAATCGGTTTGAACCTTTGAAATATTACACGAATGAACCATAATACAATGTAAATTTACTACAATCTTAAGAAGGTGATAAATTGAATTGTTAAAATAGCAGCAAAATATAGTAAAATTTAGTACAATATTAAGGTTGCACAAAACTTAGCACCGAATAAAAATTTTACAATAGCATGGTTGATGGTGACTCCGAAGTAATGTTTGAAAACAGGCGATTAACATAAAAATAAGAGATGAAATCTTTGCTTCTTCTGAGCTACAAAAAAAAAATCTTTGCTACATTGAGAAAAAAAAATTAAGTATGGTAAAAACTTCCAAAGTATGATAAAATTTATCGTGTTTAATTTATATGCATATATATATCAAACTTCAGATTTTATGGCGTAAGTTAAGAAAACATAGTAGGAACAGGAAACTACATCGATTGAAAGATTTTCAAATAAATTTATTAAAAATGCAGTTAGTATGTTACAGGAAAAAATTTTAGTTTCTTTTATTTGAATTGAGGTAGGAATTAAAATTTTATGAAAGTAAAATGTCTGAATATCTATTAAATGAGACACAGTACTTTTACAATTATGCATGCATTGTTTTATACGTAATATGCTTAAATATAAAAAATAAGGTAATTTCTTTTTTCCTACTACAACAACTCTGTTATCATAATTTTTTTTAAAAGTAATTTCGTTTATTATTTATAATATCCTTTATATAGAATACATACTAAATGATTGAACTAACTTTTTTTATGCATTTTATTTTAGTAATGCCTTTTAAATGTTAGTCTGTTACTGTTTAATTTTCCAGTTGAGCATTTTTTTGTAAGAAGAATTGTCATAAATTGAATAAAAAATAACCATAATTTTTTTCTATCTCTACTTTTGACGAATAGAAAAAGAAATGAAAGCTTAAAATTGGAATGTTGAAAAAACTGTATCGAAGAGTAATTTTTAGCCTAACCAAATCAACTGACGGTCATGCATCTTGTTAAAGCGAGATTTCCAGTGAAAAGGAGAAAATCGAGATTAAGTACTTGAACAATATTAGTACAAACTATACTAGCCAGAAAACACTGCTCTAATAAAAGAATATATATTGGATGGAAACCTAATTATAGTTATTTTCAGATCATGAGATTTCATACATCTCGATTTTTTCACTAAAAATATTTTACATCTTACATTTTTTTTAATCATAATTAACTGAGTTGTTTCCTGTATTGCTTGTTTAGTTTGATTGTTGGCAGAAAATAACTCAAAACTTTTATGATCATGATCCCGAAAACATCTTTCAGCTTCGAGCACAATCTGAAAGACTCTTTTTCTCGGAAATTACTACCACAACCAATTACAAAGTTCTGTTAGACACAATTCAATGTATCGACGATCAAACTTCAATCATGTTTTTCATGAAAGCAATTTTTGATCTTGTTGATTCGAAATTTTAGAAACTGTTCACTATTTCTTTTTTTATATATAAGAGATTATAGATAAATATTTAAACCATTTAAATTTTATGGTTTTCCTTTATATGTCTTTTTTACTTCAAAAAAAAAAATTCTGTCATTTCTGCATTTTTAACTTAAAAATTAGACTATTCATTACGATTCTTTAAATTTTCAAGTAGACTCTTAGGCTGCTTTTAGAGCCACCTGTGTTATGGGTCATTTATCCCAGATTTTAAATATTTTTGGTGTTAATTTTCACATTATGATCTATTATTTAATTACCGCGCTGACTCCATGGTTAAAGCATACTGCGAAGAACTGGAATTCTATCCCCAATGAAGGCTTGATGTCCACCTAGCTTCTTCAGATAGATGGGTACCAGCTGACCAAGGAAGTAATGGTGACTTGTGCGCAATGTGGACTATATTGCCACAAACATGTCATTGATTTCAAAATTGAGTTGACATCTAATTTTTTTGAACGTAAAAATGGAAAAGGAAAAATAATTATCTTCAACCCTCTAACAATTTTCTTTGGCTTTGATTTTAACAAATACTTAAAATTTTGTTGTTCCTAAGCCTCAGTGCGACTGATCGTCTTATTCCTAAAAGCTTTAGTAAACTTCAAAGCCATGCGCATTCATCAGAGCATTGAGAAAATTTCAATTGGCGTATAGATGATATCGCCGAAAATTACCATCAAACCATAGAAACGCTTTATCTCCAAAATCTTCTAATTTATTTGACTTATGAGTATTTTTGTCGTACAATCAACTGAATAGATCTCAAAATGATATCAGTGAGCATCCGGGTCTTTATGGGGGAACCCACACTCATGATTACTGTCAAACCAATCCAATTAATATCTTCCTGTTAGGTAAAAGGTCGTTTCTCATTTTTGTGAAAGAGGTCTGTCTCGCAATCGCCCAATGACCATCGGTGCTCACGCCATTGGTCGATCGCACAACAAAAGACGTCCACATGCTTTCCCTTTTCCCAGATTCGTCTCAATTACTTGATGTGACATTCTGAGACGAAAAATGGCCAATTCTGTGGGGGAGGGGGGGAAGAAGACGTATAAACAAACTGTCCGCAACACTGTAATGAATTGCACCTAATGAATCTCTGTTTAAATGGTAGTTATTTGCAGGCTCTTCATGCGGTCATGGTGGTTGCAACTGCCATCAACGGGCATTCTAGGATGACTGTGACACCACTCCGGACAGTATGGAAAGAAAACAAATTCGTAAAAATAAAAAGATGAAAAGACACCGACTTCGCTAATTGCCTCGACACAACTCTATGCAATATAAAACTGATTTTTCAATCCTTGTTAAGCAGAATCTGCAGATCTTAATCTTAAGAGTTCTCATATAGGATTATCTCTTCCACCAGACCTGAATGATTGAACGCATGCGAAAAAGAGAATATATATATTTTACCATTGCAATGGAACTAAAGTAATTTTTGCACTAATCCATTTGCGACAATAGAACGAAGGAGAAAGAAAGGAAACGATGCATCAAAATAAATGAGTTTAATGGTTTCCCAGAAGGTCTTCGCATTCGTCATCTCAATTAAAATGAATTTAAATCCCAAATTTCAACCTCATCAATATTGAAAAACACTTTTTTCAAGGAAATCAAGATATGCATGAGTTATGGTACACACCGAATTAATTAAAAAAAATTTATTCAAGGTTTAGCTTTTAACGGAAAGTAAAATAAAAAACTTCTACTGTTTTGCTGTTTTAAAATGAAGCTGTTTTAAATATTAAAAAAAAGTTGTTATTATTAAAAGAAGCTGTTTAAAGCTGTTTTAATACTAAAAAGCTGTTTAAAGTTGTTTTAATATTTAAAAAAAGCTGGTTAAAGCTGCTTCAAATATTAAAAAAAAAAGTTTATATTTTCCACTTATTACAATTGCATGACTCATATATAATTTTTTTCATCGAAGTGTCATAAAGTAAATATTTAATTCTTCAATGAAGCAAACTATGTTTCATCAAACAAATGTGTGTAAATTTGCAAAAATGTTTCAAACTTACATATTTCTTTGGGAAATGTAAAATGCCAATTTTAATTATATATGCCCGAGAAAAGATAACTAAAATATATATTCTTCAATTTAAAAAAACTAATAAGAATAATTAGCTTTCAAAATAATTTTACGAAACAAATTATTTTTTAAAAAAAAAGAAGAAGAAAGCAATACAAAAACTAAATTATTTAATAATTTGAAAAGTTTAAAAAAAGCTGTGTAGAATATTTTTATATGGAACAGTTGTATTGAATAACAGAAAGTAAAATATAAAAAAAAAACTTCGATTGCAAAAGCTGTTTTNAACTAATAAGAATAATTAGCTTTCAAAATAATTTTACGGAACAAATTATTTTTTATAAAAAAAGCAGAAAAAAGCAATACGAAAACTAAATGATTTAATAATTTGAAAAGTTTAAAAAAAGGTGTGTAGAATATTTCTATATGGAACATTTGTATTGAATAACAGAAAGTAAAATATAAAAAAAAAAAAAACTTCGATTGCAAAAGCTGCTTAAATTATTAAAAAATATGTATATATTCTCCCCTTATGACAATTGGATGACTCATATATAATTATTTTCATCGAAGTGTCATAAAATAAAAATATAATTCTTCACATGTTTCATTAAGCAGACGTGTGTAAACTTGCAAAAATGTTTCAAACTTACATATATCTTTGGGAAATGTAAAATACCAATTTTAATTATATATGCTCTAGAAAAGATTACTAAAACGTGCATTCTTCAGTTAGCTAAACTATTTAAAATAATTAGTCTTCAAAATAATTTTACAAAACTAAATTTTGAAAAAAAAGCAATACAAAAACTTAATGATTTAATGATCTGAAAACTTTAAAAAAAAAAACTGTGTAGAATATTTTTATATTGACCAATTGTATTGGATAAAAACTAAAAAAGGGGGGAATAAAAAAATGATAACTAAATTTAAATTATAATTTTTTTTTCATATGTAGCTACTTTATAATGTACATTTGATACATTTTTCTGCATTTTTTTTTTTCTTTTTTGACATTTTCATTTGTCCGAAGTCAGCAAATAAGAATATATTTACATTTATTTTTTGTCACAAAATTTTTCAAATAAATATACATAAGAAAAGATGTTTATTTCAGTGAAAATATTAAATCAGATACTTATCAAATATTTTGCAAAAAGTTTTCCTCGCTGCAAAAAAAAAAAAAAACTCGTAATTTTAAATTTAGACGCACTATCATCTACATGCAGTATTTTAAAGAATGTCTAAGTTATACGATTTTTGATAAAATTTCTGAGCTATTCCCTGAATAACAGCTAAAAGGTCATGAATATGCTTTTCAAACAACTATTAATTTCAAAAACTAGAAAATTCTGGGAAGAAAAATTTAAATTAGAAAGAAAAACTTTTTCTCTAAACTCAGAAATTCTTTAACAAAAATATTGTTGTTATTTTATGTTGTCAGGTATCGTATTTAAAACGTATACCTGATAATTTTTTATTCCCTTACTTTTAAATCCTCGTAAAATTTTAAAGAAAATTTTTCATTTTTTTTAAACTAAAAATGTATTTTTGGTTAATAGTAACACCTTTCCTGTAAAACTTTTATTTCTGAAAATTCAGAATGTTATAACGCTTTTCATTTTGATAATGGATCTCGAAGAAATTCTATCAAAAATAAATTGAAGTCCAAAAATTAATATCTACAAATAATTAATCTAGTATATGAACATTTCATGTAATCTTTATCTCTTATGATAATTTTATAATGAAATTAATACTTATATCGTATGTTTAAAATTAGTATTTAAATTTATTTTATACAAAAAAAAAAATCTGGTAAAATTACCGAACTGAATGATAATGACATTTCTGGTAATCAAAACCATAATTTTGGTTAATAAAACAAAATTAATACAGAATTTAAACCATTCATTTGGCAGTTTTTCCGCTCATACGTTAACATTTTAAAGGAAATTCTAGTTTTCAATATTATAGTTCTCATTATTACTCATTAATAAAAGATGCAAAACTGTTTTTAAAAAATTTATCAAGTAAAAAGGTTTTTCAACCATGCTCTAAGTTATCATGATAATATTATCAAATTTTACTTGCAAATTTTATTGCAAATTATATACTGATATTTTATTGTTTATTTTAACAAAGTTTTGGTACCGTACTTCATGTTGCTCCCATAGAGCCAGAAACACTGCAATTATTACCATATTCTGGTATATATATATATATATATATATATATATACAGTGGAGCATCGTTTATACGACGATCACTTATACGACGTTTACATTTATACGACGTTTTAGTGTGGTCCCAAATCATTCCTATTCATTTTAATGTAAAAATATATCGTTTATACGAAGCACAAAATCAGTTATACGTCGGTTTTTAGATTTTGTTCACGTTTATTTATTTTTTTATTTTTTCTTGTGTATTTTAAAGAAGGGCGGAATTTGCCAACATGAATGATACAGAAAAGGGTGACAACAAGAATGCTTGGATGACGACCGTAATTTTTACTAGATGACTGAAAAATCTAGACAATGTTATAAAGAGGCAAAAACGAAAAATTTTGCTATTCATCGACCAATGTCCAGCGCACCCATCGATACTAATTATTTTGGAAAATGTAAAAGCTCTCTTTTTTCCTGCAAATTGCACAAGTGCGCTTCAGCCATTAGATTTGGCCGTGATTA
>NC_092207.1:9235299-9261019 GCF_043381705.1 Parasteatoda tepidariorum | reverse complement strand
AGGACGGGACACTTTCTGCAAAAACACAGGTTTGTTTTCACTGGTCACGGAATTATACAGTCCCTGGCCAAATTATTAGACGTACTATAAGATTCTATGTAAAATCTTAATTATCAGGTGATACTATACAGCTTTTATGTTTTTACGCACCTGAAACCGGTTTGTACTTGTTTACGTTCGTGTATCAATTGGCGAATTTAGACGATATATAATATAAATTCGATAATTGGATAAATTAGACGATATATTATATAAATATAGAATATTTATTATACCAGGTATTATATAAGTATATTACAATAATTAGACCAAATTATTCAACGCACTCTAGTGTTTTAAAAATTGCATGTTTTGCACGAGTTTATATGCAATAACTCTTATATTTAAACATACATGTAATGGGTTTTTATAGAAGAGATTTTTTATATACTTCCCATTTGTATTTATTTTTAACGTATTGCATTGCAATATTAACCAATTAATACACGAACATGAACAAGTGCAAACCAGATCCAGCCGCGTAAAAGCACTAAAGCTGTATAGTAGTTCCTGATGATTAAGATTTTACATAGAATCTTACAGTGCGTCTAATAATTTGGACAGGGGACTGTAAGCAAAATAAAATATAGTCTTAAAGACAATTAATAAGATTTTTACTTTATATTTGCCGAAAATACAGAATTCATAACGGCAAGTGTGTTCGTTGTAATAGTGAGCTTGCCGTTATAAGCAAATACACTTATTTAATGTTAGAATAGCAGCATAAAAATTTAAAAAAAGTGAAATGGAGTTCGATCACTTCTAACGTCATTGATAAAATTTAGTGTTGTTTTCAATATCACGCTGCCAAGCTGTCAAGAAGGGATACAAGAGAGTATGGTAGATATGTGGTTATCAAATAGCCATATTCTTTTTCAAGTGTATGGTAGGCTTTTAAAAATACCAGAAAATGTTTCTTTTATTTGGAGGAAGACAATTTTGTGGGTCATCATCCACACATGTTTTGCTTTATAAACACAAAGGGTCTTAGGCAGGAAATAAGGTGAAATGGTGTCCGCTTTTCACTTTCCTTTATTGGTCACGGAAACAAATAAAAATGTCTCCCATTTTGCATTTTTTTCGTATATGATTTCTCACTGAAATAGCAGAAAATAAATTTCTCTAACAAAATACTTGACGCAATAGCGGAACTTTACGCGGAGAGAAAAAAAAAAAAGCTCCGATGAAATTATTGCAATGTATGATGCATTTCTGATAAAATAAAGCATAACTCTGCTTATAAAATCGAACTATACCATTCATATAATTTCCGTTCTTATATGGTATGGGTTTATATGAAATTCCAGTTTTCAAAATTATAATTCTTATTACCCCACTTTTAAGTGAAAAATACAAACTGAAAACAAAATTTAAAAGAATAAATGGTTCTTATGTCATGCTCTAAGTTATCATGATAAAATTACCAAATTTTACCACGTTTAAAAACTTTTTATCATATTAGAAAACTATATTTTATTGTTCATTTTACCAGAATCATAACCAAAGCACTTCGGTAAAAATTACCGAGAATTTTGGTGTTCCCATAGACATGGTAAAGTTTACCGTATTCCGGTTGTTTTGACCATACTTTTTTCTCAGGGCAATAATTTTCACCTAACTACAAATATACAATTCATAATCTATCTTTGGTATCTATCTTTGGCATTGGTTTTTTCGTAATAGCGAACTTTTCGTAATATGACGCACTCCTTATAACGAGCTTTTACTGTAGTTTTCGACTACTACGACCATTAAAAAAAATCAATGTATAGGACTGATGCCAAATAAATGTTTTTGTTTCGCCAAGATCAAAGGGGGAAAACGGGAAGGATGTGCAAAAGCTTTAAAAAGAATGCATGATTATTTTTTTTTTCAACATTAACCATGCGGTTGAAAGCAAATCAGGAGAAAAGCATTAGAAGCAGAGATTTTTTTTTACTCTTTTAAATGGATGAGATGTAAAAATATACAAAATTCAAGTGAGGAGAAGAAACCTTCTTTCGCCATAAAAATATTTTTCCGTCAATTTCGCGTTCGTATTAAAACAAAGCCCATCGAAATTTTGTACTGAAAAAGGTTAAAGAATTTAAAAAAAAAAAAAAAGTAGTTTTACCATTAAACTCAGCGTAGGGGTAGGAGAGAGACGGTGGAATTTTAAAGCTGTTTTAATGTACCGACCAACAGAATTTCTAAACATCTTCTCTCATTATCTTGAACTATTTCGGGGGTCGCTCTTTTGTTACGGAATTTTATTTTAAGATTTTTCATTCTCAGTATNTAGCAGTTCGTAACTAAGCACGTAAATAGTACACATTAAGACTTTTTAAAAATGTTAATACAAACGAAAACGATCGGCCATAAATTAAATTTTTAAGCTTTGATTTAAATTAAACTGCAGACGATTCCGTTTAGTTTCTTTTTTCTTTTAATATTTTAATGAGAACATCAGTGATGTTTGCTAGATTGTGGCTTTTTTTTTAAAAAAGGAATTTTTGCACGTTCTTTGATATCTAATTAATTTTTATTCGTTATGCCAGATAAACTCAATGAATGAAGTGAACGAGGTGACATAACAAGACTACATTAACAAATTAGTACATTCAAATTAGTATTAGTAGTACATGAAACCGCGTGTTTAATTTGTTATTAGTTATGCTTCATAGAGGAATGAAATTATGAAACTAAAAAATTAAAAGGCTTTTGGAGCAAAATTATTCGATAAATAGTACTAATTCTTTTAGAAGAAACGTAAAAATGTGTCATATGATTAATAACGATATTGAGGATTATTAATTTCTATGATTGGTACTACTTGAAATAATTTTATTTTATTTTATAACCGTCGTTGAACAGCCGACCCAATTTCATGGGTTTACGACTNAAAAAAAAAAAAAAAAACGTTTTGTACTAAAAATCAAAAATTGAGGTAGAAATGGTACATGTAATTCAAAAATCTCCTACTATTATTGACGCCAATGGCTTTTAATTAATTTTAATAACAAGTTAGAAATTAAATAAGGAAATAATATATGTTCTAGAATGCAAAATTAATGGAGAAAATTCACTAATTCACGAAAGGGAAGCATAAAAAATAGCCAAACTAATATTCACGCCAAATATGCTCAATTAATTTTAATAATAGGAACTAATTGAAATAAAAAATGAGCTACGAACTAAAAAGCAAAATCAATGGTGAACTCGATCAGAAAAAGTGTTAAAAATCGCTTACTATTATTGATACCTATAATGCATTATTAGTTTTGGTAATAGGCACTACTAATATTATAGTACTTGGCGCAATTTGAATAGGTTTGACATGTACTAATATGGGAACAAAGTACTGTTATATTAGTTTATTTGTTACCGGTTGAAAACTGCATCAGTATTGTACAGGTTTAATATAAATACTGTAAAAAGAGGGTTTTTTAAGGTCTCTTGAGAGGGATATATACCGGAGAAAATTGCTTCATCGCGGTACGAGTTGATCTTCAGCAGCGGCATAATGCCAAATGAATGTAGATAAACTTTATTTTGATGGGCGATGCACTACTGAAAACGTGTTTTGATTAATCTAACAACATAAAGCCACGGGGAAAGCACAGATTTTTACAATAATTTTTTTTAAAAAAACGGAGTTATTTTTGGCTTTATTAATCGCAATGGTAAAAGTCGTGTAATTTTCTTCATGATTTCTTATAGCTAGTTATTCAGTAACAATTTGTTGATTATTTTCTCTTTTTTTTTTTCACCTCGTACAAGAAACGGGTCGAATTTTGGCTTCTAATTACATAAAATTAATTAATTTATTCATTCTGCATTTTTTGTAAACTTATTAAATATGTATTTATTCTGTTCATTTTGTTTAGTTTATTACTGCTTTAAAATATAATTTATTGCGTAATATTTTATCTTACTCCGAAACTAAAGATTACTTAATGTCGCTGCCATTCCATTATTAAGAACAAATGTGCGACAGCAATTCATTAACTCTCGTATTAATAATAGATCAGTTAGTCGTATGAAAAGAATTAACTCGGATTTCTTATACGAGTAGAAAACGATAAACATTTAAATTTTACGGCTTTATGGAAAACCAAACGATTTTAAAGGAAGTCAAAATAACATAGTATATTTCATCGTTTGCAAGTCATACCGCACAACGCAAATCAAATATTTCTCGCTTTAATTCTAATTTTAATATTAATAATGCAGATGGAAAATATCTACCTTGCACTCGAAAGAGCAACATTAATTTGTTCTCTTTTTAGTTGCGTATCAAATAATTTCGTCGTTCAATTTTTCCTTCCATTAATTTAGAAGGCAATTTGTGCCTGTTCCTTTTTCTTTTACGGAATGATAGTCTTGACGTAATGGTAACGGTTGCTATGGTAACCTTCTTACCTGAGTCTTGTAGTCGCCAACACCCGATATTCTTTAATCAGAAAAAGAATTTTATTTTGTGCACCCAAGAGATAAGGATGCAACCCTTTTTATTTCAAGGGAGAGGAAAATAAATAATGCGCCGTGGAAAAACGAATTTTTCATGAGTTTTTCATTTTCTCTTCTTTTTTGTTGTCAACCAGCCCATCTCCTTTATCATTATTTTACTTAGACGGAATATAAATACGTTTTTAAATTACTTTTCCGTATTCTGCGCGTGCGTTATAAGGAATTCTGGTTTCACTACTGCGTTAAAGATAGAATTAGGGAAAATATTATTCACTTGATTTTTAGCATTTAAATCCTTGTAAAACAATCAATGTGTTTCGCATTTACTTTGATATTTTTTTAAAATAGGATTTTGCAAAGGTTCTGGGAAAAGATAACACAAAATAAAGGAGTACCCACAAATAAAGTGAAATAAATGTGTTCTGTAAACTCCTTAAAAAGTAAATTAAATGAATAAAGTAAGCTCAAATACGAAGTAAAACAAATAATTAAGGGCGTAAAAAATGATTTAATGTAGTAAGAGCACCAAAAGTAAAATAACACATCAAAAGTACAAAAAAAATAAAAAAAATACACATTTTTAAAAAAAATAACAAGAAGAAAAATTAGCACGGTAAATCCATATAAAAATAATTAAATGCATAAAAAGTAAAATACGAAATAGAATAAATAATTATGGGCATAAAAAGAATGAGTTAATCAAAAGTAAAAAAGAAAATACAATAAAAATTGAGTAGGGTGAAAGCATTAAAAGTACAATGAATGAGTATAGTAAACGGATAAAAAAACAAAATAAATTATTTAACTCATAAAAAGTACAATCAGTGAGTAAAATAAAGTCACCAAAAATGGAATAAATAAGCAAATTAAACACATCAAAAGTTTAAAAAAAATATTAAAGTAAATGCAGAAAATAAATAATTAAATAAACGCTCAAACAGCAAATTAAATAAGTAAACGTATCAATACTAAAACAAATGAGTCAAAAATAAATCCATCAAAAGTAAAACATATGCGAAAAATAAACATATGAATGGTAAAATAAATTTATAAAGTAAACGTATAAAAATAATGGAATATAGTAAAAGCATTAAAAATAAAACAAAGTGGAAAAGAAAACGCATCAAAGGTCAAAATTAGAGAATGAAGCAAATACACAAAAGTGAATTAATAGTCAAATAAATAAGTAAACCCATAAAAAAATATACGGTATTTTCAATCGCAACAAAATCCTCAAGATCACTCGACAAAGCGATGCACATGCCACTTCTTAACATTGAAGAAAGGGGTTCAAGGGGAAAAGAAAGGGATCGGCACCCCTTTATCTCCTTGGCGTAGTTCGATCACCGCTTGGGGGTCGAAGAGAGTGTGTTCAATGCATGCACAGTTCGTTTACCTACAACCTTTTGCCTCCTGTGAGAAATGACTTTAGGGCAGGATGAGGGTATTCCAAGGGAAGGAAGGGGAGGAAAAAAAAGGAAAAGCTCATTTGAGAACAAATTTTCCGAATTTCCTTAGAGATACTTTATATATTGATTTTAGACACAGATGAAATAATAATCTATAAAATATTGCATACTTCTCCTTGGTTAGAGAGATGCCTGGCATGAAAATCTTACTTTTTTGAATTAAAAACACAACCCTTTCGTTTTGGAGTGTAAACGAAAATTAATTTGGACCACGCTAGAAAGTAAATGTTACGGAGCATTGCATATTCATAGCAAATCTGAATGTATTCAATATTTATCGCTAAATTGACAAGTATTTCATAACATTTGAAGTTGATTCCACATTCAGAACGATATCGGCAAAAAATTTCTTTCAGTTACTACTACAACATGTCATTATTGCATCACATGCATTTAACATCCAGCGTTTTCGCTTGTATGCATTAGTACGTCGAATACGCCGAAAATCGATGGTGGGGGAGGGGGGAGGTATGAGAAATAAGTTACGAAGCGTCCCTGGTACGCGTGATTCTGCATTGCGTTACACAGAAATAAAAGAAAAGCTAGCAGATTTATAAAATATCCAATCGAGACAAAAAGGATTAAGAGAAAAAAGAGAAAAACGAAAAAAATTAACAAGTTTTATTGTGAGAATACTTTAAATTATTCTTGAAAGTTTCCCGTACTTGTAAGTTTTTTTGCTGCTCGCTTTATAGATATTTTTTTTTTTTTTTTTGCGTTCTGTTTTTTCTTTACATTTTATTTTATTTTACGTAATATATTTCTTACTTAATGAGTTCTATTTCGTTTCAATTTTTCTTGTGTGCTCCTCGCACTATTGTATTGATATATTTTGCTTTGGCTATATTGATACAATATTAGAAAGCACTCCTTTATGGGGATATAATCGTGTGAGCTGATGAGGAGATTATGTCTTTTCAATTTTTTTGTTTTTCGCCTTTTTTTCTATTGGTTATTTTTTTAGCATTTAGGTAATATAAATTCTGTAGCTATATTTTAATCACTAGGATAACATAATTTCAGTAGCTTCTCTTTTATCATTAGGATAATATAATATCTATATCTTTATTTTAATCACTAAAATAATATAATTTCTAGAGCTTCAATTTTATCATTAGGATAATATATTTCATTTAGCTTCACTTTTTCTTCGGACATATATATGAGGGTTGTTAAGATTGAAAGTTATACATGAAAATAATAACTTGAAAATTTTGAATTTCAATTCTGATGACATTTATCAAATGCCAGGAAATGGCTCAAAACCACACCCAAATCATATTTTTGTCTAGCTTTGTCCATCGTCGAGACTTTCTAGTTTTTTCTTTGTGATATAAGTGACCTCATAGAAATTATGCAAATGATGTAGAAAGTCATTAAGTGTCGTTGGTGGCTGTTGCTGTAGCTGATATCGAGAATAAATGAATTAGACTATTCACGAGAATGAAAGTCACGTTACCTGGCCTTCTATCGCACGCAAGAAGTGAGAGTAAAAAGATCGCATTAACTTGCTACTCACATCTCAAAACATTTTAAGATAAAATTACGAAAATTAACTTTTACCAAAACTCTAAACTTGGATAATTTGCAAGATACCTTTTGTATATATGTTACCCCTAACGCTTTAAAGCTGTTAATGTGCATATCACCTAGCTAATTTACTGATTTACTCCATTAAAGTGCGGAATCATGAGTTTTCCGTATTCTTCCTGTGGTAATGTGCACATTAACGGTTTTCGTAGATTTTAAATACCAAAGTTTTTTTTTTCTCATTCTATCAACTAATCTAATGGTTGTATTGAGTTGATTTTTTAGATATTGAAAAATAAGTAAATGGCGTTATATTAATTTTCCTTAACAGTAATAATATTTTAAGCCATTTCTGACTGGTTAAGCGTTAGTCATTGTTTTAAATTTTACTATAAGCGATTCAGTTTAACTCATATTTTAAAAATAACATCAGTGATAATTTCTAACTTATAGCTCTAATTGGACAAAGAAATAGTTTATTGCGCACATTTAAATACTTAATTATTTTATACTAGTGGGCTGCGCCCCCTGTTCACTAACGCTCGCCAACCCCCGAAAATTGCTACGCAATCTTATATGGTTTGCTTCGCAAACCAAGCTATCTTCGCTCGCTATTAACTTAGGTACATTGCAAATGCACAAAATTCTAAGAATTCAAAACAATCATTCAAATCCATATAAATTTTTTTTTTTTTTTTTAAATATTGCATCTTTTTAGTAAATACTAAGTCATTAAAATAAATTTGAATTCAAATAAATGACATGTAATTCGTTAAACCTACTAGAAATGTGCTAGTATAATTCGCGATATAAATCAAAAATCGTCAAATAAATTCGTAATATATAAATTCGTGAAAAAAAGCGCTTTCGACAAAATACTAAAATAGAGATCTATCGACAAAGACTACTCATTTCTGCCCAGCTTAATAGTATGAGATTGAAGCAGCTGATGCTCTCTGGCTATTTCAGTTTCCGTTTTTAAAAGCGCTATATGTTGAGCCACCTCATCTTGATTTGGCATGTGACATTTTTAGCGGCAATCATTGGTCGATTCGCCGTGTAAGAGAAATAGTAACGTAAACAAAACAAAGCAAACGTTGCCACCGGCGGAAAAGAAATACAGCCTAAATTTGGGAGCCACGTAAGAGAATTATATATATTAAATTTGCTGTGTCAGATAAATTCAATAAGGAACATCACGTGGTAGCACGTGTGGTCCACGTCACCAAATTTATACTTTTATAGTTATTTGATACCACGTGCCTTTTTTCTTTTCTTTTTTTTTCAATTCCTACTATTAGTTCACACTCTCCCTATATCTTGTTCAAATGTTCAATAGTTAATAAAATACTTCTCATTCATCCATTCTAGTTCAAGTACATTTTTTTGAACTTATAGTGGATGGTAATTCCAATTTTTGGCACTTTTTCCAATTTTTGGCACTTGAACGGATTAACCTAGTTATTCTGTAACAGCAACCTAGTTAGTATCTAAATAATTTGCAAATTCCCTAGATTATTTGAAAAATGAAACAATTTTTCATACTTTAACGGATCAACCCAGTTAATCTGTAACAGCAACCTAGTTAGTATCTCAGTAATTTGAAAATTCCTTAGACTATTAGAGTAATGAAACAATTTTTGGCACTTTAACGGATCAGCATAGTTAATCTTCGCATTAACAATGAAATCTATAAAATAACTGATCTCTACACTCTAGCCGTGGCATATCGAATAAACCGCAATGAATAAACATAATATGCGTTTAAGAAAAATCCTTGTCAAAAATGAAGTAAAAAAACGAAAGCACATAAGGAATCGCAAATTAATATTGAAGTAAGAAAGAACTTTTGGAAACTGTCGATTCACTAGTAAGCATGGCAGGATAAAAATTATGTAAATTATCAGAACCAGATTTAGTAAACTTTTGTTTGGAATAATCGACTTATAACTCTCTTCTATGTTTCCTAGGGCAAGGCTTATATATCTTCAGTCGAGTATTTTTCAATCATCCCTTGTCGGATTTTGTTAACGCTTTTATTTTTTGTTCGTTAAAATTATGAGTTTCAAGATTCGTGTGAATGTGAATTTTTTTTAAAATTTATTGTTAAAAATGTTTCTAAAAATAGGCCAATCTCTTTATACTCTACCTGCTTCAATTCTGTTAAAAATAATATAAATTGCGCAAAAAGAATTATTAGATATTTTAATTTGAATTATTAGAATGGAATCTCAGAATGTCATTCTTTTAAATTTTACTATAAGCGATTCAGTTTTACACACATTTAAAAAACAACATCAGTGATAATTTCTAACTTATAGCTCTATTTGAACAAAAAAATAGTTTACTGCGCACATTTAAATATTTAATTATTTTATCTTCGCTGTGTCAGATAAATTCAATAAAGAACATTACGTGGTGGCACGTGTGGTCCATGTCACCAAATTTAAATTAACTAAAATAAATTTTTTTTAAACTAAGTAGAAATTGACGTTAATTTTTTTTTTTTTATATATCACTTGTTTAATATTATGCTATCTACATGCTATTCTATATTGTGCTATATGAAAGGTAACATCTAAACTATATTTCATCAAGCAGCTATATCTTTACCCAATTACCTTTATACATTTTACTTTTCTTATAATTTTTTTTAAATATATTCCTGAGTCTATAAGAAAATGTTTTATACGCTTGTATAAAAATTCTAAATTATTTCATGGCATTAGAAACTATTGTTTACGCTCATTTTTCAAAATCCTTTTTAAAAACATGCTAAATTATCTAATTAATTATTTCTTTACCTAAATGATTTAAATCGCTGATTTGAATTGTTTGAGTTAAACGTTGACCTTCTGATATAAATTTAGGCTATAATAATTATTGTTCGTTAATATTGTATTCTCAAAACTATTTAAAATACCGCTAACACAAAAACCAATTAATTCTGCTCATTTTAATAGCTTTGATTATTTATTTTTTGGAAATTAAAGGAACATAAATATAATATCAAATGGAGTACTTCATGCTCAAAATGTAAAGAACGTATAAAAGTTTTTGTTAGAGATCTAGAAAGTTTTTGTTCTACGTTTTAAATGTCATTCTCTCCTTAAATAACTTAAATAATCAAAGATAATATTTCTGAAAACTTATGTATTCAGAGAGCCAATAATTTAAATCAAATCTTTTTAGTGAACGATTTTAACAACTTGATGTTTCTTTAAAGAAATGTTAAATAAAATTAATACAATAGAAAAAGATCAGGATTAAGTTCTGGTATTAAATCGATTTTGAGTAAAGAGGAAAAATTTAAATCAAAACGGTACAAAGAAAAATTATTAAAATAGACGGATGCTAAACATTGTATATCTTTCATACACATGTCACTCATATTGTACTCGATGTATATAGTACTTGATGAATTATAATTATTATACTTATGTTGTATTCGATAAATTTATAATTGTAAGAATAGAAAAAAACCTTTTTTCTATTCTTTTTCTCCTTTTTTCTAGTTATAAGTATGCAAAAGTCAGATGCAATCTTTGAGTTTTTTTACATGTGTCATTTGTGTTTACGTTTAAAAAAAAATTACTTAATATTTTGTGACTTACTGAATATGGAGTTTTTATTCTAGAAACACCGGAAGTTTTTTTCTGGCAATTTCTATGTAGGGTCTTGCTTCCGTAAGCTTGTAAAAAATTTACGTAAAATTTTCTGAATCAAAAATTATTGTAGAATTGTAGAATTAGGCCCTTTCTTTCTCACGTTTTTTTTTCTTCTTTCTTTTTTAAATCCAGAAACGTATCCTTTTTTAGTAATTGAAGATATTCGTTAAATTCTGTCTTCAAGCAAATAATTTTAGACCATTTTTGAAATTAAGAACATTGTGAAGACGTTTTTAATATAAAATTATTTCGAGAAAAGTACGTTTTTACGATATAATAATTTGAATTATTTGTAAGAACTCGGGTTTTGCGATAAAATACTGTTTTAAGGATGAAAGATTTTATGAAGGGTCCATTAATAGAACAAATTTATCCTAAAATGACCATTGAAAATGTCTATGAAATGTTGCGATAAATGTACTCTGAAATAATATCATATTTTCGATTTTAAAAGTGCCTGAAAGTTAGTTGTACGAAATTGGTAAAATATTTTTGGTAAATACCATTAACATTTGGTAAATACCATAAATACCATTAGCATTTGGTAAATACCATTAATACCATTAGCATTTGGCAAATACCATAAATACCATTAGCAATACAATTCTTTGAATTTAATTTACATAATCTTAAACAAAATCATTTATTATAGAAAAGCATTAAAAAACTGCAATGAACAATAAGCGGTTTCTTTCAGATTATGAGCATTAATAAATGTATGTATTATACGAGTACAATGAGAGTTACACACATGAAAAAAAATTTAAAAATTTTGTAACTTTTAAAAACTTTAATTTTCGATATTTATTCAACAATCTAAACGGAAGATCAAAAATCTTAAAATTCAAATTAAATAGAAATATATGTATATATATATATATATACATATATATATGTATATANATATATATATATATAATTAAAAATAAAATTTTTCCAGACTGTAAACTTTTTCAGAAAAATTTATCGAGGAAACAAAACTAAGGATACTGAAATTATTTATTTATGTTATAGTCATTTAATTAGGAAATATTCTTAAGTGGAAATCTCAAGCCTATATTAATTACTAATTAAATTTTTAATGTCTCTAAACATTCTCGGGTATCTTAATAAAAGTTTAAAACTTTAATTTAACGCTATGAATTTTACGAAATATTATATTTAAAGCGCAATATATCTGACACGAAACTCAATTTTTAACAGTAAACTTTTATCTTTAACATAATTAGGAAAATATGTTAAGGAAGAGCGTTAATAAATAACCGGAACTTAATTTCTAATGATAAGCCATTTTCCAAATAAAACGCCATCAAGCTAACTGGAATCATATTAATAGAAAATTTATTACCATGAGTTTAAAATGATTAAAAAAGTTGTATATTTGAAATTCTATTTTTCAAGAACTATTTGACCGATTTCGTCCAAATTTTCAATTTTTCCTTATAAAAGTCAGTATATTTTACCATTCAATTTTTCTTTACTATTATTAAGCAAAATAATAAAAAAATATATAAATAATTATTAAAAATTATTTATCTATAAACGAATCTCATTGTGTGAAAAAAAATTTCCGATTCGCTTAAAAAAATTTCCAAAATATGGTGAAATGCGCAAAAAGTAAAATTAACATCAAGGGGTCCATGGTTTTGGACTGCGCTCCTGATCAAACCATTGGGACCCTATTTATCAGATTGCGGCTACCCTCTATATTCTGAGGATCAGAAATTCAAATCCACCGAGAAAAAGTTATGTTTATTCAGAGGCAGTACTCTTTTGTTTCTTCTCATTTCGTAACTTAAAATATCGTCTACACTAATTAATTAGTATATTTGAGGCCACCCCCTCGAACAATTGAAATTGAGTACTAGCATGCGAAGTTCAAGGTGGAAAAAAAAGGGTCAAAAATTGTTCAGTGTAATTCTCGTTTATTTATTTATTTATAATTTAATTTATATGCGCGATGTACATTTCTAACATCACTCTAGAAACACACATATACTTTTACATTTCATAACCTAAGTTTTTCTTCCAATATTTATTCATACTGTTGTGCCAATTATTTACTTAAAAATAGCAAAAGAAATGTTTATATTTAATCTTGAACCATTGAGACTTCTTAATCAATTCAGTTATTATAATATAAAACAATATTTAATCTTATTTATTTAAAATCGAGAAATTCAATAAAATTCGAAAATAAGATTTATCAAATTATAATCTCTTACAATATCAAAATTTTTATAACTAAATTTAAAATGTCAAATTAAATATTAAAAAAGAAAGAATTGGTCAAACATTGATATGCATGCTTATGAGAGTTAATTTTTTTACACTCTATTATGTTTGTAAATTTAGTGCTGCTTTAAGAACTTTTTTAAGAATGTTTTCCTCCTCATCTTCTTTTTATAAATCCCCAACATAAAATATCGCTTAAGAGCAATTAGAACAAAGTATCAGCTATATATTTTAAAAGAAATTACAATTTAGATCGATTGAAATTCAAATCTGATCATTTAAATTTCCACTGAAGTACTTTATGCAAATGTCAAATTGTGATATTAGTCTGCAAACCTCCAATTTTAAAATTATATTTCCATTTTTCTCATACTTTGTCATACTATACAGAGCTGCAATAATTAGTTGATATTTTAAAAGTGCTTGGGTTATAAAGTGATTCTTCATAACTTCTACCGTTGAACATGAGCTCATTGTTCTAAAAAATATCGTGTATCTTCCGCGATGGATTGCTGTGGTATAATATACATAGCATATGATATAGAATGATCTAGAATAAGTGAAACGGTTTCGCAAAGAGACTCATGGTCTACAAATCCGGACAGCTGGTCACCACGACGCTTAATGGTAACTGGCTCCCAATATTGCAGAGAAATTTAACATAAAAGCAAAAATTCCGTTAAGCTGCATTTTTTTTTCCAAAACTTGCTGTCTCCTAAATGTTTTGTCTTTTAGTATATAATAGAAAAATCCGTTATTCCGTAATGCTGCAAAAATTTCGTAATGCTGCATTTTTTTTCCAAAACATGTTGTGCCCTAAATGTTTTGTCTTTTAGTACACCATAGAAAAATCCGTTATTCCGTTATGCTGCAAAAATTCCGTAATGCTGCACTTTTTTCCAAAACATGTTGTGTCATAAATGTTTTGTCTTTTAGTGCACCATAGAAAAATCCGTTATTCCATTAATGCTGCAAAAATTCCGTAATGCTGCACTTTTTTCCAAAACATGTTGTGTCCTAAATGTTTTTTCTTTTAATACGCAATAGAAAAATCCGTTATTCCGTTATGCTGCAAAAATTCCGTTAAGCTGCATTTTTTTCCAAAACGTGTTGTCTCCTAAATGTTTCGTCTTTTAGTAGACAATATATTATTGTCTGAATATCTCGTCTGTTGTGAAATTCAACAAAAAAGGAAAAAATTTCTGCGCTTCCTTATATTTCAAATCATGTTGGCTCTTAGATGATTAGCATTTTAGTAGACAATAGTAATGAAATTTAATATAAAAATGAAAAGCCGATGCGTTCCTTTATATTTCAAAACTTTTTGGCTCCTAAATGTTTTGGATTTTAGAGACAATATTAGTGAAATTTAACATGAAAGAAAAAAGCAGTTGTGCTTCTTTATATTCCAAAATATGTTGGATCCAAAACGTTTTGCATTTTAGAGGACAATGGTAGTGAAATTTATATTGCAAAACATGCTGACTCCTAGATGTTTCGCGTTTTAGTAGACAATTGCACTAAATTTTAAAATTAGAAAAAAAAGCCGCTATTTTACTTTATTTTTTCAAAACATGTTGGCTCTTAGAAAGTATTTCGCTATTTGTAAGCAATTGCAATAGTGACACTTTCGTTTTTTATTTTGTTTATTTTTTTCTGGTCTCGGAATACTTAACATAAAAATTTTGTGAGAATTTTTTAAGAAATAATAAAAAATAAAATGTAAAAATCATGTTTTTTTTTTAAAATGCTACTTACAGGTAATGCTATTATTACTGACTCAACATCTTGCAGAGATGAATGTACAAAAGATAAACGACAAAAAAAAAACCTTTTCTTCGAAATGACGAATGGTGTAATTCAATTTAAAAACGTTGTCTGTTGCTAAATGAAATTACACCGAATTACACTTCTTTATTAGTATCTTGTGGAAGATTGCCAGTTTTTAGAAACAAAGATAATTTATTTAAATTCAGAACTGCTCTCCAATTCTCCTTAAGATAAATATAAAATTTTTTTAAAAAAAATGAAAATTTATGCATGCAATATTTTTAGAGTTCTAAAACATCTAAGAGGAATAACTATTTGTTCACTTGTGGTATAGTTGCATTATTGTATTAAGTATTTTATCATTTGTGTATAAGAAATAAATTAAAATATTGTAGAAATATAAATTGCGCAAATCAAATTTAAGAAAGTCTCGAGTTGCGCTATCAGAAGACGCGAGCAATGCTCTTGCATTGAATTTTGCTGTAACGATCATTCTTCATGATCAAATCCAAAGATTTGAGTTTGAGATATACACGATTTGTGTTTACGAAACAAATCGAAATAATTTTGCAAAAAGAAATTGCTAAAATCAAGTTACAGAAAGTCTCGCGTTGCGCTATCAGCTAGCGTGAGTTCTTAGCATTAGCAATAAAGTAAACACACACATTAGAGATTACTTTTGGAGATCTGTGCCCGAAATTTGAGTTCGATATCTTCAAGACTTGTGCATATGAAACAAATAAAAATTACTTCACAAATAAATGCTGTTGAAATCAAATTCAAGAACGTCTCGCGTTGCGCTTTCAGAAAACATTAGCTCAGTATATGCATTAAAGATTACTTTTGAAGATCAGTGAACAAGATTTGAGTTCGATATCTCCATGATTTGTGCATATTAAATAAATAAGTTATAGGATATATAGGTTATAGGATAGGTAAATAGGATATCCTGTAGATTTTTGTATATGAAACAAATAAAAATTACTTTACAAATAAATACAGTTGAATTCAAATTCAAAAACGTCTCGCATTGCACTTTCAGAAAATGTGAGCTCATCATATGCACTAAAGCTTACTTTTGGAGATCAGTGAACAAGATTTGAGTTTGATATCTTCATGATTTGTGAATGTATATAAAAATATAAGTTGTAGGATATATAGGTTGTAGGATATATAGGTTGTAGGATAGGTAAATAGGATATCTTCATGATTTGTGTATATGAATATTGCTTTACAAATAAATATTGTTTAATTCGAATTTAAAAACGTTTCGCTGTGCGCTTTCATAAAATGTGAATTCTGCATATGTGTTTAACATAATATAATATACATACATGCATATCATATGTATGAATAAACATATATGTTTGCAGATGCCAACATTTAACGCTATGACGGAAACTAAAACTCTTTGACTTTAGGTTTATGAAGTTGCAGTTGAAGTGTTTAAAACAATCAACAAAAAGAAATCCTATTTTTGTCCCAAATTTAATTTTTCCTAATCAAAATTTAAACACATTATTCTATTAATATCCTGTTTGATAATATAAAATAATTTTATGAAAGCATAAATACTTTTTTCTCATGAAATATTTACAGCTGTTAGTACAATTAAGTACAAATCTACTTGGGTAACAAACTATCTAATATTGTATTTGACGGGGAGGTTTAAACATTATGTCTCTCAAATAAAAGGCCTACATCGTCTCCATGAACAAATTCAATAAGCAAATGTATAATTGGAGCAAATGAATACATCCTTTATATTATAAATTATTGTGTATGTAGAGGGTAAAGAAATAAAATAAACTTAGCCAAATTTTAATCCGCATATAAACGAGTTACCTATTCTGTTTAAGTCGATCGAGTTCGATTCATGATTCGATCAAACATACCGTGAATGTAAGTTCTTAGTATTTGCTAAGTTCGATCGATTTCGATTCATGATTCGATCAAAAATACCGTGAATGTAAGTTCTTAGTATTTGCTAAGTATGATATGTTAGAAATATGCCATAGAAAATAAAAGAGAGATTATGTTGGCTCGATTATCCACGTCATTTGAGCTTAGTTAGTCAAAACTTTGCGGTAAGCTTCACTGTGTTAAATATGAACAAAAATAAACAATCGGAAATGCAAACTAATAAACAAAGAGTTACATGCTTCTCGAACAATGAGAATTTATCTTTTTTTAAGGTTTGCAAGTTTGCATTGTAAATTCTTTTCTCGTTTCTCAAATATTTTTATGTTTTTTTTTACTAGTTGTACACTGTAAAAATTTCGGATCAAACTATGGTAAAAAGTACCGTTAATAATAGAGCCAGTACTTTTTATCCTAAATCTCTTCTGACGGAACAAAAAATCTGATGTACCTCATTTTTTCGGTAATATTTACTAAATTACTGAATCACTGTAATCTTATAAGTGTTACTGTAAAAATGACGGTTCCGAATTTTCACGGTAAAAATGGGTTTTACGTTAAAACAGATTTTCAGGATGCTGTACTCAGGGTACTAGTGCTTTTTTCCACAATTTGATTTGATTATATTTATTATTTCAATTGATTTTAAATGAACCAAAAGAAATAAAAGTCATAGCAAAAAAAGTCATGCAAATTATTCATTTTATAAAGTTTGAAAGTATCTGATTATAACAAGCTTTTTTACTGTTATAAATTTTTTTTTTAGTTTTTTTAATCAGTAGTATTAATTTTTCTTTTGGGGTTATGTTTCAATTTTTTCTTGTTAAATGCGTTATTTTCATTTATTTTAAATGAACTAAGCCTTTAAAAATATGAGTAATAAAAATTATTCTTTACGGTAGGATTCTAATTATTCTGATTTTTAATAGCTTTTTTATCCGTAATATTAATTTCTCTCTTATAGTTTTTCTTTCATTTTGCTTTTCAAGATTACTTTTTAATCAAAATGAACCACTTTAATTATTTTACATCTTTAGATTCAAAAAATTACCAAATTTAAAAGCGTAACAATAGTAGAAGACATTAAGAAAGGATGATAAACATATATTCGTGGTAAATACGTTTATATTAAGAATAAATAAATATCACAGATCATTGCTGTTTGTTGGAATATAAATAGACATGTTTGAAAATAGTATTATATACTGAAATATATTAAGACTTTTTAAATGAAATTTAATATTTCAGCATATTTAGGAATTTCAGAGAAAGAAGTAATGTATTAAAGTATATATAGAATCTATTGAAAATGGAATTGTATATTAATGCTTATTTAGTTTGTTTTTTTTCTTTGAAAATGGAAAATGTACAAATTTGAAATAAATAATAGGGATTACCCCTAAGTCAAAGATCAAAGGTAGCTCTCTGTATATATATATATATATATATATATATATAAACACAAATTAACATGAAAAACATGAATAAAATAAAAAAACTGAATTGAAGAGAAATAAGAATATTAAAAGCAATAGTCGTTATCAAGACGCATCTATTGCTATAAATGCGATATTTCTGAATAAAGAATAATTATCCTAAGATAAAAATTATTCTTTATATGTGCCGATATCGCAAAAAACATATAGTTGAAAAATTATGAAATAAAAGTAAAGAGTAATCAAACTTACCGGCGTGTAGCAAAATGCGGTTTTAGGTTTAAAAGTATAATAATTAAACAGCTAGTGAAATTAGCGAAGAGGTAAATATTTGAAGTGGTGCTTATAGCTTGAATCGAATAAAATAAATAAAAATATTATTTGTAAACAGTATATAATACCATTTTTAAACATGTCTATTTATATTTCAACAAACAGGCTTAAATACTGTGGCTCTTTTTGCGAATTATATTATGACCATTTCTTTCTATTAAACATAATAAGCATTTTACTTTCATTTTTTGTATCTCTGAAGGTTATTTTGTCGTTTAAAAGTTCACTTCACTGCATGCCTAAAACCCTTCCCTATCAGAAAAATTTGTAAACATAAAACCATCACTTTGAACAATAATACTACAATTGAATTGAGAGTTGGCTGCAAATTTAATAATTAATTAAAAATACTTTGTGTTATCAAGTTTATGAAGTACAACAATAGGGTTTGACTTAACATCCTATTAAAGAAAATTTGAAAGATATTACGGTTCGAGATGCTTCAGAATTGCTAATTTTCATTTCACAAAGCAATTACTTTTAAAATAATTAGAACACAATTTTTTGATTAGATTCTTAAAACCAAATTGCTCGTTTCTCTAAAGAAGCATGGATTATTTAGTACTCTGATACTAACTGGCACAAAATTCTTAATTTTCCCGATGCATTTTATTTCCCGTGATGATTTCCCAGAAAAGGTACTCATTATTTAAGAACACAAAATATCTCTTGAAATAAAAATAAAAATTATCAATTCATTCTAAATCTTATTACATGGAGGAAGAAAATTCTGGTAAAATTAACGTAACGAATGGTAATGACATTTTTGAAGAAAAAAATTTCATTTTGTTAATGAAATCTAAATAACGGTGTTTGAACCATTTCATTTGGTAATTTTACCGTTCATATGATAAAGATTTGCCGGGAAATTCTGGTTTTGAAAATTATAATACTTAATACCACGCATTTAGTAAAAATACGAAGCTGGATAGTAAATTAAACCGCATAAATAGATTTTATGCCAAGCTCTAAGGTACCATGATAAAATTGCCAAATTTTACCTCATTTACCAAATTTTATCTGCATATAATAAAACCATATTTTATTCTTTAGTTTACCGAAATCATTACCAAAGCTCTTCAATAAAATAAAAAATAAAAAAATTTAAAAAAAATAATTAAAAAAAAAAATAAACGCCATCGAACCTGTAACACTGTGAATTTAACTAAGTTCTGGTAGTGCATTCTGGTAGTAATTATATAAGTTTTTGTGATTTTGCTTTCGTTAGTCAATAGCATTTGCATTTTATCATTTGAATTAAATCAAATATGTTTTTCCGAGAGAAAAGCGTCCTCTTTACATTTTAAGATTTAAACCGCGTTATGATTTCAACTTAATATTTATGCTCGAATGCATTTCTCTTAGCATTCTAAAAGATTTAAATTGCGTCAAGATTTCAACTTAGTTTACTTGTTCTGGAGCATTTTTATTAGCATACTTTGATTTAAGGAAGTTATTGTGACTTTTCGCAGAGTAATTTATAACTCAAACAAATACGCATTTTGAGTCAAATGAATAACTTTGCATACGTAACGGTAAAATCTATCCAATTTTTAAAATTTTCTTTTGGCCGTAAATTTTTACTCTGTGTAACATATAATTGGGTCTACATAAATAAAATAAGGAATAATTTGTAGAAAAAAACTATTTAAAGAACCTTGCAGCGAGAAATGTGTCATAATTCCTTAACGACTACATTGTTGCCATTAGAGTATTAGATAAATAATCATTTACAATAAAATTTTCATTCAATAAATAAATAAATGGAGTTAAAAAACTAAAGAGAATTATTTAAAAAATGCTATTTAAAAATAGACTTTTGAACTTTGAGAATAAAAAAAAATTACAAACTTGAAAAAATATTAAATTAACAGTATTAAAATACCAACGTGAGCCAAAAGTGAAAGTATATTTTTAAACTAGACTCTACATAATATCCAAATGCTGGTTTTTTTTACCTAATAAAAAAATGAAGCCTTCTGAAAAAGATTAAAAAAGAAAATTTAAGAAACTGGATAGATTTTACGATTACGTAAGCAAAGTTATATATTTGACACAAAATGTGCATTTGTTTGAGTTATAAATTACTCTACGCAAGTCACAATAGCTTCCTCAAGTACAAGAATGCTAATAAAAATGCACCAAAACGAGTAAATTAAATTGAAATCAAGACACAATTTAAATGTTCAAGAATGCTAAGAGAAATGCATTAGAACATAAAAATTTAAGTTGAAGTCATAACGCAGTTTAAATCTTAAAATGTAAAGAGGAAGCTTTTCTCTCGGAAAAACATATTTGATTTAATTCAAATAATAAAATGCAAATTTTATTGACTAACGAACGAAAAATCAAAAAAACTTTTATAATTCCATTTCCTTCAAGTTAGTAAACTGAACAACAAATTATGATTTTATAATGCATATATTGTAATAAAAATTATTTAATTTCCATTTTAAGTGAGCAAGTAGTCAAATAAAATTTTTAAAAAAAAGTTTTAAAAAAAACTTTCGATAATCAAGGCAACGGCTATAGCTTCAAAAATCGTCTGATTTTAAGTTTGTTTTATATTAATTATTTTTTCTTAAATATTTAATAATATAATAAAAATAGGAACATCAAAAGTTACTTTGAAAAAAGACATGTATGATTCATTTTAAATGGCTCAATTACAATTTTATCTTGAACACTTTAACAATAAAAAACACTTTTGCATTTTATTAAAAATTATACTTCACTTATAAAATAATACTTTACAGATATTTTTGTTTATTTTAATTCTTTCTTTTAGATAAATTTTTCACAAATGGTTTTGAAAAATTCAAGTCTTAATTTTAATTAAAATAATGTAGAACGCAAAACTCAAAATAAATGTTTGCGTTTTAATTAAATAATTATGCAATTTGTTTGCACTTTAAAACACATCATTTTTTTCTACTAAAGTACAACTTAAAGCATTTTACAAAAATCCTCTGCTGTAAAGAATGATAGGTAATATTTCATAAGACACAACTTAATATTTAAATTTTTTATATTTTATTTTATAACCAGCTTTGAACAGCCAATCAAATTCCGAGATTACGACTATCAACGTTCAAGTCCGCAGCTTTGTAATTTTAAATGCAACTCAGAAGACAATGGAACTAATGGATAAAGCACCAGGATGAATTAGGCTTCTTGGAGGTCTTTCTGATGGAATAAACCCCCCTTAACCCACATTTTGGCGAACACAGCATGGAGAGGAAAACCACGAAACAAAGCTTTATCCCTAAGCCACTAAAATAATCAAACTTAATTTTCTTTAAATTTTTTTTAAAAAGTATGCTATTTTAAAGAAGTACGGTGTTTGCAAAACCGTACTTTGGCACATCTCAAAGTCTTCATGTGCTTTTTTAATGTTATAAAGATTAATAAGGAATTAATTAAGTAGTTCTAATTACTATTGTTATGAAGAGCTTCATTGAATGTTTCATTAAAAAAAAAATTAGATGCAAAGTTTCTGCTATATATCAAACAGGTCATACATTAATTTTCTTTAAATTTTTTTAAAAAGTATGCTATTTTAAAGAAGTGTTTGCAAAACCGTACTTTGGCACATCTCAAAGTCTTCATGTGCTTTTTTAATGTTATAAAGATTAATAAGGAATTAATTAAGTAGTTCTAATTACTATTGCTATGAAGAGCTTCATTGAATGTTTCATTAAAAAAAATTAGATGCAAAGTTTCTGCTATATATCAAACAGGTCATACATTAATTTTCTTTAATTTTTTTTAAAAAGTATGCTATTTTAAAGAAGTGTTTGCAAAACCGTACTTTGGCACATCTCAAAGTCTTCATGTGCTTTTCTAATGTTAGAAAGATTAATAAGGAATTAATTAAGTAGTTCTAATTACTATTGTTATGAAGAGCTTCATTGAATGTTTCACTAAAAAAAAATTAGATGCAAAGTTTCTGCTATATATCAAACAGGTCCTACATTAATTTTCTTTAAATTTTTTTAAAAAGTATGCTATTTTAACTTTAATACGGTGCTATGTTAAACCTATTGACGTCTTTCTTGAACTTGATTTCATGATATTGTTATTCAACTTATACGAAAACGTTACTCAACACCTCTTCAAGATTGCAAAACATTTGCACTGTATTGCACTGTAAACAAAAATTATATTAAGTTGCAAAATCTGTTCAAAACTTAATCTTAACTTTAAGAAGCTAAAATTTAAAAAATTTAACCATGCCAAAATTAAACTTTAAAAAAATTACTTTTGTTCAGTCTAACTTCGAAAATTATCACAGAAGTAGAATTGGATTTTAAATCTCCATAATTGAATACATATTACCAATTAACTAAAATACGAGAATTGTTTCAATCAGAAATATGCATTTTTCTTTTAATATATTAGTAGTCTTACTTAAAATAAATTTTATTTAATATGGGTGTTTACAACCAGAATGAAAAATGGGAAATATTAAATTATACAATTCTATACATTTTGCAATCTATAAGAGCCGAAGCTAAATCTAGAACGTGTGAGATTAATTATTTTTATTGCAAGTTTTTTAATATGATTTAAAATTAATCGTACGAAAAACAAATCCTAGAACCAACTAATATTAAGATTAGGAAATAGACTTACTAGGTACTAGAATTTTTTTTTAAATCCTTTGCAAAGCGAGTTAAAATCCATAATTATTATTAACGATGTTATTAGTACTATATTATTAATATACATACATTCTTGAAACAATAGTGTTGTTTTTTAAGTATTAGAAACTTTTTCTGTAAAATATTTCAACACATTTTTAAACATATTTTTTACATTTTTGATACATCTATGCATTGCAGTATTATGGTTCATCCTCTGCTTTATCGCGAATTCATTCTGTTTAATTTGAGAAATCTCTTTTTTATTTAATTTGAAGAATTTCATAACGAATTTACTTTGCTTCCATTTTGAATGTTTCATATAAATTTTTATTAATTTTATAATTATAAGAAATTAAACTATTATTACTAGCGAAAACGAACAACAAAAAATTTGATTTATGTAAAATTATGCTATAATATCATTTTTTAAAGTTGCTTGATAGCTCAGCTAAGGTACCACAAAATATTACCTATAATAATATGGCGAAGAGTAATTTTAATTATTTAATTACTCATTGCAAATGCTTAGTTTTNAGAATTTCATAACGAATTTACTTTGCTTCCATTTTGAATGTTTCATATAAATTTTTATTAATTTTATAATTATAAGAAATTAAACTATTATTACTAGCGAAAACGAGCAACAAAAAATTTGATTTATGTAAAATTATGCTATAATAAAATTTTTTATTATAGCATAGTTGCTTGATAGCTCAGTTAAGGTACTACAAAATATTTCCTGTAATAATATGGCGAAGAGTAATTTTAATTATTTAATTACTCATTGTAAATGCTTAGTTTTCAAGCGTATAATTACTTCTTTTCTTTAAATAATTTATTTTTTTTTAAAACAGACATGGCATTTAAGAAGCTAGTAAAGATGCTTATAAAATTAATCAGAGAAACAAAGTGGTATTTTGTTGCTTTTAAACTACGTAAAAATCTAATTCTAATTTCAAGCTAATATGAAACTTTAGACTGAGTTTTGGAAATTTTGGATTAACAAATAAATAAATGCTGTATGAGTTGAATCATAAATAGTTCTGAAGATCAGTTTTTAAAACAAATTTTCAAACTTGATAAATCCAGATTTTTTGTTTGTCATCTTCCGCAAGCTTATAAAAACTTTATAGGTATTGTTTATCTGTATAATATTACTTCATACATAATTTAAGGCTATATATCTTTAATGTACATTTATTTTCCAATGTGTAAAAAATATTGTCAAAATTACTAGAATATGGTAAAATTTACAGTTTTTCTAGCATTGTGTGAACACCAAAAAGCTCGATAATTTTTATCAAAGATCTTTAGTTCTGAGTTTGATAAAATTAACAATAAAACATGTTTTTATAATATGTGGTAAAATTTGAAAATTTAATCATGATACCTTAGGACATAAAAGCCAATTATTCGGTTAAATTTACTTTGTATTTTTACTAAATGAGTGATAATAACAACTTAAAGTTTGAAAACTAGAATTTCCGTTAAACTGTTTTAAAATGAACGGAAAAGTTACCAAAAGAATGGTTTAAATACCGTATATTTCGGTTTTCAATACCAGAATTATGTTGTTGTTTTTACCAGAAATGTTATTACAATAGGTAATTTTACCAGAATTTTTATCTCCGTGTAACGTTCTCTGCTCTTTTTTCTTCTTCTATTTTTGGGTGTTTTTTTTTCAAATTAAAGGATTAAAACTCATTGCGGTACAGTTCAATAAACATCAGATAAACGAATAACCAGCTTATGAGTATAAACCAAACCAAATAACCAAATAATTTTATATGAACACAAAGGAAAAAAGTCTTCAACGCATTTCATCATATAAATATCGTAATTATACTCCAACTTAACCTTTATAGACCCATCACCCAATATATTGGATAACATTTGGTACAAATTATTAACTTAAAAAATTGAATGATGGTAAAAATTGAGGTAAATTAATGGTAAAAATTGAATGATGGTAAAAATTTTCGATTTTTCTGCCATTACAAAGCGATTGTCTATGTAAAAATATAAGCTTTATTCTCGTTGAGCGGAGTTTTTAAGTGTAAAAAAAAATCATAAGAAATGTAAGAAATTCGATTCAACAAGGTCTGGTTTCTTAGGACAAGCGCCTTATCTGGGCGTCAGGCGGGACGTCAACGTCACGCTGACGCCAACAAAATACTGGTTTGTTAGCTCAAGGCCTGGTTTCTTAGAACTAATATTGAGTAATA
>NC_092207.1:9209164-9235246 GCF_043381705.1 Parasteatoda tepidariorum | reverse complement strand
ATTGATTTTGTTATTGTCGACCAGTGTTTTAGAGAACAAATAATGACTTTGTCCAAGAAAAAACACATTATAGCTGAGCTAAATGAAGAGTGCTATGTTTAATGAAGAAGCTATGTTTAATGTCAAAATCAAAATCTTGGCTGATTTCAATGTGCTGTTGGATGTTGTCCGCCATTGCCACTGTGGTTAGCGTCACGTTGTAATCCAACTGCAGTTGAGTTGGACGGTAATTGTAGTTCAAGATGAGCGTACGATGACGTATACTATTAAACTCACAAATGGACCAATCAGAGGTTAGCGCTGATTTCCAGCTGACGGCGTCCTGTCCTAAGAAACCAGGCCTTAACATTTTTAACAAATTTTAGGTTATATAAGCAACTTTTTTCAGTTTGGTGAATTTTATTTCATGACCAAATTGAGAAGAAATTTACCATAAAAATATCTTTCAATGTGCAAAAAAATAGTAATTAAAAAAATTCGTCATTTTTGCGTAGTAATTAAAATAAACTATAAAATATAAGCAAGTTAAATTAATTGAATTTAAAAAAATATTTTATAGCATACATGAGTTTATTTTCTTCTTATCTACCAATTTCTAAGTAAAAATCTCATTTTCTGTCTTTATTCAAATCACCGTATCTCGGGAGGTTTGCATGTTTTCTTGAGAATTTCATTCAAAATAATTTTAACGAAGAAACTATTTATGACTTAACGAAATAGGAGGTCAAAATTTCCTTTCTTTGTTTACAATTTTCATAAAATGATTTAATAAAAACTTTGAAGAAAGGACTTTTCGTTATTCTCCGTTATACTTAGTTAAATTTGGGAAGCTATAAAGAGAAATGGAAATTATATGAATTAAGATTTCATAAATCATTGAATAACGAAAATTATATGTACATAAATTTATGAAATTAATCATCATGTAATTGACCGTGTAATCATAAGTTCATATTATTGAATTAATGTTTATTATACACGCGCGTTTTCAAGGTTTACGAATTTGGCACGGTAGATTCTTATTGTTTTCTATTTTTTTATAACAATTTTTTTAACTCCTGTAACAACCTAAGTCTCATATAACAGCAAATAAACTTCTCACACATTTTCCTTTGAAAACATTTGAGGTGATTAAAAAATGATACATATTGATGTTTTCTTTTTCTTTTTCTTCTTTTGCTTTCAATGTAGTCGATAGAAAAAAATTTCTTAATTTTATGTCGTTATAGAAAAATGGGTGCGAATAGCGAAATTCAACTTTTAAAAAAAATATTTATTAGTTAACACCGCAAAAAAAAAATTGCGGTGATCTATTTTTCAACTTAATTAATTTGTTTATTTTTCATCTATTTATGTTTAATTTCTATGCCGCACTCGCTCGCCTGTTGTTGTTTTTTTTTAATTCAACTAAAAAATATCACTAACTCGGCATGTTTTTTCTTAACATTTCAAATTATTTGAATTCAAAATCTTAAAGTTCAATACATATATTAAGGTAAAGGTGTATATGTATGGTATTCAACTTTTTATAACGAACATACAACAATATTTCCCTTAATTTTTATAAAAAATAGTGAACTTTTAGTTCATAGTAACTTTTGAGTCATTTGTTGACATTATTTATAATTCAAATTAGCTATCACATTTCAAATAGCAGCTTTTATAAAGTGAAGACATAACAAAGGTGCTTCCTGTAGTAGAAATAGAAACCCTTGATGCTGATTTTTGTTTCTTCAGAATTTATTACTAAGTATGTTTTTCATGTTCTTACCTTAATGTTATTGTGATTTAAAAGTAACATTTGGTCACAAAATTAATTACATCCTCTTAGAAATATATATACTGTGCCCTTCTATTCATTAGCGTATAATTATAGAAAATATGGACACCCCTTTACGGTAATATCACATTATAACACAAATATACAATATAATTTCCGTTACCAGTTTCTTTAAATTACAGAATAGAGTTCAATTTTTAGTACTACATTAGTTAAATTTATGAGAGCTACCATCTATGGAATTGGAATCTTTAATTAAAAGAAATTTTTCTCAGTTCTTTTTTTTTCTTTACTTCTGTAATGGATAAAATTAACAAAAACAATGGTTGTATAATAGTAGTAATATATTTAGTAGTTTTAAGTTCATTTAGTCCCGTCTCGTTCATCTAAATATAATTTTAAATTATACAAATGCATTTGTTTAAGCTAAATATATGTATAACATTAATAGTAGCTGTAGAATAGTTATTAATTTGTTTTTTGTTCACGGATTAAGTTCGAAAAATAAGGATAATATTATTGGAATTGGGATTTAAAGTCGAACCACCAGATCTAAATATGTGTACAACTTTTCTAGCGCAGCAAAATCTTGCCAATTTCCGTGTATTAACCTTCATACAGAAAGTTTAAATTTAAAAATGATACATTATACTTAACAATTATTATTGATAAATGAGGAATGTGATATTAGAAAACAAACTAATCAAGGTTTGATTTGTCGAGTTCCATTTTTACATGAAATCAAATTAGGAACGCATCTAAAAAAAAATTAATAATGGTATGATACATGCGGTATAAAAGCTATTATTAAATTATTGAGAATTTTTTTTTTTTTTTAAACGTTTAAGAAAAAAGTAGGCGAGAGTCTACACTTTTTGACAAAATTTTGCTTGCACCCGGCTATCCGAAAAGCACCCGAATTTCGATCATTTCTCAAACAAAATAGGATTCTTATCCTTAAATTATCCTTATTTGAATCCTTATTAAAATATCCTAATACCGTTTGCTGGTGCACGAAATTTTCAGCACTAAAATTTTAATAGTTTTTTTTCTCCACACAATATACATCTACGGCCCTGTAAATTAATTAAAACCTGAAAACCTTTTTCATTAAAGTATTATTATTCTCTAAATAACATTCTTATTAAGCATCTAGAATAAAGTCATTTTTCAAGTTTTGAAAATACTGTATTTACAAACATTCTGTTTTCACACAAAAAAAATTTCAACACTGTATTTACAAAAAAATTCTGGCACAATTAACGTAATGTATGGTAATAAAAAAGCGTAATTCTGTTCAAAAAAATCAGAATATATGGTATTTAAACCATTCATTTGGTAATTTATCAGTTCATATGGTAATGATTTACCGAAAATTCTAGTTTTCAAAATTATAGTTCGTATTACCACACATATTTAGTAAAATATACAAAACTGAAGAGTAAATTTAATAGTATAGAATTAATGGTTTTTATGCCATGTACCATAATTAAGTTATTACATTTTACTATACTCAAAAAAATTTTATCACATATTATAAAACCANGTTCATATGGTAATGATTTACCGAAAATTCTAGTTTTCAAAATTATAGTTCGTATTACCACGCATATTTAGAAAAAAATACAAAACTGAAGAGTAAATTTAATAGTATAGAATTAATGGTTTTTATGCCATGTTCCATAATTAAGTTATTACATTTTACTATACTCAAAAATAATTTTATCACATATTATAAAACCAAATTTTTTTGCTTATTTTATTATAATCATTACCAAAGCGCTTCGTTAAAAATTACTAAAATTTCTGTTGTTCTCATAGAGTCTGAGTCACGGTAAATTTTACCATATTCTTGTAGTTATGACCACATCTCCTTTTTTTTTTTTTTTTTTTTTTTTTTTTTNCCAGGGCAGAATTTTTTTTTTTTTTTATTTCTTTTTTTAGAGAAATGTCTGTTTAAAACACCATATGTATATATTCTCCAATACATATTATGTTTTTGTTCTATAGCAATTATAAAACAATGGAAACAGCAGTTGAGCAGCAGCAGTTTAAAAGTAATAATGTTACATAGGCAAAAAAATCCAGTATATTCACATAATTTAACAATCTGCAATTTTTTCACCAGTTATAAACAATCTATGTAAAGCTCTGATGGGTTACTATAAAATAGTTCCTATTGTAACTGATTATAATGATTTCTGCAAAGGTTTTTTTTAATTGAGCTATATTTTACTTATATAAATTAAAAGTCTCCCCTGTTATACACAATATATAAGATTTTTTAACGTATACAAGTATTTCATTGGTGCTTTCGATAACCGAGATGTATCCTAAGTTTGGAATATTGAAATAATACAAAAAGCTACCATTGCAAAACTCTAAAGAGACCGTCGTGATGTTGCGATTCTTTTTGTACTATAATTAAAACTTAAATAATCATCTCAATTCATCCTCTTTCTAAAAAAAAAAAACAAATTTTATATTTTTCATTTAAAATATGTATTGTATTTAATTGCCAAATCATGTATTGTATTTAATTGCCAAATCTGAAAGTATCCCTTGTCAAATTTGTATCTTATTTTAATAACTTATTGCCGAGAAATGTATTTGAATTTATGACGCAGTCCACGAATATCAGTGAGTTAATCAACAAAAATCTCTCTCCACAGAAATTCGAGAACCTTCTCAGATATTTTGAAATTATTAAAACTATTCTACAAAGAGAAATTTGTGGATCAATATGAAGCTGTCCGATGGAGCAAAACGCTCTTCAACCCATAATATTGTCTCACACAAAATTTCTGTTTAAAATGTGCAAAATATTCTAAACGCAATAGCAACCTGTGTTTGTCTCGTTTAACTTTCTCATTGTATGTGTTATTAGAACTGAAGAGTATTTAAAAGCTTTTCATTACCCATTTATTATGAAAGATTTATAGTGAGAGTCACAACCGATTTGATTTACCAAAAGTTGACTTCAAAAGCAATTTGATTTAAAGTTGATGTGAGGCAAAAGTCTCCGTTTAAATTCTAATTCCATATTATTTGCGGTTTCCTAAATTTTTTTGTTAAAACAAAGCAATTTTGTACCTGTTTGCTTCAATTGTATAGTCTCACGGTTGCTTCAATGTATTTTTTAACAAAAAAAAAATTATTAAATAATGTTTACCTGAATAAAAAAAAGTACTCAATTGAAAAATTCGAACCTGGTTTATTGTAGTAAAACAAATTCGGTTCCTCAGATTTAGATCAAAATTCAATTAAATAAAATTTAAACCCAAAAATTTAACTCGATTGCCATTGCAACTTTTTCTGAGTTAAGATGGCGGTCCTCCCTTCCGTCCCTTTGATCCCTGTAAATGCATCCTCTTTGTCCCTTTTGTAAAAATAAACCCCACATCCCTTAAAAACATTGCCTTTTTATTATTCATATTCCATTTTTTTTAAAAATTAATTCACTGTTCAAATAATTATTACACACTAGTAAAATTATCTGTGCTTATGGGTTTAGTTCTGATTACTATTACAAATATATACTTTGTTAGGATTATTCTCAACTCGTTACGGTTTTATAAATATCTCTTTTTTCATGGGTGGATATTAATAAATTTTTTAACGTTTTAAATTTTTCAAATTATTTTTAAATGACTTTTTTTTTTAAATATATGCAGCTTTAAATGCTTGTTTTCGTATAATTTTAAGTTTAAATTAAATAAAAATCTTTCAAGTTACTTTAAATAGATAATTTTTTTTTAATTAAGCCTAGAGATTATCTATTAGCATGTCTTTAACTAATTGACAAATATAACGTGACAATGAGAAGGAATTCTTTTTTTAAAATAGTATAAGAGCGTTATTTAAAAATTGTTGAAAATCAAATTCAGTTATGACATAATATTACACATTTTGATAAATTGTTACGGTGTTGAATGAGTGCCTTTTCAAAACCTTTAGCATCCTTTTTTGAGAGGAAGCACCCTACCCTTTTTTATTTCCATTGATATCCTCTGGATATACAAATTATTTTTTTATTTATCCTCTGGATACACAAGTTATTGTCCCTGCGCTGTTAAATCTGTGGTGGAATATCTCTTCGAATAGTATGTTGAACAACCCAAAAATTAGAATGGTGGAGAACTTTATTCCGGGTAAACACCGAATTGAGCATTCATGTACGATTTAAAGAGTGTAATTTAAATCTAAACACTTAAAATCAACTAATTTTCCACCAAACTCCCACGCTTTTCACAAACGCTTCCGAAAATACCAATGCTGGAGTACTTGGAGTATGAAAAACTTAAGAAATGCGAGTCATATTTATAATCTGGAATGAGTTGGCGAGAGTTTTTTTTGCCATTTTCAACACTGATATTCATCAACAAAAACTAAAATTCACCGTTAAATATGTATGCATGTTTTTAGTTGTATAATAAGGATAGTTAATTTTAATTTTTAAATCTTATAGAGCTGTGGTGACTGATTTTATAACATCAGCTTCTGTTCCGTTAAGCCTAATTCGAATTCAGATTCACTCAAAGCTTTGTGGATGTTCGATTTACAAACTAATTTTATTTTTGTTTTAAGAATTAGCATATGTATGCATTCTAAATTAATGATTCTTACTTTATATTGTATTGTAAAAATAACTTAACTGACTCTTAGGAATATCTTATCTAACTGCAATTATAAAATTAGTGTAATTAAATAGGAAAATTGGTGGCAACTATTTTGCATTGTAAAAATAACATAACTGACTCTAATGAATATCTTATCTTACTGTAATTATAAATTGTAGTATTATTGAATGAGAGAATTGGGGGCAGTTATTTTGCATTGTAAAAATAACATAACTGACTCTTATGAATATCTTATCTTACTGTAATTATAAATTGTAGTAGATATTATTAAATAAGAGAATTGGGGGCAGTTATTTTGCAGTGTAAAAATAACATAACTGACTCTTATGAATATCTTATCTTACTGTAATTATAAATTGTAGTGTTATTGAATAAGAAAAATGGTGGCGGCTATTTCTTCCCAGTAGTGTAACAGAACATTAGTTCAGTGAAACATTTGATTCCAAAAATATGCTTGGCTTTTCACATCACTTTAGTTCTAAAGTAGTTGCCACCATTTTTGACTTGAAATACACTAAAATTTTTTACAGTGTATTTTAAATAAAACATAGTGAATTGCGCTTAAAGTCAAATATTAGATTCTGATTTTCTTATGCAATTTAGTGTAAAAAAATTAGCAACTGGTAGCTCCATAGTCATTAATTTGATTTAAAAAAGACATTATTATAAACGAAAAAGAACTTTAACTATTTCATTAATTACTTATGCTATTATTTTAATGTAAACGCAATATAAAATGTAAGTAAGTTAAAAAGTAAAATTATTAGAAGTATAAATTTCTTAAATGTCTTATCAATTTTATTATGCAAAATTTATCCTTTTTTAACAACTTTTAGACAAATCTGTTTAAAGATTACTTCGTCTAGTTCAAACCCAAAAATCTCCAAAGCATTTTCTGCAACTTAGTTAAACTGAGATTGGAAATAAAACTCTCAGATTTAAGGCATTGCGTTTTAAAATATAATATAAGAAAATAGGGGTATGTAAAGAAACAGTTTCAATAAATTTTATTTTGGATTTCACCGATTTTGCTACAAATCAAAGCTTACTAACCAGCGAAGTAATAATAAAAAGTTTTAAAAAAAAATAGATAATTTACCGATAAATACAGGCGATAGCTTATGTTGGCTTTATGCAGTTGACAGCTAAATAATTCTGGATCTCATGTAGTAAGGACACCATGTTATGTGATTTTTTTTAGGCCCGCAAAATTGCTCCGGCAACAGTCAGAAAATTGGTAATACAAGCCTGTTCTTATTTTATACCAGAAACAAATGTGACGATACCAATACTTTTCTAAATAATTTTATTTTTAAATTACGAGAAAGCTATGCTCCATTTAAAAAGAAGAGAAAAAAAGTTCTTATTTATGACTGCATTGACTATTTCGTTTAGTATTGTAAAATTTTCCCTCAATTGTTTAACTCGGCAAAACAACGAGTACTATTTATTTGGTTATAAAGCCATTCATTTTTAGATGATCTTCAGTTAAATTATCACTATTAATAGTTTGAAGTTTCTTAATATTCATTAAAATTACATAGAATCCTAGTAAAATAGGCATAATTTTAATAGGCATAACTTACTTTACATACATTGAGTATAGTGACATAATAGTTATACTGGTATGCATTTATTCTTTTCCACTAATTTGTTAAAAAATACTTCTTATTTAGTACTGTTGAATGTTGGAATTAAATTAATTTTATTTAATTAAAAAAAAGTATGAAAACCAAACTAATGTTTATTAATTAACGAAACAAAGTGATAAAATTAGACAACAACGCAAATTTTGTAAAAAAATAAACAAGCTTAACTAAAATACGCTTAAATTAGCCACAAATTTAAAACTTCTATCTTTTTAATCTTTTTGTTTGTCTTATTTAAAAGATGGAACAGATAAACTATATGATTTTCCTGCATGTAAAAGAGATCGCCCGCAAAAGATCACACTGCCATCTGTCGCGTAATTAGGGAGTTTTCTTAATTGTTTTAAAAACAAAGAAATTTTTCTTTTCGTTCAAAATTCTGACGCTAATTAAAAATTTCAAAAAAAATAGTTTTTTAATTCTTGGCCTTAATGATATTAATTCTCTAAATAAACTACAAATAATTGCAAGCATTAATATTTTTTTTCCAATATTGAAAAATAATGCAAAATAGTTTGAAACTTCGATGTCGATTGTAGCAAAAATAATAGATTAAAAATTTAAGAATAACTTATGCAGATAAAACACAATATTCGTATAGTCAAATATCTGTTTAGTTTCCTTTTTTAACAACTGATATATAAAAATATACAGAATTATTAAAATGCCTAACATTAATGTTACAATAATGGTTATCATTTATTAATAACCTTGGCGCATTGATGGAATTTTTTCCCAAAATTCTTTCTCTTAATAATAAAATTTTTTCACATAGATTTTAAATTCTGTTAAGAATGCGCAACTATCTTAATTTAATTAAGTATGAATTAAATAATCAATGAAATATTAAAGGGCTACTATATGGTTTTTTTATAATCTTTGATAACGTATGTAAAAGATATTTTAAAAGTCGTATGATACGAAATATTTTCAAGATACCAGCTATCACTTTTCTGAATAACTAATGCATGATATTATGAATGTCATAGATTTCCTAAGTAATTTACATACAATGCCTTATACGGTATATTATGGAAGTAATTTATGCATATATCATAGATATTCCAGATAATTAACATATGATATCATAGATACGACCAATACATTGTCTACGACTATATTCCATATTCTAACATACAGCTATATAACACTATATTCTACAAAGAGGAAAGATTTCTGGCAAAAATACTGCACTGTATGGTAAAAATATTTCTGGAAAAAAATATATAATTCTGGTAATAAAACCGAAATATACGATATTTAAAAAATGTACATAACAATGGTTTCTGTTAATGTGGTAGCGGTTTACCTGAAATTCTGATTTTTTTTAAAATTATAAATCTTATTACCACACATTTACTAAGAAATTCAAAACTGAAAAGTAAATTTAATTGAATAAATGATGTAATTAATTATATCCAACATTTACCAAATTTTATCACATATTTTATTGTTTAATTTTACCAAAAGCTTGTTACCAAAGTGCTTTGGTAAAATTTAACCAGCTTTTGGGAACACGGTAAATTTACTATGGAAAATTTGGAACACAATAATAACCAAAAACCATATTCTAGTTACCATATTATTTATTTTACCATATACCATATTCTGGTATTCTATATATTCTATGCTATTCTAGACCATATTCTCTATGCCATGTACTGGATTTTACCATATTCTGGTACTTTTGACCATACTTTTTTTAGCGTATAATATTATGAATTTTCAAGATTAATATAAATCCAACCAATACATTCTCTCCTAGTATATTCTAATATTTCAACATCATATTCTAACATTTTAACATCATATTCTAACATTTTAATATCATATTCTAACAATTTAACATCATATTCTAACATTTTAATATCATATTCTAACATACCGTGTCCGTTATTAAAGGGGTTATATTTATATATCATGATAGTATAGTTTTATTCCCCCCCAACTTTTTCTTAAAAGCAGTTATTTTTGAGAAAAGAAATCGGATGATTTTTGTCGGGATCTTATATGCCGGATATATTGGGGGTGATGTTGGGGGTGAGAGTAGAGTTCATGAACTCTATGGCAGGGAATAAAAGGGGTGTTACCCCGATCGAGCCCCAAAAACTCGGTCATAGACCCGCATCTCTTTACCAGGTGGGAGGGGGAAAATCTTGTGCCCTGGTCATTGACAGGATATGGGTGGATGGGAATTTTTTGCTCGCTGAGGATGCAGATGGCTTCCAGATTCATTAAGTTTTTTAAATTATTAAATTTTTTAAAGTTTTTTAAGTTTTTTAAGTTACAATTTTATTAAGTCATCCATTTTTAACAATTAAATTTTGCAAATATTTAGACTTTACATGAATGAAATTAAAACTAATAAATTCAGAAATAGATTTATTTATAATGGAAATAGTCTTAAAAATGAACCAAAAAAAAGGTATTACACTTTAGGAATATTTCTATAAATCTAAATCAATTTTTCATCTCAATATATTTTTTTGTGGTTGCGACAACAAAAATTATGTGCATATTCGACTTATAATAGCATTTGTATGCTTATAAAAAAAAAGTATATTTACGAATAGAAGAAAATATAAATTATACAGTTTCCGTCTAACAACTTTTTAACAATAAAATTTATTAAAACAATGATTTTATTATTTAAATTATTCGTATAAATTAATTATTATTATGAGAACTGTAGTATTATTAAATTATTATTAAAACACTTTAATTTAATTTAATTTAATTTAATTTAATTTAATTTAATTTAATTTAATTTAATAAGCCTATCAATGCTTATTATTAATAAAATTTATTATTATAAACTAAATAGTAAACCTTTTATTGTTGAAAATAGCATTTAAAGTGAGTTATTATAAAGTTGTAAAGAGTTGATAGTCGCTATCACGATGTTAAATTAGTATCAAGGAGTAAATTACTATTTTATTATTTAAATTATTCGTATAAATTATTCATTATTATGCGAACTGTAGTATTATTAAATTATTATTAAAATACTTTAGTTTAATATTAAGTTAAAATTCAAGATATGCCTATCAATACTAATTAATAAAAGTTATTATTAAAAACTAAATAGTAAACCTTTTATCGTTAAAAATAGTATTTAAAGTGAGTTATTATTAAAGTTTGAACTTGATAATCGCCATCGCGATGTTAAATTAGTATCGCTAGATTACGGTGCTTAGCTGTTAAATTCTTGTTTATTTTACTTAATGATAACAGTTAATGTTCATTATTTAAATATATCGTGTTACACAGGACAGAGAAACGCTACACGAATCTGAGTTTAATTCTTAAAATGTGTGAGTGTGATTTATGAATGAAGTTGACTTTATTCCCCTACCCCAGCTCTGCCACCCACCCTCCTTTGAGAGGCGGTGAGATGTAATTGAGGTAAAAGCAGCAATTAACCACGAGCTAATTGTTAATGAGTTAAGTGATAATTTAACGGTAATTAGCAGCATTTAAGGATGTTAACTAGAATCGATTTCTCTCTCTGTCTCTTTCTCTTTTTCTCCAGAACACCTTGAATATTCATTGCTGAAAATTAGAGAGGAAAAAAAAGTACGACGCCGTAAAGTTTTTGTTTTTTATTACTCACTTTTATGAGCATGTGTTTTCTTTCATTTCATTTTCTTTTTCCTTCATAAAAAAAAAGTTAAGCTTAAAAGATTAAAGTTTTTTTTTCCATGATAAAAATTAAAAAAATTTATTTATATTTGCAGGTATCATATTCTTTGTTGTAAAATGTGTCGGGCAATTAATTTTTAAAATTGTGGATTTAAAAACATTTTTTGTCGTAAAATTCAAAAAAATTTTTTAATCTTTTTTGGACGATTTTTTTATCACAAAAATTTTTGAAGAATCATTTTGAAAAAAAATGTGTCAAAAATTTAAAATTTTCCTTTTATATTTTTTAGAAGATTTTTTATCTCAAAGATTTTTGATGAATCATCAATTGAGGATTTTTGAGAAGGAAAAGAAGATTTTGGATTTTGTCGGGTTTTCAGAACTACATCTTCAATGAAGAAAAAGTTTTTAAAAAAAAATGCTTATTCGTATTCTACACAAAATACTCACCAAGTATTTTGTGATTAATCTTTAACTTTCAAATTTGAATTATATCTTTGCTTTTATCCCCTCAGTTGTCTGTTTTCTTGGAATTCAGTAATCTTTCAACTATTTTGCGTTCATTTTATGAAAGTTTCATTTATAGCACCTTTTTATCCGCTTAATTAGATTGTTAGATTGCATAATTTCGTTTTCGTTTAACGCAGTATAGCCAAATATGACTCGTATACACACTATACTCAATCGAGTCCAATATTTAAAGTGTTTTGCCTTCTTTTCCTAAATGAGGGTTCCAAGATTTAGGAGCTACTCGGTATTGTTCCTTCCTTTATTTTTCTGTCATATTTAGTTTATAACGCCGATTTGTTTCCGAATTAGGAAAGCTTAGCAACATCTCAACGTTTATCATAGTGCTAAATAAAATTGTGTAAATCTTATAATGCGTGCAATACAGCTGATTCTGCATTTACACTCTACATTCAATCCAATCAATTTTCTCTTATAGAACATAGTATTCGCATACAATCGAATTTTTTAATACGATTGTCCCTTACAACGAAATTTTTAATCGGAGCATTCAATAACATTCAAAATGTCATCCAATTGCCAAAGCAATAGCCTCCGTATAACGACTTTGGTTTTGCGTTAATCTTTTGCTTTTATTTTCGGCATTTTTGAAATTTTTTTGAACGTTTATCTTTCCGATTTTTGCCATTTCAGAAATATTTTAGACTTTCATCTTTCTGATTTTCCTTTCTTTTTGAAAAATTTTGCAGCTGTAATTTCTCTGAGACCCATTTTTTGTTTCAGGAATAGCTCCATCGATAGTAACAGAATTCTATGCGAAGTATTATGTTCGTATTCCTTTATAATAATATGTATTACTTTTGATTAAAAAAAACATGAATGTATACTTTTGAACTTATCTCACCGAGTGAACAATTTTAACACATTTGCTTAAATAAATGCGAAAATTACCAGCTTCCGTACAACGAAACTTTCTCTGAAGCAATTTTTTATGCTAAAACCAATAGATTTTGATAAGATCATACTCTTCTGTATTTTAGTTTCCTTTTTTAATTTTTTTATGAAAAACTGAACTTTTAAAATATTTAATTTGATAAATTCGCTTAAAAAAAGGATCTCTATTTAATTTTTTTTAAATAATTGTGATATATGTTAATTTGTCCATGCCATCAACCATTTATTTTAATTATTTTTTCAAAGCAGTGATGGCTCAGGGGATAGAGCATTCTCCCTCCAATGACGTGAACCGGGTTCGAATCCCACCGATGGCTGGTTGATACGAATCCGCATCTGGCTTGCACCGACCACAGTGCTGACGTGAAGTATCATGAGTGGTAGACGGATTATAGGTTGGAGTTCCCTTGCTGTCAGTCTAACCGTGAGAGATTCTCATGGTCTTCCTCTCCATGTAACTTAAATGCTGGTTAGTTCCATCAAAACGTCTACCATGAAGGCAAATTTCTTCCACTACTTGATCCAGGAGTTCTCCTGTCTTCTGGATTGGGTTCAAAACTACAAGGCTGCGGAGTTGAACATTAGTAGTCGTAAACCCAAAAATTGAGTCGGTTGTTCAACGACGGTTATAAAATAATATTATTTTCTCAGGAAATTTCTCAACGCTAAATCATAAAACGAAGGAAATTTTCTGAAACCTTTTTAAAGTTTCTGTTCTTTGAAACTATTAATTTCGTGTAATGGAACTTAAAAATATGGTTCGAAATATTAAAGTTGCGGCAAATTTAAAAGAAATAGAATTTAAAGCGTTCATAAATTTCTAACAATGTTCATAACTCAATTTTTCCAACATATATAATATGAATTAAAGGATTGTTGTAGTCGTTAACGACAATGGTTACAATGTTTCGAAGCATTCAATCATTTTTTCAAACTTCAATTACCCAACGTAAGCAATCGTTAAGTTGTGCAAATAGCGTTATGGCAAAGATCCTTTCTTTTTTTCTTTTTCTTTAAAACCATGGTTTTCAAATGGAGAAAAATTGTGGTAAAATTATCGTACTGTATTATAAAGACTCTTCTAGTCGAGATAAAAAAATCCTTATTCGGTTAATATACGGTATTTAAACCATTCATATGCTAACAATTTTTGGAAATTCTGGTTTTCAAAATTTTAGCTCCTATTATCACACATTTAGTAAAAGAAAGAAAACTAAAAATTAAATTTAACCGAATGTCATGGTTTTTATGTTATACTCTAAAGTATCATCATAAAATTATCAAATTTTACCACATATTTTGAAGCTTTTTTATTGTTAATTTCACCAAAATGATTACCCAGTTGCTTCGGTAAACATTACCGTGCTTTTCGGTGATCTCATCGAGACAGAAAAATGATAAAATTTTCCTCATTATGGTTGTTTTGACCCTACATTTTTTCAGTGCCCATTAATAGTCATTTTTAAAGCAATAAGATGTGAAAATGATCAGCGGTCTCTTCATTTACCTAACCTAACTAAACAAAAATTAGCAAAAAAATTACGAAAAACATTTAAGTGAGGGAAACGTACTAATAAAAATAGCAATAAAATGTTACGGTAAAGAGCCTCTCAATTTTTTCTCTTCAAAACATCGGGTTCTTGTGCTAATAGTAGTTTTTAAAACAATAAGCGTTCACAACGCTAACTTTTTATTTACCTAATCTAGCAAAATAAAAGCAAACAAAAAACTTAGGTGCAACACCTCAGTGAGGGTGGACGCTTTAAAAGGTTTGGTGGAATTTTTCATCCTTTACCTCATCTTAAAGTTAAAAAACAAATTTAATCTTAATAGATTTCAAAATTCGCAACGTTTGGATTATTTTAACGTTGTTTATATCACAGAAAAATTCGAAAGCCGTTATTGTGCGCTTTATCTAGCTAAACTGCAGATTAAATAGAGTAACCTATTAAAGTGCGGTATCAAGAGTATTCCGCATTTTTCTCAGGTAATGCCTTAACTATATCATTAAAGTTCAAACTTTCATTTCTCTCATTCTATCAAGTAGTTTTTTGATTGTTTGACTGTATTTATTGTTTTTTTATAATAAATAAACGACCTTAAAATAATTGAACTGTTTGTTTCTTTGTATCATAGCTTCCATAAAGCAATGTGCTAATTGCTTGTTCGCAGTAACCTGATTTCTTAGATGGCGAAAAATAAATAAATAGCATTTTGTTCAAATAATTATCTATGAAGAGAGTAGATTACTTAGGTAATTTGAGAAAAGAAACAATGTATTGTCACTTTAACGGTCTACACATTAACTATAAAATCAAACGATTGACTGATTTCTATACTTAAGAGGTAACTATAAGGGAAATTTTCTGTATTCTTTATAATTTTAATTGTTTTCTTAGACAACATGTTTTAAATTTACCTTATTCTTTCAAACGAAAAACGTTATTGTTTTAAATGTTATTTTATAGTTTTTTATAACCGTCTATGAGCAGTCGACCCAATTATCGGATTTTACGACCACTAATGTTCAACTCCGCAGCCTTGTAATTTTGAACCCAATCCAGAAGACAAGGGAACTCCTGGGTCAAGTATTGGGAGAAATTTGCCATCGTTGAGGACTTTTGATCGCACTAACCCGTATTTGCGTTACATGGAGAGGAAGACCACCTCCACGATTATCTTGACGGCAAGGGGACTCTAACCATGATCCGTCTACCACTAAGGATATTTTACGTCAGCACTGTGGTCGGTGCGAGCCGGATGCAGAATTCGTAGCCCGGTTCACCTCATTCGAAGGCGAACGCTGTATCTCCGGAGCCATCGCGGCTCTCTAATGTTATTTAAAAATTTTCAGCGAACAAAAGTTTTAAAGTAATGAACCAATTGATCACTGTTTCTTTAAATAGGAAAAAGGTAGTCTTACGGTGTCCCTTACTCTAGCAGCTCGCTCTAGCCAATGTTGAGAGCACGTAAGCAATTGTTTTGTTTGCTAAATGCTTGAAATTTTTAAAGTTAGGAAGCGTAATTGAAAATTTGAATTGAATTTTAAAAAACATCAATTAACGAACTTATACAGAAAATAACCTTATTATTTTAGAAGACTCATTTCAGAAAAAATTCTTTATTAGTTGATTACGAAAGTTTTGAACTTTCTAAAAAATGTAAACACAATTCATAGCCAACTTATAGAGTAAAGTATTTTATAATTTTTTCCAATTGCTATTTTAAAAATTCAAAACTTTCTAAGATTTAATGCATTTCCTTTCTAATTGTAATATAATATTTGCAATAAAATGCAAAACAACACGGTTTTTTAATTTTCAGAAAATTGGTTTTAAGCTATAAGCGAAATATTTGGCAAAATATTAAAAATTGAAAAAAAATTCATTCTATCAAAGTTGGTGCATTTATTGTCTAAATTTTTTTAATCCTACTGAGTTGTCAGATTTTTACATGTATAGTAAATGATACTGCATCTGTTGTAATATGTACACTTTAAAAAAAATAATTTTCCCTGATGTTGGTGCATTACAAAAAAGAATTCTCTTTCCTTTAACAAAATTGTAGCAACAGACATGTCATATTTCTAAATTTCTATTAAATAAAGTAGAATACTTATTCAATAGATTGTGTATTGTGAATGTGCGTGCTTAAAAATTTTTTTTTGTTTACAATCTTTTACTTATCCTCTAATTGAGGGGACAAATAAAAAATTAGGACAAAATATTGACTGAAAACTGCGTAATTGTCAATATATCTAAAGTAATCAAAGAGTTCATATCTATTTAAATATTGATGCCTGAAATCAAATTTAACCGTGCAAATAAAGTTAAAAAGTACATTGGACGAATCATTATCTTAAAAATTTTCAAATGAACATACGACGCTATGCAAAATTTGGTTGTAAAACTTATACTTTTGCAAATCTAATGAAGGGGTAATGCATTTTACAGTAAATAATTTCAACGGATTCAATCAATTATGCAATCAAAATAACTATATTCCAATGGGATATAAACTGGAAATTACTTATACCCGATATCAGTAAACTAATTCAAAAAACAGGACCAAAAACACTTCCAAAAAACTAATTATCTTTTGTGAATAAATAATCAACTCAAATATAATCCATATAAAAAATCCACTTAATAAAGTGTATTTCATGTACTTAAAACATTCTTTATTTCATAAAAAAAAAAAAAAATTAAACATGCATTCATGGGATTTAACCATGCATTTATAATGCTTAAACAAAAAAGAATAACAAAAACATGCAAATTCATATTACAAAACAGAAAATAAACAAATAAAATTGAACAGAAACAAATCAAATCATATAAAGAAAACGAATAAGATAAATATAATATAATGAAAATTCGAAAATGCTAGTAATTAACTTTTTTGTACAACATGCATTACACTCCTTTAAATAAATAGAAAAAATTTCAATACTATTTCACGTGCATAAATTTATCAACACGATACTTACTTAAATCCCACTCCTTAGAAGAAAAGATTTGTCGTATAATCCTAAGAACGACTTCTTAAACCATCGAAATTATGTTCAAAAATGGAAATCCTAAAAGCATGGTCCCCTTATCCTCTTGCGGTTGTCGAACTTTTTACCAGGTGGGGTGAACGAGGGATGTTTCTAACCCTTTTTCCATCCCAAAAACGGAAAGGGGGGATTTCCTCTTTTTTTAAACAGTTCAGAAATTGTAAAATTTTGTAATGGGAAACATGTCTGTCATCGAACTTTGCGTCCTCTGCAGCGTAATTAGAACGGAAACGTCTTTCTTAACCCTTTTTTGAATATCCTTACCAGATGGATTTCGATTCGAATCTAAGAAAAACACGAAATCGTCTGACTTAACAATGAAATAAATGATTATGCAAAATAGAGCTTACAGCGAGGGCAGGTGGTCATTTAATTTTGATTCCATTTTTTTTCCTCTCACCTTCCTACTACTCTCAATGCAAACGATTTATTAGCGATAATAATTTATAAAAAGTGCTAAAGTGGTGAGCAGGTTTTCTACAAGTATGACCGATATTAATGGCTTATTTAGGCTGATTTGAAGTATTGGGCAGACGATTTATGAATAGTAATGAAAAAAAAATCAGCTTTCTACATCAACACATTTATTATGTTCGAAAAAGAACTCCGCCAAATTAATATTCTTTAAAAAATATACATGTTACACACTACATAAATATTGATAATACTTCTAATTCCATTAAATTCTTTCGAAGACGATTCATTTACTAATGCTCTTGGGTTAAAACATAACTTACATTAAGGAATAAAATCGTTAATCTTTGAAAATAGAACTTAATAATAGAAAATAGAACTCTAACAAAACAAAAAACGCTTTTTCTGTATTTGATTTGCTTCTGGCTGTGAACATTATAAATTAGAGTTTCTATATTATTCAAATATGCGATATTTTATTAAAATATATTCACGAATCAAAACAATTATGATTGAATACCTACCCTAGACCGATGCTATCTCTCGACAATCAGGATAAAAGTACTTTACGGTAATCAATCAATATTAGGGGAGCAGTTTTAATTTTCAAAATAATAATAATAATAATAATTAAGTCCTAAATATATTGCATATTTTTTGGGAATTTAAATGCTTTGTTGTATTGGCTGCACAAAAATACAGCGAAAATACTGTAAACTGACTGCAGCGCTTCAGTCAAAATTACCGTGCTCTTTGATGTTTCCATAGAAACACGGTAATTTTTGTCATATTCACCGTAGTTTTGACTATACTTTTTTTCTTAATGTAGTATTTCACTTCCCCTGAAACTGTTCTTCGTGTAGTAAAAGCCCTAAGACCAAGAGTTATCTGCGGCGTTTTACTACAACACTTTGGGGTAAAGTACTTGCCCCATTTTTGATGTAATTTTTTACACCAAAAGAAAACATGAAAATTACACATTACACAGGAATTTTTTTTACAGAGTGTGGGTAGACTGGTTGAACGAAAATGAAAATTCTTTCAATAATCGGATTAAATAATGTAGTTCATTTTTTTTATAAGATTATGTTTTTGCATTATTCCAATGCTTTGATCAAAAGGTAAAAGTTTTTCATTATTCAACTGAAAGATTAAATTGTTCAGATTTTGAAAAATTTTCGAGCTAAACTATGTGGGCCTTAGTAAGCGCTTAGCGGGACCCCATAAGTATTTTCTATCTGGGTTGCGCCTGAGAAGATGAATTTAAAACACCAGATTTTTGCCTAAATCATTGAAAAGAATATTAATTTTTTTATATTAATTTATTTATTATTAATATATTTATATTAATTATTATTACTAGTCATTTATTTTTTATTTATTTTCTTTTTATTTATTAGTTTTTTCTTATTTATTTATTTTAATTTTATTTATTTATTTTTTATTTTTATTTTGTTTTTACTAATTAGTTATTTTATTTTATTTATTTGTTTATTTATTTTTATTTTTTTACTAATTAGTTTTTCTAATTTTATTTATTTATTTTAATTTTATTTATTTATCTTTTTATTTTTATTTTTTTTTACTAATTAGGTTTTTTTTAATTTATTTATTTTTTTACTAATTAGTTTTTTTTATTTTATTTATTTATTTAAATTTGCTTTTTAAAATCCTAAAACGGACTACTTGCAGTTTTCATATTTTTTTCATTTCACATTTCGTTCTTTCGTTTCAGTTTTATATTTATTTCACAAAACATTTGCATCCTTAGAAATGAGTAATTTTGAATTTAAGGGCTCTACTTAAACATTCATAAATGCGTTTAAATAAATATTATTCTCCAATCTTATAATGGGTTATTCATATATTTTTTGTCCTCACCTGGCCCCTAAAAATATAGATACAACAACTTTTTATTTAATCTTCACAATAAGATAGAAAATAAGGCTTAAAGGGACCGGGATAGCCTGGTTGTCAGGGCACTGGACTCCCGTTCGTTTGAACGGCAATTCGATTCCAGCCGAACGAAGACTCCCCTTATAGAAAATGGTGGATGGTGCACGGTAAATCTGTCAGGTCGCAAAGTCCTCCATGCAAAGTCCTCCATGTTCCAATAACAAATTATACTTCTGGGAATACTGAATTGGAGAATAATCGTTTTCTGGTTCAGGTCACAATTACGATCTGTGAATGTATGCATTGATGAATGAATGGGTCAGCTCTATAAGCGGGCGGAGCATAGGTGTGTGGCAGAGGTCGAATTTTTGGCCATAGATGTCGCCTCTGGAAAACAAGAGCAATCACATCTCTTTTGCCTTAATGGCCGACAACAACAACAACAACAACGAGCTTTAAAAAATTTTAATAGTAATCTGAAGGTCCCTGGTTCGATCCCAAGTTTCGGCAGTGTTTAATTCGAACCATGATGTCTTAGGGGATAGAGCGTTCACCTTCCAATGAGGTGAACTGGGTTCGAATCCCAGGGATGGTTGTTCGATACGAATCCGCACCTGACTTGCACCGACCACAGTGCTGACGTGAAATATCCTCACTGCTAGACGGATCATGGGTTAGAGTCTCTCTGCCGTCTGGGTAATGGCGAGAGGTTCTCGTGGTCATCCCCTCCATGTAACGCAAATGCGGGTTAGTTCCATCACGAAGGCAAATTACTCCGTTCCCTTGTCTTCTGGATTGGGTTCAAAACGACAAGGATACGGGGTTAAACATTAGTAGTCGTAAACCCATAAATTGGGTCGGCTGTTCAACGATGGTTATAAAATAAAATAGTAAAAGTAAATTGAAAGAGGAATTGCAATTGTAATAATTATTAAAGCAAAGATTTAATTATCACCGGCGTGGGACACTCTAGAGCAAGGGCTTCCAACTTACATGAGGCCGGGTGCCGCAATTAAAAACACCAGTCAAATGGAGGGCCGCAACTTTATCAAAATTTTATATAGAACTCTTTTTATGTTTGAAGGAACACATATTACTGTCAGATTTTTATCAAAGTTTTTTTTATCATTAAAAAGCAAAATAGCAAGCATTACAAATAATACTTGTTACGTATCATTTTGAATCTTCTCTTAATCAGAAACTTTTTTTTTTAATGGCGGGCACTTGGGGGTTGTCTCATTGGCCACAGAAAGTGCCAGAACTGCTACTCTCTTCTCGTTACCCAGTGGGCACCTGTGGCGAAGTCACGGCGGTGGAGCAGTGTCGCCACGTCACACAACCACAAACCCGTTTATAGGGCGGGTCACATTCACACACAAAGGAGAAAGGACATAGAACACAGAGAGAAAGAAATATCCATGCCCTGAGCAGGATTCGAACCCACGACCAGCAGCTCCGCAGTCAGGCACGCTAACCACCAGGTCGGCGTAATCAAAAACTTAGCGACAAGATTTTTTTTTCTTTTAAATTTAATTCTGTGATAAATTACAATTTTTTTCGACTTATTAGGAATCATAGCAATGACCAAAAAATTCTCGAGCATCTGAAATTGATTTTTGTTTTCTTTTCCTTTCATGCGATATTCAGTTCAAGGAATTTAGATAAAACATGACATTCATTCCATCTTTTTTGCGTTTTAAAATTTTCAAATGTAAATAATTTCGTCCAAAATGAGTGGTTTCAAAAAGTTAAATGGGAGAATTTCTTCGAGAAAATTTCTGATACTCACACGCTAAATTATATTCACAAAAAAAAAAAAAAAAAAAAAAAAAAAAAAAAAAAAAAAAAAANTTTTTTTTTTTTTTTTTTTTTTTTTTTTTTTTTTTTTTTTTTTTTTTTAAACGCGAAAAGTACTTTAAACCCTTATAGATTTTTTTTTACGAAAATCGTCCTCAAAAAAATTATAACTAATATATTTTAGCTCGCGGGCTACCAAAAAAGGCATCGTGGGCCGCCAGTTGGTAACCACTGCTCTAGAGTCCTTAGAAAATAGGGATCAGGGTAATTACCACACTTGCCCCATCCTTAAGACTACTTTGATAATTTTATGTCTTATGATCGGAATTATAAGACTAAATATAACAAAATAATTATCGATATTCAATGCCTAACATAGATGTGCGTACACAATTATGTAAGCGCTTATTCAATTTTCGTATTGCAGACGTAAAATGTGTAGAGACTATGGGAAATGTTTAAAGATAAAGTAAAATGTTGAGGCGCTTATCTCCTTCCCTATTTCATCTTTATGTCAAAATAAACAAGTAATATAAGAAATTTAAAAAAATAAGAGTCAACTCCCACTTAGGTCAACTAAGAAACATTTTATTTTAGCTACTTTTTATTAAATAGTTAAAAAAATTTCTCCCATATAAAACTAAAATTAATTCATTAAATTTAATGAATGAATTAATGTTTGAAAAAAACTGTGGTAACATCAAATGTCATCCACTAAAAGTTTAAAAAATTGTATTTAAATTTGAGTGGATAAATAAAAAGTATTTTATCAACAGTAGAAAATTTGAACTAGATTTATAAATATATATAGGGAGAAGAGCGTGAACTAATAGTAGAAATTAAATAAAATAAAAATAAAAACAAGTTTTTCGAATTTTAAATAATAATGATATATTTTAACAAAGGCAAGTTTTATAATTTAAAAAGAATCGAACACAACCAGCATGGGGGCCCTTTAAGTCTTTGGAAAATGGGGCCCTAGGAAATTACCCCGCTTGCCTCACCCTGAAGCCAGCTCTAATTATTTTATACCTTATAATTAGAGTTATATAAATTCAGGAAATACATAACTGAAAACAGCTGAATCATTATTGAAATTAAATGCGAAACATAAATGTTCGACCATTATGCGTGGATTACATAGCGCATATTCAATGCAGTCGAAATTTACAAACCAAGCTTTACCCGACAGAATAGATTAGAAGGACTGACATAGCTCTCAAATTAATCATTAGTCTTTGAAACCTTCCTGTTCTACCCAATAGTGCGCTGGGAGTTCATAAGATAGAGTAAATATCAATGCAATCTAGAATTAATTACAGGCAAATATACGCCTACCTTTTGTATATCATTTATTCGCAGTGTCCTGAGATTCCATATAACACCTAATTGAATTCAGTAAGCTTTGTCAATAAGTTCTACGGAACATCATAATTAGGCCTCGTTATAATTTATTCGAGCATTACTTGTCTGTTTAGTTTGATGAATAAAGATAATTTTTTTTTTTTTAGTTCGATTTAAGTTCGTAAAGTTTTTTTAGTTCGTTTTAAGTTCGCAAAGTTTTTTTTAGTTCGTTTTAAGTTCGTAAAGTTTTTTAGTTCGTTTAAAGTTCGTAAAGTTTTTTTTAGTTCGTTTTTGTTCGTCGACAATACTAAATACAAATATACTTAATTTGCAAGCAGAAAAAGAAGAATGGATTAATTTGTTTCAATCCGAAGCCAGTTGAAAAACGGTGGCTTGTATTGCAAAAGCATTATAAGTACAAAGCTTTTTCACAGATATATGCTTTACATTTGAAATGGAAATTTTTTTCTGACGAAATGACGCTGAGTTTTTAATATGGCACCAGTTTCATAGGATCTTCGTTTAGCAAAAGATAATTAAAAAAATTTGTTGTCCGATGCTAGCGATATAAATTCGACTTGCCGATTTTGGACTAAGCAGGGTTTTTTTTTTTAAATTATCTGAAAATACTTTTTGACATATATGGAGTTTTCAGCTAAATTGGCACTTATTTTTAATTCTGAAACCAGTTTAAAATTAATTCCGTAAATTAATTTTTTTGTTCGACAATATAATTTTTTTTAGTTATCTATAAATATTTCTTGACATGTATGGTGTCTTCCCTCCTAATACCTGCTCTGAATTTTGCGTGTTTCGGACTCAAAAAAATTCTTTTTTTCGGACTCAAAAAAAATATTTCGTAACATATATTGATGTTATCATTTAAATTAACATTCACTTTTGAATATAATTATAGTTTCGAATCAAATCCGTGTTGCCAAAAATAATTTTAAAAAAATCTCAAACTGTTAACCCCTATATTAGTAATATACATAATCTGAACTTTTTTTATTTTTTTTATTTGTATCCGTCGTTGCACAGTCGACACAAGTTTGGATTTACGACTACTAATGTTCAACTCCGTAGCCTTGTAATTTTGAACCAATCCAGAAGACAAGGAAACTCCTGGATCAGTACTCCCAGAGGTATTGATTTGCCATGGGAACATGGAGGACTTTGCGACTCGACAGATTTAATGTGCATCTGTCACCATTTACTACCATCTTCGGCCGGCGGAGATCGAACCCACGAACTCTTTTACATGGGTCCAGCGCCCTACCAACCAGGCTAACCCGGCACTATAATCTGAACTTACCATGATCAACAAGTTCTTCCCTTTTTTTTAATAATATATAAAATATTTAATGGCTCGCTCATATGTGTCTTGTTTTTAATATGAAACTAAATTGTATTATAAAGATTATAAAAAATTCTCAAAATATCCTCCCCAATGTTAACTATAGATCTATTATAAACTTCGCCAAAATTATTTAAACAAACTTTTTTTAAAAAAATATCTCTAAATATTTCTTGGCATATATGTAAATTTTCTGATAAACTGATCCTCATTTTCACGTATGAAACCAGTTTCAATTTAATTTCACGTTGCAAAAAACTATAAAAAATTCTCAAGGTGTCCACCCTTATGTTAGTGCCATACATACTCTGAAATTGGCGTGTTCTGAGATGAACAAGCTCTTTTTTTCCTTCCTTTTTTTAAAATTATCTATAAATATATCGTTGCCCATAAATATATGGTTTTTGATTAAATTTATACTCACTTTTGAGTATGAAACCAATTTCATATGAATACCGCTTTTCAGAAAAGTATTAAAACATGGAATAGAAGCATGGTTAAGAAGCATGGTTCCGTGGTACAGTATGATGCCCCAAACTAGTTATCCCAAAGACACGCATTCGAAACCCGGGATGTCGTAGCGAATGTGAATAATAAGTTTCACTATTAACTAATATTTTTTTTTCTCACTGAAATATTTCTTCTACTAAAAACCTTTATTTTATAGTATTGTAGTTATGATAAAATAATTTATTTTGTCTTCTTCCTTCTCATTAGAGTTCTTTCTTTTTTATTGTAGAATCATTCTATTTTGTTATTATTATTTAAAAAAAAGAAGAAAAAAAACTTCCTTATTCTTTTTTCTTTGTGTGTGTTCTCTAAATATACACGAAGGCTTAGATTTTCCCCATATATTAACCTATAATTTTCAAAATTGGCCCCATTTATTATTACAATATACTAAAACAAGAAACCAAGTCACAAATTTATAGACGAATTAGTTGGAGGTTCAAGTTGGTCTAATTCTAAGGTCAATATAACTCACTAGTGGGCTGCGCCCCTGTTCGCTAACGGTCGCCAACACCCGAAAATTGCTGCGCAATCTTATATGGTTTGCTTCGCAAACCATACTCGCTTCGCTCGCTACTAATCTAGGTACATTGGAAATGCACAAAATTCTAAGAACTCAAAACAATCATTCAAATTCATGTAACAACTTTTTTTTTTTTTTAAATTACATCTTTTTAGTAAATAATAAGTCATTAAAATAAATTTGAATTCAAATAAAAGACATGTAATTCGTTAAACCTATTAAAAATGTGCTATAGTAAACTCATGTTTGTGAAAATTTCAACACCATGAAGGAATCGTCATAATTGAATGAAATTTACTACACAGTTGAGTGGTAGTGGTACAAATAAATGATTAAACTTTCAAAGCAAACAAACAATAACAAGAGATCGAAATCAGTATTTTGTGTAGCCACCACGCACCGCAATAAGCGCTGCTACACGACGTGGCATGGAGTCAAGCAAATTTTGAATGTCTGTCTGAGGAAGAGCATTCCATATAGTTTGTATGCGTACCCAAAGTTCGTCTGTAGAAGCAACAGGACGAGGATCACGAGCGAGGCACCGACCAAC
>NC_092207.1:9173614-9208501 GCF_043381705.1 Parasteatoda tepidariorum | reverse complement strand
TAAAATAGAGATCTATCGACAAAGACTACTCACTTCTGCCTAGCTTAATAGTATGAGATTGCCGCAGCTGATAGGGTGAATTTCGGAAGAGATCACATTTGGAGAGAATGCTCTCTCTGGTTATTTCAGTTTCCGTTTTTAAAAGCGCTATATGTTGAGCCACCTCAGCTAGATTTGGCATGTGACATTTTTAGCGGCAATCATTGATCGATTTCCTAGCGTTGCCATTCGGGGAATTGTAATGAGGCTTTTTTTTGTCGCCGTGTAAGAGAAATATATACATAGATGTTCTAAAGATACACGATAACGTAAATCTTCTCTTAATATGTACTTATAAATTTGAAATTTGGTCAGATATACTGTTATAATATTGTACATTACAACAAAGAGCCATAAAATTATAGATAGATAATTGGAAAACATTGTACACCCTAAGCTAATCAACGGAAATGACACTTATATCCAAACAACCAGCCAGCTCACCGCGATCCCGTGGTACAGTATGATGTGCCAAACTGGTAATCTTAATGGCGCGAGTTCGAATCCCGTGATGGTACTGTTGTAGCATGTGTCAATAATAAGATTCATTTTTGGTCAATTATTTTTTCCTTTTATTACCTTTTTTTCGGTATTATAGTTTTAATAATTTATTTTGTGTTTCTTTCCTCTTGTTCTTGTATTTCTTTTTTTTTTTGTTTCAGAACTATTCTTTTTACTTTTTTCCAGTATGGAAATTTTAATAAAATATTTCAAATTATTTTACGTTTCTCATACAGTCAAACCCCGCTATAGTGAACCTTCAAGGGACCGAAATTTCGGTTCGTTATAACCGGGAGTTCACTATATCCGTACTGTAAAACAATTTTAACTAATTTTTCCAAACTGCTCTTTTTTTATGACACATTATTTAAACCAATGACCCATAAAAAGAAATACAAAAATGATTAAAAATCAATATGTAGTAACAAAAAATGTGTTAACTTTTATTTTTATTACTTTTCGACCTGCGTACGAAAAAATTTAGGGATGGCCTTTATTTAGGGATGGGAAACTGAGATAGAAGAAGCAAACAAGAAAACATTCCGCTCAATAGATCGTTTTAAAAATCGGTATTAAACGCAGAAATTTCAAAATAACCAAAAAATGAAGAAAAAAAATCAGCCGAAGAGAGAAAAAAGTTATCCTTATAATATCCTAACTTATAATAGTTATCCTAACTTATAATATCCAATTTCCTCTCTTCTTTTGGCTCACTATATCCACAAAAAATAATATTATATGAGTATAGTAAGGCACGGGAGAGAACATTTCGTTCACTATATCCGGAAGTTCACTATAAACCATGTTCGTTACAGCGGGGTTTGATTGTATTATTAATCTTTTTTTTATAGCAGAATTACTCCATTTTTTAAAAAGCTTTTATTTTTGGGTGCGTATGTTTTCTACAAATACATAGAGGCCTGTATTTTCCCTATAATCTATATTTTTGAAACTACAGTACAGAACCCGTTATCCGGAAATCTGAAAACCGGAGGACCAAAAAACCGGAACGAAATTCGATTAGTTTTCCCGCCATTTTTAAAAAAAATTATTTTTTTTCCTCATTAGATTTTAGGATTTTTCGTTCTTTTTTGAAAGATGTTTACCTTTCCATCATTTTGGAAATAATCATTAGTGTATTACTTCATCGTTTTTTCTTCTTTTTAAGATTATTTGCAATTTTTCTTTTTAGTTGGATTTAACTATAAAAAAACGGCATTTTGTAGCGATTCAGAAAACCGGAAAAATCAGTTATCCGGAATATCGATGGTCCCGATCGTTCCGGATAATCGGTTCCCTACTGTATTTATCATTAGAATACATCTTAATCCGAAACCTAGACACAAAATTATAGACAAACTAGTTTAGGCTGAAAGGAATCTGATTTAAATGTAATTTTTTTAAAAATGTTATCTGCAGTGACACTATTTTCTCTTTATATTAACCTATAATTTTAAATCTTAACACTATTTTTTATTACAATATACCTAAACATGAGGCCACGCCACAAATTTACAGAAGAATTAGTTAGGACACAAGAGGACCAAATTGTATCATATGTGAATTGTATCATAAAAAGCTAATTCATTTTTCTTTTTATCACAGTATTATTATCTTCTTTTTTTATTAAAACCCTTTTTTAACAATATGGTAATTTTAATAAAATATTTTAAGTTATCGTTCCTTCTTGATATTACCAATCTTTTTTTAATTGCAGAATTATTCTATTATATTAAAAAACATTTTTTTTCTTTTTTGAGCATGTTTCTTCTGCATCTACATAAAAGCTTACATTTTTTCTTTTATAGTAACTTATAATTTTCAAACTTGGCCCATCTATTACTTCATTGTGTTCTATTTTCTAGTATAGTAACCCATTTGCTACTATATTAACCCATTTAAAAGACGTAAATTGCCGTACTAATATCGATGCCCATGATGCTTAATCAATTTTGGTTATGGGAACAAACTGTTGTTGTTGCTATCATAGGCCATTAAAGCAAGGAGTGCGATTATTCGTGTTTTCCAGTGGCGCCATCTATGGCGAAGAATTCGACTTCTGCCACACTTATTTATAGGGCGGACCTATTCATATATCCATTAATTTTTCAGATCGTAGCTACAGATAGTAATTTTGACCTGAACCAGAGAACGATCTATCTCCAATTCAGCACCCCCAGAGGTATAATCTGTTATTGGAACATGGAGGACTTCGTGACTCGACAGATTTAACGTACACCAGTTACACGAGAAATCTTCGGCCGGCGGTATTCGAATCCCCCGAATATAAAATTAAACCAACTAAAACGTATATCTAATGGAGCAATGACGAGAATTCGTTTAGTAGAAAGGCAAAACTTTGCCATACATACAGTGTTTGACGCCGATGATGTTGAATTAATTATGGCAATTGGTACTAATTGAAATAGATAATTAGTTAAGTGCTGAAAAGCAAAATTAATTGAGTAAATGTACTACTTCGTTAGAAGAAATATAAAACTCCGTCATGCTATTATTAACGCTAATAAAGCTTAATTTATTTTGGTAATAGGCGTTTTTGATATTATGGTAATTGGTGCAATTATAAATAATACCAAATCTACTAATGTAAGTAAAACTAACGTTTGTACCTATTAAAACTGTATTAATGCTGTGCATTTTATTGCAGATAATGTGGAAAGAGGTGTTTTATAGCCTTCGAAAGGGATGTCATCAGTCAGAAAGGGAAAATCACCTAAGTTTGATGAATTTTGTATCAAATCAGCTAGTATCAAATAACATGAAGACGATAAATTACATCAATGAAACAGGCATCAATTAGCATGAAGTTTTATTTGAAACTCTAAATAGCGATAAAAGAAATTATCTAACAGCACGTTAAAATACAAGTTTATAATACAAGAAACGGAATATTTGACTGACATATCCTAGTTATTTAAAATATACTAGAAAGTATGAACCAGGGTTGGCATTTCGTCTATAAGAAACCCATATCTTGCAGGAAACTGAAAGAAAGTGGAAAAAACTAGTCTAAATTGGAAGAAAGTAAAATTGATTAATACAATTGTTTGACGATAGCTAATATATTAATACAGGGTGAGAAGCGTTTTCAAAAAGTGCATAAAGGTGCTTATTTTCGATTTCTTTTTAAAAGCCCTTAAAAGGTACCTTTTTCATTAAGTGTCTTTAAAAAGTACTTAATTTCTCCTTTTTCAAAATGAAATTTTTCACTTATCATGTTGATTTTCGTCACGCTTTATTCAAAAGCATGCTTTTCACATTGTTCTATTCAACGTTTTCACAATTCATTCAACCCCAATCTATATCGGTGCATTGTCGTAGCGTGTGAAAACGCCATTACTATATATTTTTTAAAGTTCTTAAAATTATTTTTTGAGTGCTTATTTTTTGCTGAATAATTTGGCTATGCACCCTGTAATAGTTCTATTTTAAAAAAATTAAAATTTTATGTAGTACAAAAAGTTAAACATTTTTACATTTAATTTCTTACAAGAATAACTATATTCATATAATTCATTTTAATTTTATACAGAATTTTAAAATATATTTTGAATTTTGATTTGAAGATTTCTTTTGAATCTTGGTTTATGTAACACTTATTTCTTCTAAATAAATAAGTATAGTACTTATATCTAAATAAATATGTACAATTATATCTAGATGAACTGTGTACTTATTATGAGTATTTTTAGTTCACCGAAGAATCTGGTAGAAAATAGAATTATCTAAAAACTAAGAAATATTACTTGGTAAAATATTAATTCAAAATATGTAATTGGTTACTTCAATTGGTTAAATTTTAATTACAGATTTTTGAAAGCTAATGTATTTTTTAGTAATTTTGCTTTTATTTAATTTTCTTTTCCTGATTTATGTAACAATAATATAAGAACTAATTTTTCTTCTTAAATTTATAACATTAGTAATTCATAAACTAAATACAGTAACAATAACAACTTATAAGTTTTATTTCTAAAAAAAAAACTTGTCGGTTTGAACGCAATTATCAGTTCAATAATTGAAATAGCTTTTAAGTCAACTTAATTAAAATATATTTTTTATTTTATAAAATTAATCATTGATTTGAAAAGAAAAATTTATAATCTGTGAATAAAAATTTATGGTTAAAAATTCTAAAAGTTTTTTTCATAATTTAGAATTCTCCGATTACTTATGTATTAAAAATATTTATCTATAAATATACCTTTAACATAGTATCTAAGAATTGTTTAGTTCTTAGATTTAATTTCTTACAAGAATAGCTATATACATATAATTTATTTTAATTTTATACAGAATTTTAAAATCTATTTTGAATTTTGATTTAAAGATCTATTTTGATTTATGTAACCCTTATTTTTCTAAATAAATAAATATATATCTAGATGAGCTATGTGTACTCTTATTATTTTCAGTTCACTGAAGATTGTAGTTAAAAATAGAATTATCTAAAAACTAAGAAATATTATTTGGTAAAATATTAATGCAAAATATTTAATTTGTTAATTCAATCGGTTAAACTGGTTACTTCAATTCTTTAAATTTTTGAAGGCTAATGTATTTTTTAGTAATTTTGTTTTTATTTAATTTTATTTTCATGGTTTATGTAACAATAAAATTAGAACTAATTGTCCTTCCTAAATTTATAATATTAGAAAATCATAAGAAAAATACAGTAAAGATAACAACTTACAAGTTTTATTTTTTAAAATAAAACTTGTAATTAGCTTTGAACGCAACTATCAGTTCAATAATTAAAATACCTTTTAAGTCAACTTAGTCAGAAATATTTTTTTTTATTCAATAAAATAAATCATTGATTTGAAAAGAAAAATTAATAATTTGTGAATAAAAATGTATGGTCAAAAATTCTAAAAGTTTATTTCATAATTCAGAATTTTCTGATTATTTGTATTAAAAAAAATTACAATTACTATTTGTATTAAAAATATTTATCCATAAATATACTTTTAACATAATATCTAAGAATTGTTTTCAGTATTCCTATTAACAGCATTTATTTATGAAAATTTGTATGCTGTTTGTATTTATGAATACAATGTGCGATTAGTAGTATAAATTCAATATGTAACAAACAATTTGAATATTATATATTAAAAGTTTTTATTACAATTATAAAATTAAGTTTGAAAAAGAGCATTGCCGTGACCAGGATACGAACTGAAAATAACCCAGGTTCATATCCTGGTCACGACAACAAGCAAACAAACCTCTCATTTTTTTAAAGTAAACTAATTTTTATGATATNTATAAAATTAAGTTTGAAAAAGAGCATTGCCGTGACCAGGATACGAACTGAAAATAACCCAGGTTCATATCCTGGTCACGACAACAAGCAAACAAACCTCTCATTTTTTAAAAGTAAACTCATTTTTATGATATAAAATTAAATGCAAACCTAGGGGAAAAAAAAAAAAAAAAAAAAAAAAAAAAAAAAAAAAAAAAAAAAACATAATTATTTATTTATTTAAGATAGTTCTATTATTCATAATTGGTAAATTTGTTTTTGCACATAATTATATCAGTAAGGGGTCATTTTTATTGACACTAAATTTTATTCATCAATCCAGTTTTTACGACGCTAACACAATTGGCATTTCCACACCAAGAAAAAGACACAGAGTAAAATCAAACACATGCGAAAAATCACGTGCCATCGATAACATTTTGAAGTCAATGGAAGTAACCCCTAAAAACGACCAACCTCCATTAACGATCATTTTACTGCGGAACAGAGAGCGGTCGCTCCCAAAATATAACATGATCAGCTAATATTTCAGCCAATAGAAATTGCAAAATAAAACAAAAATTATTTTTGGAAAGTACATTTTTATTGTAAATAAATAATGCACACACAAGATTGAAAAATTATCAAAGTTTTTGCTCCTTTCTCAAGTTGTATAAACTGATATTAATGAAGTAAACTGGGGGAATGAAAACGCACGTAAGAATGATATCACAATGAGCATATCATGATTCAGACTCTCTTTTGATTTGTCTACGAGTTTCTCTCTCGAGTAAATGCTGATTCTTTAATCTCTCCAGCTCAGCCAGTCTTGTTTGTGAGTGTTTTAACCGATGCCAAGCCATTTGCATAACTTTCTGACTGGCATAGCTTGAACCTTCATGAGCTTGACCTAAAATAAAAATAGTTTTGTAAATTTGCTGAAGGTAAAATGCACACCAAAACTGAAAATATTTGGTTTTACTATGAAATAAGGTTTTTCAGCTGAATAAATCTAACAGTTCTTAAAATGATATCCATTCATACTTTTTTTTAGATTTCATGATTTAATAGAATAATGATTTAATTTCATTTGAAATAATGAAAAGTATTATAATGAGTTGGAGTGGAGGATAAGAACAAAAAGCAAGCAAAAATGAAATTCTAAAGATATGTATGTTAGCAAAAACAGCACTTCATCAAGGGGCATGTTGCCTGTTAACATAAAGGAGCCTTTCTGTAGTCAGTGGTTAAACCAAAAACTGACTGTGCTCCGAGGCCCCATAATGGATAAACTAGATAAGAAAATTTAGTTTTTCTCATTTAGTTTTTTGTTATTTAATTTTCGTACTTAGTTTTTTCTTATTCAACTTTCTTGTTTAGTCTTTCTTATTTAGTTTTTTTATTTAGTTTTTTCTCAATTAATTTTCTTATTTAGTCTTTCTTATTTAGTTTTTTTATTTAGTTTTCATTATTTAGTTTTTTCTTATTTAATTTATCTAGTATGGGGCCTCGGGGCACAGTCAGTTTTTGGTTTAACCACTGACTACAGAAAGGCTCCTGTATGTTAACAGGCAACATGCCCCTTGATGAAGTGCTGTTTTTTTTGCTAACATACATATCTTTAGAATTTCATTTTTGCTTGTTTTTCGTTTCTAATTTTTTATTTAAATTGTTTACATAAGACAAATTTGGTTTTAGCTGCTTTTCCATTTTGACTTATTATTTTTAAGTTCTTTTCTTAAAGTTTTTTTTTTTTTTTCAAAAAATTTGCTTAAATCAATTGTTTGGATTATAAATATCTTATAACAGATTTATCTTTTATTTTTCACAAATAGAGGGAACTGGTTTAATATTTTTAAAAATAAATCTTATTAATTAATAATTTTAGAGTTAATTTATCTAGCTTTTTCACATGCAAACTGTGCAAGATTACAAGATTATACCAAAAGCTATTAATTGATGTTAATTTTAATGCAGTAGAAGATGAATATTGTACAATTCTATGAACTGTGATTCTTCAAGACAATCTCAATAGTAAATCAAAATTGATAAATTTGTTCGTTTTTAATTCTGATACTCATGAAAATTTCATTTTTTATTCTGTAAGTAAGAAATACTTAAATGTGTATTTTTGTCTCTTAAACTTTTCGAACTTAGAAATTATTTTAAAGCATTAATCTTGATCTCTTCCACTTATATATTGGTATACAGGTAGGTTTAATGATATGTGGGATGATCCAGATGATACAAAATTCTACATAATGCCAAGCGTCAAGTTTCAAGGTTTGTGTTATAAATTATATTATATATATATATGTTATGTTATATATATATATTATTTGTGTTGTAAAAAATAAATAAGTATTAAAGTACCTAAATAAAGTTATAAATTATAGATATGAATGAGCAATTAATCTGTTACATAAAGCCGAAATAGCTTAGCAGAAGAAATGAATGTTGAATTTTGTTTTAAATTTCGTAACAATGGACATTTTAAATGCAAAGAATAGCAGTCTATATAAAATACATAACATAATTTCTACAATAAATAATAATGTTAATTCAAACTATAAAAGAAATTTTTTTTTTGTACATACAGGGTAACAAACAATTTCTTTAAAAGTAACAAATACTAAACATCTAAAATTTTTCAAAAATATTTTAGGATAAGTCAGCATATTTGAATTTCAGAGTGGGTTGATTTTAGAGTTAATGATATTCATGTGTTGGGAATGGTTTAGGTATTATCTTTTTTAAAAACTATTAATTTATCATATTTTATTATAACAGTAATTTTTAAAATATGATTTTTTTAAAAGAAAAAAAAACACACGTTCTTGGAAGAAATTATAGTTCAACAGAATAAATAAATGAATAAATTATTAAAACAAATATAGAAAATAGGCCAACTATGACTATAAATAAGGACAATTCTGACTTTTCTAATTTCCAGAATATATTTTTCTTACAATTCATTAACACAAATATTACAATATCAATAAGTTTCTCAGCATATTAAATTAATATTTCGATTGCAAATTATTAACACCTAAATAAGAAATAAAATTAAAATTATGGGTACACAGCAAAGACTGTGTAACAGAATATTTATCTACTATTAGTACCATTTAACATATTATTCTTCATTTACTTAACATGTTTTACACCTGTGTTGTTGTTAATTGATGAATTTAATTGAATATGGAGTTTAGTGACACAAGAACAATAATAAAGCTTCTGTTCTAAGAAAATATGATTTTGCTATTTAAAACAACAGGATATCTGACAAAAGTTTGGGGAAAATTTCCTTCCACCTGACATTTCATTGTTTTTTAAAATTTTAGACTAAAATTTATATTATCTTAATTATTTTCTCACAATATTTTCTTCAATTTATACCAGTTAGTATAATATTGAACAATATAAAATCAACCACCCAAAATCTTAAACTAAGCTTAGATTGCAATATAGATTAATATTTTAATTAAAAAAAGAAATTTAAAGCAAAAAATTTATGAATTAATTAACGGGTTCAAAATATTTATAATTATTTAATAAAATGAATACTTCAGTGAATCTGCAGACTACTTAATATTTTTGCATGTTTTTTTAAAGTAATTCTTTAATTCTAAAATAATTCTTTAATTTTTTTTAAAATTTTGATCACGTACGTTTACTAACGTAACAACAATAGAGGAATGCCTTTTTTTTAAATGTGTACAAATTAAAATAATTATTTTGACCTCATGATCTTTTTTCTATTATTATGAACCAAATTTGGAAAATTTTATTTGGTTACAAAGAAAGATTATGTATTTTGAACAAAAATAATTGCAAAAAAGAGTAAAATTTCAACATTAAAATTAAATTTTTTTTTTATTTTGATCATGTACATTTACCAATATAACAACAATAGAGAAATGCTTTTTTTTAAATGCATACAAATTAAAAGAATTATTTTGACTTCATGATTTCTTTTCCTTTATTATGAACCAAATTAAGATAATTTTATTTTATTACAAAAAAAAAGATTAGGTATTTGGAACAAAAATAATTGCAAAAGAAAGTGAAATTTTGATATTAAAAAATAATACAAGATCTAAAACTGAATTTAAAAGATGCTATTATTTTTTATTTTTTTACCTTAAAAATACAAAACTTATTGGACTAAAAACTTTCCCCTACAATTCCAAGTCATCAATATTTGAAAAACTTTGTCATAAACCATAATCCCAGCAATCACATTAATATTAAGCATCATTTTGTGAGCGAAGTAAAAATGGTTAGACAGATAGTAAATGAATGAAAATACATTGAAAATATGCATGTAAACCAGTATTTTAAAATAGCATGTTGCCTTACAAAACCATATCCAAAATAAATTGCTAGACACTTTGTTATAAACCATAATCCCAGCAATCACATTTCACATTAATATTTATCACCATTTCATTAAGGAAGCAAAAATAGTATATGAAAGAAAATAAATTCAAAGTATGCATGTAAACAAGCATTTTGATGCAACATGTTGCCCTACAAGGAAATATATGATCTAAGTACATTGCTGAGTACTTTTGCTAAAGCTGCAATAGTCAACAGAATGTCCCAAGTTAGCCTTTTATAAGCAAAATCTGCAAACTTGAATTATCGAATAGATGATATGTACTGAAGTTATTAACTCTTTATTAGATAAATTTAGATTTTAATAGCTGACACTCTATTATACAACAAGAACATAAAAATTACAACAACTTAATATTTAGTTTCAGTTAATAACTTTCAGGTATTGCAATAATATGAAAACAGAAACTTGTTTTAAAGGTCATTTTATAGTACTGATAAGCTTTCATAAGGAAAATATATGGATTATTATTAATTTTTAAATAAAAATAGGAAATAATTTATTCATGAAATGTCTTTGTGAAAGTAAAATCAGAGATTAATAATCATTTGGATACAATGCCAACAATTTAGTAATTGATAGGTGTCCCAACTGTGTGATGAAGTCATCAGGTTTGACAACATTATCTAGTTAGTAACACAATATAAATTTTTCTATAAACAAGGTTTTATGTAAAGTTTTATTAATCATAGTATATCTATTATGTTATCAGTGTTAGTTATTAAATATTCATCAGTTTTTAATGATAAGAGTACAAGTGATATAGTAACAGTGTAGACTCCCATTTACAGAAAGTATTAAATAGAAAGCAAGCAGTTGTAAGCTTTTTTTTATTAAGTATAAAAAATTTTGATGATTAAACCAAAATTTTCAGAGTAAAACTGAACAAAAACTTGTATACAATGATCTAATTAACCCCTTTTTCTCCCCTCAAAAAGTGCAGTTGACATTAATTTCACAACTTTACTACTCAATTATTATTTCAAAACAGGTAATCTTTAGTTAGTGAACTTTTGTGTAGCATAATTTTTTTTTAAAAGTAATTTATTTGTTTTTTAGTACATCTTCTCTTAACTTTAACAGAGAAATACTTCTTTTTTTTTGTTGGATTTTTGGAAGGCAATAAAAGTAAAGATTATATTAATTTGTAAGAAAACCCATTTTATAAAATTTGCTGCGTTTTTTATTTATTTATATTCTTTTTTCCTTACTTAAATTGAGAAGATTAAAATTTTGTTGATTGCACTATACTGTAACAATAAAGTATTTGAAAGGGAAGATAAATTTAGTCATCGATGATAACTTTAATTATACAAACAACTAAAATACATTTGAAAAAAAAAATTAAGTAGAGTGCCAATTATCCGTGAGATTCGCAAACAGATTGAGAGTACGATTTCAAATTATGAAAAGATACTTTCAAAGTAAGACGAAACGAGTAACTTATTTATTTTGAAAAAGAGTGCAATTGAAAAGTTTTATGAAGTATATAGGTGCCATTTCTTTCTTTTTTTTAATCATTCGTTGTTACAGAGACTTTGACGTAGAACAAAGATTTCGGTAGTGTGTTTGAAATATATGCACACATATGAATACATCTTTTAAAACTATGTTTTGAATTTCTACCTTACTTTTTGAATTTTTTCAGGTAATCCGTTCAAAGTAGTGTATAATCTCGATAAGAAACATATTTAGTTACATATTAAAGAAGCATTTTAAATTAAAAAGCTCTGCTCAAGAGAAGAAACAAATTAAGCATAGTAAAGAAATCAGAAGAAGTATTCATAAAAAGGATGAACTTGCTGATGATAATATTGAAATAAAATCTTTCAATTTCAATTGGGTAATTTTATCTGCAGATGTTGAGACAATCTGCAGTGCCTGCAGCCATGCTAAAGGGTTTCTGCTACACAGGATATACTCTTACTAAACTTAAAAAGTATTGTATAAATAAGATTTAAAAAAATAAATGGTTCCACAAACTAAAGCCTTGAAAGAAAGAAAAAGTAGGAAATAAAGATCACCAGGGTTTCTAAGAACCTATGTTTATGTAAAAGAAAACATATTATCTAGAAGTTTAAGACGAAAAAAAACTCCATTAATTATGGCAAAAGGTGTAAATTTTTAAAAACCTCAGTGTTAGTTGCAGATTGATGCAGGAAAATCAATTGCTCTTAATGTTATTCAATAAGAAATATATGTGTACCTGGAAAAATTTGGTATAATTTGGTCTATTAGCATAGAATATGGTAAAAAACTAATTATAAAAAAATTATAACAACTAACATTATAAATAAATGAATGGTAACAAAAATTAAACAGTACAAATTGCAGATATTTATTCTTTTTAAGTAAATGTATTCAGTAATCATTAATAAAAATCTAATTTCGCATCAATAAAATATTAAATGTGTTCCTTTTTAAATTAAAATTTGTATTAAATTATAATTATTTATATTTAAAGGTCTACTAATAAAGTTTACATTAAATACTTTTCTTTGCTAACAACTGTGACATTTTTCAGAATATATATTAAATAACCAATAAGAAAAACCTTAATTAAAATACAATGATATAAACAGAGATATTAAACTGAATCTTAAATTTAATTTTTTTAAATAAATTAAAACAAACAGCATGAAAAAATATAACAGCTGTTTGAAGCCTAGTTGTTGTGAAATTTAGCAAAATTATGAAAAAAGTGAAATAAAATTTTTTAAACCTCTCGGCATTACTTGCCGAGTGATGTCACAAAAATCAATTGCTCCTAACGTTATTTAATAAAAAATATAAGAGTACCTGGAAAAATTTTATACCATTTTGTCTATAGTCGTTATGCTTAAAAGAATAATATGATTGCAAAAACATGTAAAAAAAATTCAATATCATTTGAAAATAAACCCATTAACTGGCTTTCATCATATTTTTTTCATTTTTTTTTTTTAACTTGCTACATCAAAAATCATTTATACATAGTACACTATTGCAACACACTATTCATAAAAAATTTTAATTCTATACCCTATTTTCCACAAACTATAACATAAGTTAATAAACTTATTTAAAAAACTAACATTTTCAATACAAAATAAAGTGACTTCAATGATATTAAAAAGATTTTGAAATAGTAGTTATTATTATTTTTTCATAAACTAGATCAACATTTTTGGCAGTATTTCCTAAAACTATTTTCTTTTACAATTTTTACTTTATTATAACTTTTTCATAAAAATTAAAACAGATATTTCTGACCTCCAGAAACTCATTTCCGATGGTCTGAATTATGTGTCTGAATAATATGTTTTTGCAAAGTAAAGTGATGTAGCAGTTTTCAAACAACAAACCGTCAATAATCCGTTATTTTAGAATGACCCTACATATAAAATTTTTCAACATACCAGTTGAGACTTGAGTCAAATATGTAATATTCTTTGAAAGGCCAGCCTCTACATTTTCAAGAGTTTTTAAAAAGGTTGTGCTGTAAGTTTCAGCTTGCTTCACACTTGGTTTTTCTTTGCTCAATTCTAAAATGCCTTGACCTACAAACATAAAACAATGTTAATGTATTACATCAGTACGGAAACAAAAATACAACCGAGTAGTTTAGTAGTAATATCATGAACCTAATTAACAAAAGGGTAGGAAATAAAAAGTTATTATAATCAAAATTTCAAATAAATGAGAAAGTACGAAAATAATCAGTAAAACCATTTTACAAATAGGACCAGAAAAAAATTTGGCTTTTGATAACTAAACTAATTCTTAGTGTTCTAAAGATTAATATTCATTTGATTTAATTAAAACACTAAGTACGTATAGGTACAATATTTTTGAATTGAAAAGCATTTAAAATTTTATATAGATATCTGCCAACATTGGAGAAATAAAATAACAGAGATTTTACTAGCAGCATTTTTTAGGCTACGAGTAAAGTTTTGATACATCATGCATAATCATGTAAGGAGAAATTCAAAATTGAAAATAATATAAGCACTTACAATAGCGATTGCTTACATATAGCAATAACATTACATAATATTGGCAACAGCACCATCTGTTGAGAAATAAGAGAAGTATTTTTGCTACCAGTGGATATTTTATTGCCAATTTTTTTTTAAAATTTCTTCACCAAACACGGAGAAATTTGAGAATATATGGGTAAACAGGATATAGTCGTAAAATACAGGAATCTTTGTTAGAAAACAAGAGACTTGACAGGTATGTATATATTTTGTCATTAAAAAAAAAAGTTTTTAATATCTACCATCTACATGGAAAAATTTAATTTATAATTGTTTTTTACTGAAAATAAATTACTTACATCGTTAATTTTCAAATTAACCACTGAATCATATTTGTCTTATTAAGACAATTCTTTAAAAAACATTGAAATAGTAAGTTTAATAGGTTTAACAGATTGTATTAATGTATCAACATTTTAAAATATTAATGTTTACAATCAATTTGGTATTCCTTTAAAGTTTACTGAAATTAGTTTGAAAAATAGTTATAGAATTTCATGATAACTTAAGTGCTAAGTTATGTAGTATTTTCTAATTAATTTTTGGTTACAAAGTGGGGGAAGCATATTGACCATTCAAAAACAACATTGGGCCCTCTGTCGCAGGCAGTCGACCCCTTAGTTAATGTTTCAGCTATTTCAAAAATAAATTTCCACCAAAAAAATTTAATTAATGCAAAAACAAATTATTATTGCAGGTTACCACAAAGCATACTTTACATAAGGGCAATTCAACAATACGAAGGGCAACATAACAAAAACAAAATATTTAATAGCATTTTTCTATTAAACAATTTCTTAACTTTTGGTTATAAAATCAAAAGTAGTAGTTTTTAAATATTTTATAATACAAACAAAAAAAGGTTTATTAAAATTGTAATATAGTTTATATTTGAAACAACAGTCACATAAAAGTTGTAGCACCAATCAAAAGAATCTTTTCTCTATTTGTCACTTTCTATGTATCATTTTTTTCTATATATCATATATGGGCCCTTTCAATGCTTCCTGTTAATTTAAAGTTTCTTTAGAGAAACTTTTAAAAAAATAATTCAATTATTGCTTATAGAAGAAGGAGAATTTCAAAATAAAATAATGATGTTTAACTCCTTTCTATGTAATGTCAGTCACATTTGATATTTTCACTCTAAATAAAACATTTTTAATTTTTCTCCCTTTTTCTTATATGTATATTGAAAAACAACCCATATAAAATTATTAAATATTTATCAGTGGAAAAAAAAGTTTACAAATAAGAAAACCTATCAAAATGAAACATCAGTCACCGTGGATTTACCCATATAAGCTGCACTTAAGACAGTTTACAATAAACTTTTTATTTATTTTTCAGCGTGTCCGTTTTTACAAATCTCAATATCAGATCAAAATTCTTATTTCTTTATATTCAAGTAGATAAAAACATTTTATTCAGTTTTTTAAAGGTATTAAATATTTATAAATTTATATATTAAATAAATATACATTTATATCATTTTATAATGGCTCACACTAGTAAAAATAGTTCATTTAAAACAATAGTGATGGTTAAGTACTTGCTTAGAGTTATGTTATTCTACTAAGAATCGCAAATAGAATTAACCATATATCAACAAGATGTAAAAAAAGTACTGTTCAATTTTATTTATTTTTTCACCAAGCAATCAAATTTTTTTTTAATCATATATAATTCATTTAAATTGGATGTAAACTTTCATATTACTTGAAATTGATTAGATATATATTTTTAAATTGAAAAAAGCAGAACAATGAAACGAAAGTAACATAAAGTTTAACTAATAAAAACCATATTACTACATAAAAATAAAACTATTATTGCAAATATGAAAACCATAGAGAGCAAAACTGATTGTAAAAACATCAGTTTAGCTAACAAAATTTGTAACTTTACATAAATTGATAAGTCAAGGATTCCCTAACAATCGACATTGAAATATCCAAATTGCCAGAACTTGGCATTAATCCACAACTTTAAAATTATACTTGATACACCATAGAAAAAAATTTCAAAACAGTCATTTACAATATTTTTTTTTTTTAAAATCAGAAAATAGTTTTTAAAAAGAAATAAAAGGAAACTATTTAATAAGAGAGCAATATAAAGTTTTCAGAAAAATTATTTCATTTCTCATGCAGCATATAGGTCTGTTTAACTCATTCAAACACTATTAAAATATACTTTGACCTCACTTAAAAGCAAAATACTATTGCACAGGGTTTTACTCAAGCTTATACACTTGTATGAGGGGAAATCTTGGAAGGATATTGAAAAAAGATCAGGATTATCAATCAACATGGGAGAGAAAGATAGTGAGGAAATTTTGTGGACCTGTCAATGATGATGAATAATTAGAAACAAGTTAGGAAAAATATGAAGACATTGATAATGTCACAGAAATGAAGTACCAGAGACAGACATGGTTGAATCACATTCAGCAGATGAGTATTAATAGAACTGAGTAAAAGGTTTATGATTCAAAATCTGGTGGCTCTTGGTCTTTTGAAAAGCAGAGCAGAAGATGGTTAGAGAAAGTAGAAGAGAGCTTCAAGCAGATAAAAATTAAAAACTGGAAGTCTATGAAGAACGGAGAACATCCTGAAACAGGCTCAAGTCCTCAAAAGACTATTAAGTCAATAGAAGTAGTAGTAAAAAATTTATTTGATTACTTATCGAAATTAATATACTTGTATACAATTTAATATAATTTATTTTAACAATAGCAATTTTTCACAGTTCTTAATCAGCTTCAATTCAGCACTTTGATGATGATTTCAATGCTGACAACACTGGTAGTTATCTATACTATTTAAAGTAATACATAAAAATTATAATTATTAACTTAATTTTACAATTACATAATTTGGACTTTTATACTGGGACAAATTTAATTGTATTTAAATTATTTAACAAACCTGCAATGTTTATTCAAAATTTTTAATCTAAAGGGGAAAAAATGAATTGGAGTAGAATTATTACAAAAATATGATCACTAAATGTAAATACAAACTTATTTAATAGTCCTAAAAGCAGAATGGACATAAATTATGAATTTTTTCAACAACAAAAAAATTAATAAATAAAAATTTTAAAAAAATTTATACTTAAATCGGATTTTTTACATTTATTTTAAAGTTACTACTCAAAGCTCTGATAAAATGTATTAGTAATGCTTAATATTACCTAAAAACAATATTATAACTAGAATAGTTAAATTTCAAACAAAAATGGTTAAATACTGGTGGTTAATAATGGTTAAAAAATGGAATGGTTAAAAATGGACACAGAATTATTTCAAACTAACAACTGAATAAAAGAAAATCATATTCATTTTTATTGAAGCTAAACATCTTCATGAATTTGCAAAGTCAAAGACCAAATCTTTCAGTTAGATTTCAAACAAAAAATAAATTATTTTAGTTCAAAAAATTAAAACAAAAAAAAAAAAAAAATTCTAAATTACTCTAGGCAGATTGGCAGAGTAAATAATTTATAAATACAAACTATACATTTAACAAGTTTTAAAAGTATTAATATTTAATTTTAATAAGCTTCAAACTAAATAGATATAATTGAAATCAAATATGAATATTAAACAACAAATTATTTTATAAAAAAAAACTAATGGAAATTTATAATTTGAAAGTTTTAGTCACTTTTATCCACATTTGATCACTCTTTCACTTATTTATTTTTTGTTAGTTTATCTTAAACATCAAATAATAATTTAGGCATTGTTTTTCCAGTTAAAACCTTCAAAATCAATGAAATCAGACTTTAGAAAAATATTTTTAATTTAAATTAATGGTAAAAAAAAGATGAAAATCAATAAATTTAAAACAATTATTTTTAACTATCTTGAACAGGCCTATTGGATAAATTTTAAAATTCTTTCTTACTTTACACATTTTTAATCTTACTTTAAAACAGCACTCAAATCTAATTTTGCAGAATAGAAAACGCAGAAAATAAACATAAAATGCATGTAGAGAGAATCAGAACATGGAGCTGTTGTTAACACTGGAATAATGCTGTTACTCATTGGTTGAAATTTTTCACAACATTTTTTACACTATTGAATAAAATTTTATGACAACACGCTTCATTTTATAGCAGTAAATAAATGAAGGTTTTTATGGAAAGAAAAAAGGTTTTTTAGCAATTGAATTTGCACAAAGCAGTAATTGAAAGATCAGTAATTAAATTTACATAAAGCAGCAATTGAAAGAGCCAATTGAATTTGCCTTTCAATTGTTACCCTAGTTTATTTTACTTAATGTTTCATACAATAATATACATTATATTATTTGTGAATATGTACATGACATGTTTTAATAGTCACTATCATTTTGTGCTTTTTTAATTAACCAATAATAGACTTAAAAAATGAATCCATGGTAGCTACCATGGATTTTTGTTCATATTGAGTTTTCTGTAAAAATATACAACAAAAAAAAGCTTTAGTAATAAGAACCAATTACCATAGAAATGAAAATGTTCGATTAAAATAGTATATCAGATCGATACATATTATGTAAAATACAAAAAAATAATCATTAATTACTAGCAGCATGTAGAGCAGCAGCTAAATCTTTCTCCAAAGCTTCCAGTTGTTTCAACTTTTCAGCAGGGGCAGTCATTTTAGATATCTAACTGTTTTACCTTCAACAAAAATGAAATAACAGTTAAAAAGTATTTTTATACATCCATTGTTTCAATTTGATTTCAATACAGAAATAAATAAAACAGAACATTTTAGATGGCACAAACAGCAATTAAAACCAGGATCAGTGAATTTTTGACAAGCATCAATTTTTGATTTCATAAATAAAACTGTGACGTGAAAACCCTAAAAACTGCATTTATGCATCGGTATAAATATTATAATTCATATTTAGAATAGCACATTGCATCTAGCGATTAAAGTCAAATATTAATCGACACTACTTTTAATATTTAATTCAATAAGTGTGAAAAGAGAATGTGTAGTAAAAACAACTTTTTTTAGTATTTAAACATACTTTAAATATAGAGTACTATAACAAAACAAAAAATCCACTGAGAGCTCTATAGTTGCAAGGTTGCTTTAAAGATGACATTAAAATAAAGTAAAAAGAGCTGAAAATTTCGTATAATTATTTATGCCATTATTTTCTTTCATAAAAAGACAAGAGTTGTAAAACTATAAATGTAAATTATAAATAATACAGACTCCTTAGAACTTATTCCAATGTTATTGTAATAAAATGTACGCTTTCTTTAACCATATTTTAGAAATTTTCGTTTATAAATTTATCTAATATTTTAATTCAGATTTTATGCGGTTGTAAGACTTAAGCACTTAACATTATACTATTTTTTTGATGTCATTGAATCTCTTTAAAAATTTATAGAAGAGAAGATCTGAGCTTTCAAATAAAATAAAGCAACAAAAAAAATTTAAGAGTATAAGGTGAACTTTTTTTCCTTGTAACTACAATTTTTACATTAATACAACTGTTATTTTTATTTCTAATTATTGTCATACATTCATATATTTGTATTCTTTACTTGCCAAATAAATATTTTAAATATACTATAAAAAACTTCACATGTATTATGATTTCTTAACTATCATTCAAGGTTTTTTGATAGTTTTATTCAGTTTCTGGAATTAAAATCAAAAGCCTGATGAAAATACAAGTTGAATGAGAAATATATGAATAACTTTAACACACAATAAACATCAAAGAAATAAGTTATGTTAAGATATGTAGTGTTGAATGTGTAGTTAAAAAATATGATATTTCATTTCTATAAGAAGACATCAATAGCAACATTTAATAATAATTTTAAAAAAACCTTAAGCAAAATATTGAAATGATTTCCTTTTCTCTGAACTACATGAACGCCAAATACAATGTTTTAATAAACTATAGGATTTCAATAAGTAACGATCAAATAAAAGTTAATGAAATAGAGCATATTAGATAGAAAAAATAAAGAAGGAAATACAGATTGAATGAGAGTTAATTAATCAACTATGAGACACAATAGCAACTAGAAAAAGTGAATGAATTATGCTGCTTCATGCTTATAACTGCTAAAGATTGCTTATTATTTTGTATCAGACCATTTTTGACAAGTTTTGAATTGAAATTGGTCTAATAATTTTTCCTCTTTTGCAGTTTTTATCAAGAACTTGTACTTTAAATACACTTATTTTTTAAGAGGGTTTTAGGAGTATTTAAGGCAGAATAGAATTTTCAAAATAACATGAACATACACATTGTGCTTATAAAATATGTTGTTTCAGCAGAGATTAATAATTGATTGAGAAAATGTTATTTCACAATCACATAAACTGAATAATAATTTATACTAAATAGCTTAAATGCTGAATATTCTGCTAACACTAGATATTCAACCTTCACAAAATTTATTTTCTATTGATCTACAACAATTAGAACTTCATGCAAAAACTTTCTGCTAAATAATTTTAAAGGGTATTAAAATTTAAAATATCTTTTGTCGTAAGATTTTCATTACACAACTTAGCTCAAAATTAACTATTTGACAAATTAATTTGTAAGAAAATTAGTAAAGAATGTAAAGCAAATTTGGGTACAGCCATTTTAGTTGTATCAACTTAGTTATAATAATTACAATATTTCACAGAATTAGAATAGTATGGTAATTTTAAACAAGAAAAATCCTTTGTTATTCATAATAAATTAATAATAATTTTTTAAAAAAAAAAACAGAAATGATTCACTTTAAGTTTATATTATGTAGCTGCTATCAACAAAATATTAGTATTTGTGACAGAACATTTGTTCTGTGTTATGAAATAAATGTCTAAGTTACCAGTTAGAAATATTTTGTTTAGTTTTTCTTATATTGCCAGTCATACTAGATTTGGCATTATAAAAATTTCATAATCTCATAAGACCTTGATACAAAATATTGAAATAATTTGTTAAGGTTATTAGGCTATGTTCAAAATGAACAAATACATACATGTATGTATGTATGTATGTATGTATATATATATAAGTTTGAAAATCACTATCAAATGCTATGTCAATTTTCTTAAATACGAATTTTGAGCNGAAATTTAAAGACTGAGAATTTAAAGAATACTTCAGGGATCTGTCTAGTTTATTCTAAAAGGTACCTATTTTGTGAAAATTTAGACATAATTTGTGAAAATTAAAAATTATATTAAAAAATCAGCACAAAAATATGGTAAAAATATAAATTTATCGTTCCTTACGAGACTCAAAAATAAAATTTTAAGAGAAGGTATTTTGTGAAACTACCCTTTTTCCTAAAGTTGAATTTGTGAAGGTACCGCTAAACGGTAGTAAATTTGGCTTGGACAGATCCCTGTATATATATATATAGTACATAAATATAAGGCAATCATAATACAAAGTGAAAAACCCTGAAAATTTTATGTGCAAACACTTGATATCACGATACCAATTTATAAACAATAAATGAAATTTTTTAAAACTAAGATTTATAATTAAATTACCTACCAATGAAAAATATACACTTTTATAGTAACTAATTTAATGAAAACTTAGCTTTTACAAGATTCGTGAAATTGGATTTTAAAATCACATGAATATGATTCAAGATATTGAATTTTAAGAGCACGAAAATACAAATCGTGACATTGGATTTTAAAAATGCAAAAATACAGATTGTTACATCGGATATTTAGATCGAATAAATATGAATCGCAATGTGTAACTTTTAAATCACAGGTAAATATAAAAATTCATATTTTAAAAAATCGTGAATACAAATAGCGACATTCGATATTAAACTCACTTGAATACAAAGGTCAAAGCAGTGATTTAAGCGAAAGTAAAATTCTAATGCCGTAGTGCCACCTATAAAGATCACATTACTAATATCAGAGTTCTTCCTAGGAATAAAAAAGAACAGGGTGCTGTCTCTCAGAAAAAAGGCACTATAAGTTTTGAAAGGGCACTCATTTGACACTGTAAAAACTTATCAAAATGTATAATATTATGTAATTATTGAATTTGATTCTAAACAATTTTTAAATTACCTCTTATACCATTTTATGTGCATATTTCAAAAAATAATTATCTCTCGTTATCAGAATAAGAGAAAAATTTGTAGTTTATAAAAATAATTAAAGGCATGCTCAAAGACTATCTCTAAGCATAAATTTTTTCTGAAAAAAGTAAACTAAAAAAAGTCATTAATTGATAAACAACTTGAAAGATTTCTATATAATTTAAACTAAAAATTATGAGAAAATAAACAAATTAAATTTTAAAAATTAAAACCATTAAAAAATTGTATTAATATCCCCACCCCTGAAAATAGAGATACATAATAATTTAACAAGTTGAAATTAATCCCAACAAGGTAAATATTCGTAATATTACGAATATTGATTACTACTTGATTATTAATTGATTGATTACTATTTAGTAATCAAAATTAAAACTATAAACTCAAGACAATTTTACCAGTGCGTAGTTGTTACTTAAACAGTGAATTAATTTTTTTAAAAATGGAATATGAATAAAAAGATAATGTTTTTATGAGAGAAAGGCATATATTTACAAAAAGGACAAAGAAAGAGCGTTTATAGGGATCAAAGGGCAGGACGGGGTGGACTGCCCTTCTAAAAATGCTTTGGGAGAACACTGCAATATGATGTATAAAAGAGTTCACTTTTCTTGTCTCTTAGAGTCCCTCAAAAAGATCACAAAATCACTTTTAATTCCTTTTAAATGATTAATATTAAAATATCAAAACTATTGTTATTACACAAATATTAACAATATTTATCATAAGCTCTGAGGTTTTCTTTATAAATAAACTGAATCACAAACACAATTTTATTTACAGCCCTCGGCAAAATTATTAGACGCACAATAAGAGTCTATGTAAAATCTTAATTATCAGGTGATACTATACAGCTTTATTGTTTCCACGCGGTTGAAACCGGTTTGCATTTGTTTATGTTCGTGTATCAATCGGTTAACATTGTAATTCAATGGTTAAAAATAAATACAAATAGGAAGCATATAAAAAATCTCTGAAAACCCTTTACATGTATGTTTAACTATAAAAGTATTGCATATAAACTTGTGCAAAACATGTCATTATTAAAAAACTACAATACATCTCATAATTTGATCTAATTATTACAATATAATACCTGATAAAATAAATATTCTATATTTATATAACATATTGTCTAATGTATCCAATTGTCGAGTTTATATTATATATTACCTAATTTAACCCATTGACACACAAACGTAAACAAGTACAAACCGGTTTCCGTCGCATAAAAACAATAAAGCTGTATAGTATCACCTGACAGTTAAAATTTTACATAGAATCTTATAGAATGTCTAATAATTTGGTTAGGGACTGTATGTTATTCTTTAAAAACTTCAAAAAATATATTTATTTTACTCTTTTTTTCTTTAGCTTCTTCACAGGATACAGACAGATGCAAATATACTCTGTATAATAATTGCTGATTTATAAAGGATGTAGACACACTAAATCTGAAATTCAAAATCAAAATTATAAACTAGAATTACATAAAATTAGAATAAACAATAATTGATTCTTAGAAATGTCAAATAATCCTTGAGTTCAAACAATTTTTGCATATAGAATGTTACAAGAGAAGGGCCGGATTAACCTATAGGCACACTAGGCATGTGCCTAGGGCCTACGAAAAACTTGGGAGAAAAAAATTTGTTGACAAAAATAATTTAGCTTTAAAAACAACAAGTGTATTTTGCACAAAATTATGAAGATACATATAAAAATATAATATTTTTCGGTAATAAGTTATTTTGCAGAATCTTATGATCTAATATATTACTTTTTTGCGATTTTTGGATTCAACAAAATCTTGTATTAGCTGTCGAATTCCCAAACTACGCAAAATGTCGTATTCAATAGACATTAGTGCGAGCGATGCCAAACGATCATTGTTGAACGCAAATAATTTTTTATCAATTTTAATCTGGAGAAAGATCTTTCTCCTTCTGCATTTGATCCAAGAATCGACAAATATATTCTTAATGCTGTTGTTGTTAATTTACACCGCACTAGAGCTGCACAATGGGCTATTGGCGACGGTCTGGGAAACATCCCGGAGGATGATCCGAAGACATGCCATCACAATTTTGATCCTCTGCGGAGGGGATGGCAACCCCGTTAATGCAATGTTAATGTTAGGAAAAGTATTCACAAGTTTATCTCTAACATTGCTATCGATCGAACTAATCATGATGATATTATCGATATCAACTGCAATATCGGCAGTATGTCGGTATTGCAGATAAAGTTCGATAAACAAATTTGTAAATTAAAATCCATATTAATAAAAATGTAAAAAAAAATATGCAAGAAAATTTTAGCATATATTTTGAAAAGAGGGGAGGAGTGGGGGAAGGAGGGGAGGGCCCAAAAACGGCTATGCCTAGGGCCCACGAAAGGTATAATCCGGCTCTGTGCCTAGGGCCTACGAAAGGTATAATCCGGCTCTGTACAAGAGGATTTTAATGTCAACATAACATCCTGGAAAGTAACTATGTCGATTTAATTACAAATGTGAGTACTTATATCTATTTTAAGAGCAAGGTGTAAAAAACATGTTACCATAACCAAGTTATATTAATATATTACAAGCTTTACCACAGCACCTACTATTAAAACACCAGTAACACTACTTTTTTCAGTAACTACTTTTTTCTTGCAGTTGCTGTAAGTTAAGAAGAAATATATTTATTAACTTGGATATTGTTCCATTAAAGGAAGGGCATAAAAAATGCCAAATTGCAGTGAAAAAAGTTAAGAGCACAAAAGAACCACCTTCACCTTAACAGTCATTATAGAAAATGTTAGGGGCAGTAGCCCTTAACCTTATAAAAAATAATAAATAAAATAATAACAGTGTTGAGCATACTGGATAAACACGTACCAGTCATTTACACTTAACCTTAACAAAACATCAATATAAGCTCACCGAGGTTCAATATATATATAAGTTCAATAAGGTTCACTGAGTATAAACGTATACCAGGCAACGGCACTTGACCTTAAAAATCAGAGTACATTATACCTCGGGCAGTGGTACACATCCCTAGATTAATCAGATTATCAGAAATAACAAATAATTATCATAATTATTATTATTGATTGATTATTACACTTAGACTTTAATTTGACAAAATTGCTCTGAGAAGGAAACTAATTTCCTTATTCGATGATTATTTCTTGCAAGCTGCAGCGTGGTTGTCACTAAAATTTGGGGTAATTTTTGGTGCTGGTACTGATAGAGAAATCTTCACAAAAACTAGAAAAAAATAAATTCACACCAAATTCAGGAAGATTTCTGCATCGGAGCCTACACCAAAATAAAAACAAGTTTTAGCAATTTTCTTCAATAGCTAGTGAGAAAAAAATACATTACTAATGGGGACCAATTTGAAAATAATTATAATTCTTAAGCAAACCTCTACACATTTTAATGGAAATTTTAGCAAGTTTAAAAAGTTTTAGGCACATTAACTCAATTTCACATCAAAACATCCTCCCAAATAAACTAATATATGAAATTTTGCGTACATCCAATTAAGAATAGAATAATCTCAGGCCTTTTTGGGCAATAGAAATTGATTCCGAATTATATTGTTTCACTTTGTTCCTTTATTTGCTAAAAAGTTTAATCAGTTCGCTTAGTTTGATTTATTTGTTAAAAGTTAAATTAAACAAATTGATAGTTTTGTTTTTCACTTAAAGTAAGTATAAACATGTGAAAAAATTTAAAATAGAAAGCTTTTCTTAGTTTCCGTCATAAGTAATATTAAACATGCAATGTCGAAAAGAAAATATTTTATTTCACTAAGAAGAATCTATTTCTTAACATGCTTTATACCTACATATTATGAAAAATAATTTGTTAATCTAAAATATCAAATTATTTTTTTTATTTATTTCAAATTACATTTTTTGAAGTGCATAAAAAAGCACCGGGTTTTTAAAATTATATAACTAAGAAATCATTGCTTCCAAAAAGAATTCCTATGTTTCTAATCTTTAGACTAATACCTAAATTTACGAAAACAAGTATAAAAAGATCGAGAACTGACTATCAGTAATTATCAAAAATTCAAGGAAAAATTATACTTCACAATCCACTCGAAATATATTAATAAAATGAGTTTCAGAATTAACTATTTAAGAAATGTGCAGAGAAGCATATTTAAAATGCTAAATTTTAAAAAATAAACAGCAAGGACAGACTAATATTTTTTCTTTAAAGTATCGCTAAGAATAAGTCAAGCTTATGTAAACCTTAGAATTTAAATAATCTCTCAATTTTTTTGCATTTAAAATTTCTGAAAAATACTTATTATTTAGAAAATATTTGAAGTTCTGTAACTTTTTTTTCGCTTTTTAATGGTTTCATGAACTGGTATTAATTCGCTAAAATTCAAAAAAATCATTAAAAGTTATTTCAATGCGAATATCGATTGGATAGCATAAGCATTAACCAAAAACAAAAACCGCAATGATTTTTATTACCCACAATGCCTTTCCATTCAAGAACGCATGCGCTTTGTGTTTACAAGTTTCAGTATAGCTGAAAAATGGCGACGGTAAAGTCATTGGAAGATATGCTCTCTTCCGAAGTGGATGAGTCAGATGTCGCTGCTCTTGTAGGTTCATTAGAATCCCAGTTATCATCATCAAGCATCCAAATATCTAGTCAAGGTGTAAATACTTCATCAGTAACTGTAAATCATGTAAATAATTCAAGTTTAGTCGATTGTAATGTCACTCGATTGCTTGACGGAGCAAAACAAGGGGTCATAGCTGCAAGCCCCGCTGTATCTTTAATCAATGTTGGTAAATCAACCATAGTATCAACTCCTGTTGCAGATGCTAATGCAGCGTCTGTTGCATCCACTTCTAGTAATGTTATTGTTACATTGCCTGGTGCGTTACCAGCCAGTGGTTACATTACACAGGTTACAGGACCACCACAACAAACATTTTTCACTCCTGTTGTCAGTGTAAGCAGGCAGTCGAACACTCCAGAAATAAAAAGTCCATTTTCAACTCAATCTCAAGTCAACCCCACGTGCACGATCAACACCCGTAGCAAGACTGCAGCTGCCTCAGTGCCCAATGGTGGCACAGTTAATCTACTCGGTGTTAGGCAAGCTTCAATGGGTGCAATCTATGATCTTGCAAATGTTGCTTCGCAGCAATCCCCCATGCAGACTTCCAACACCATTATCACAACGTCAATTCCTACTCCTCCTCAAGTTACTAATGGCAAACAGGTGATTGCTGTGAAATCTCAAGTGGAACCTAAACAACCTCTGGAAAAGGGTAAAGCTGGAGTGAATACTCGCTCCCAGGACATCCAGCCTACCACTGTAGTACAGCAAGTAGCGAACAATATTGTGCAAGTCACAACTAACCCTACTGTTGTGTCCAAAAGCCATGTTACATCTAGTCAAGCAGTTAGTGTGGTGTCGCAGGTTGTGTCCAATCCAAGCATCTTGACTCCTGGTGTTCAGATCATGAACGTGGGTCCTAGACTTGGCTTAGCTGCTGGTCAAAAAACACTTGCTCCTCGCGTAGTCCTAGCCACAAATCCTATTAGGATTGCTCCTCAGATACTCACAGCACGTGCCGGAGTATCTGGACAGGTATGAAGTGTCGAGCGTATTTAGTTCTATAAATTAACACTCATTAAAATTAACCTTGGGGAGACTTCCGTATCCTGATCTGTGGCAGAATAATGGCCAAGTCTTGACAATTTTCTGACAGCTGCCCGCGAGAAACTAAAAAAAAAGCACATCGCAGAAGGGGATCAACTCGAAATTTATAACTCGTAGCTACCCCCGGGCAAACATCTACATGTTTTTTTGTTTTTTTTTAATGTGCAAGTTTAAAGTCTTTCTGGCACCTTGGCAATTATAGTTGGCACAACAGATCAGGATACGGACATATCCCCTGAACCTTACTAAAAAATTTTATTTAGAAAGTGCGCAACTTGTTCTTGAATGGTTGATCTGCGGTTTCTTTTAGTTAAGAAATAAATAAAAAGGACTGCATAACTTGGCATTTAAAGGTTTTATTGTTTTTCCACATAATTTTAGTAAACAATAAAAAAAAAGGCACCGAAATTCTTAGGTAAAAATTCAGAAATAAATTGGTACCAGTTTGCAAAGTGAAACCAGTGCTTTTTAACTGATGAGAAATACTGGTCACTTCAATGATAGTTGAATAAATATATGATATCACTTCAATGATAGTCAATAAATAGTTGGGTTTTTTTCCACTTTTTTTACCAGTTTTATGTTGTTTTTAAGAAAATTAAAAGAAACAAGTTGAAAAAAAAAATTAATTCTGTCCTACTTTCATCAAATTTGAACGAGGCTCCCACTGGTCTGGGAAAACCTGGGATTGTCTGTAGGGATGTAACGAATAGTGATTTGATCAAATATTTGGTGGCCAAATAGCAAAACATTTTGTTTTTAAAGAAGAAATCATTAATAAATATTGTTTTTTATGTTTAAATAAATATAGTCATTATTGAAAAAATAATCACAAACATAACAGTATAATTGGTATAGAGTAAAAGAGAAAAAAAAAACATTAACCCCTTGCTTACGGTGTTTCATGTTGTACCAGCCATAAGCAAAAAGTTAATAAAAATGTTTAAGATAAAAAAGATAATTAGATATTAAGGTTAAACATCTCCTTTTTCCAATTATTGTATTTTCGAGAAAAATTAAAGTTTATAATCTAATAAATACAATCTACAAAAATCTAATAAATAGTTTACAATCTACAAAAAAGTATTTTGAAAAAGGGAAAATTAGATAGGTACTAAAACTAAAACCATTCTTAATTTTTAAATGAAAGATTTAACTCTAAAAATCTCAATTTAACTTTTTTCGTTGCCGTATTTTTTAGAAAAAGTGGCTTAAAAAAAATTCATTAGATGCGCTCTTTAAAAAATGTTGCAAGAATGAAAGCAGTGGAGAAAAGTAACAATAAAGTAACAAAAGTAGGAAAAAAGTAACAATAAAAGAATAAAATTTATTAGAATTGCTCAGTTAAAATGCTGCACTGTAATTATTACAGAAAAACAAGCAAAAATGAAACAAATAAAATAAAAAAGTTCTCAATTTTTAATACAAAAAGTGCCAGAAAAATGAAGAAATTGACTTGCCTGAACATAATTTTTTTTTTTTTTAAATCAGCATTTTAAAAACTTATGGTTTAGTATAAAGTAACCTAGTTTCAATTCTTCAAATTTCAGTTTTCCATTAGTGTTTTAAATTAACAAGATTTAGAACTTAACAAATTTGTTTGAAAACAATTTCTTTTAATGTATAGTTAGAATATGATTTTAAATTATTCTTTATTAAATCTATTCAAATTTCCTTCCAAAAAATACTTTTCCAAATAATACTTTGTCGAACATTCGTCCAAATATTTAGCCAATTATTCGGTCATCCGAATATGCATCAAGAAAATTCTGAATTTTCGTTTCATCCCTAATTTTAAATGTGTTAATTTCACTCTAAAAATCAGAGAATGATCAGGAGAAGTCGAATTTTTTATATAAACTTATAAAATGTCCTACATCAAACCTGGAATATAATTATCTTAAGTCCGTAAAAGTAATCAGTTATTGAGATTCAAATTAAATAATTTTAACATTGATTACAATTATTTATTTTTTTAAATTCCTCATTTTGGTTTAACTTTTCCATGTTTCCATCCTCATTCAATGAATCTAATATTTGACATTACAAATAAAAAAGATCATAGTTTTCTATACCAATAAATTATCAAAATAAATTTAAAATATTGGGACTTAAAAAATTCATGTGAAAATTCATAGATAAAGACTGTTTGAATCTTTCATAAAAACATCTAAAATGTAAAATTGAACATTTGACTTTTTTTTTAAAAATATATATGTATCTATATTAGTTTTTCTCTTTTATTCCTACTTTTCACTGTTTCTAATGACAAGTTAGATGAAATAATAATCCTTAATTGATTATTTTTGCAATATTCTCTTTTTGTTATTTTTCATTCAAAAATTTATTATTTGTTCATTTTAATTTCCAGTCCAACATTTATTTCCCCATGAAATTTAGGTTTTATTATAGTTTTAAACAGGTTTTTCATAGCTCTTATGGCTAAGTAATCTCAGGAACAATTTTTTAAAGGACTTTGTTAATTTAAAAATTTTTAATTTTATCAAAGAAAAGAATGTTTGAAATATTAGTATGCATATTTTATTTTGTTGTAAGTGAATTAAAGTAGTATCTGTAAGAATGTAATTTCTTCCTTTGTTATTTTTGTTTAAGTCATGTAAATTTAAGGGGCTGTTTTGTTTTAAAAGGCTCCTGAAATAATTGTTATTGATGTACCATGTTTAATGTTTAAACTTTTAAAAAAAATGAGCAAAACTCAATCGAATTAGAATAAGTGGTTTGTTAAAGTGAGCCCACAATAATAATTTTTAATTATAACAAGATTTCAATCAATTTTAGGCATTTCATTTATTTGTTTATTTTTTGTATTCATTACATTTGCAAGTGTACAGAAACTTCATTAGACTTTTAAAAGAAGAAAGGTTTTTGAAAAACTGAATAAACTCAAAACCTTTTGAATAATTAGTTCGCAATTTATTAAAATCACATTATTCATAAAAAAATTTATCATATTTTCTCTCAGTATATTGTAAATTGTTACGGAAAGTTTTGCATTCAATCAAAAATCAATTCAAAAGAATATTCAATGTATTTAAGTCTAATTTGTTATGAAGCCTTTCTTGCTCTTCTCTGATTATAATTGATTTTTAACTTTCTGGCAGTGATGTTAATTTTTACAAAAATGTTTAACTTAAATAACAAGTAAATTAAAAATCCTGTTTATGTATTATTTTATTCTGAAATATTTGTGTTCACTGATCTTGTTGTACTGTTACCCAGAAAGCTTTGGTCATATATATATATATATATAATGCATGCACCTTAACATTAAAAACAAAAATGAAATTAAAGAACTGCATTCGCATTATCACTAAGCAAAGACCATTTATTGTATGTTCTATTGTATAGTGTTGGTACATTTATTATAAAGTAACTATTATACAGTAGGGAACCGATTATCCAGAACGATCGGGACCATCGCTATTCCGGATAACTGATTTTTCCGGTTTTCTGAATCGCTACAAAAAGCCTTTTTTTTTATTGTTAAACCCAATTAAAAAAAATTAAAAATTTGGAAATAATCTTAAAAATAAGAAAAAACTATGAAGTAATACACTAATGATTATTTCCAAAATGATGGTAAGGTAAACATCTTTAAAAAAAGAAAGAAAAATCGTAAAACTTATGAGGAAAAAAAAATTTTTAAAACAATGGCGAGGAAAATTTATCGAATTTCGTTCCGGTTTTTTGGTTTTCTGATTTCCGGATAACGGGTTCTGTACTGTATTAAGAATTAAGTGTAATATTAATAATTTTGCTCCCATAATTATTGATCACGAAATATGTATTTAACTTTTTTGTGTCAAACTTGGACAACTATGTTTTATTTTTATTAACAAATGAAATTACATTAAGATTTTCTCTGTAACTGTTTATTTTTGTTGTAAAGCAATAGTCATGTCCAGTTGATGGCTCGTCTGCTAACGATGAGATCAGAAAAATTTGGCTTAAATGAGCAGTTTTATCTTTTCTCTTCGGTAGCTTTTTTTTTTGCATGGATACTTTTTTTTAGTATTACAAGGAATATACAAGAAGTATCTGCAAAATTGGAGGATCTGTGCCAATGTATCCATACACCCTGTTCCAGTGTGTGTCTAAATTATCTGACTATGAATATGCTTATTTAAATGATATTTGAGGGTAATGATTCTTTATGATGGTGCATCGCATTTTTAAAAAGTGCTTAAAGGTACTTATTTTTGTTTTTTAAAAGCCTTGAAGGTGCTTTTTTTATTAGGTGTTTTTAAAAAGTGGATAATTTTCCCTTTTCTAAAATGTGATTTTTTCTTTACTATGCCGATTTTTGCCACATATGCCAAAACGTGGTTTTCACATTGTTCTAGTCAATGTTTTCACAATTCATTCGACCACAGTCTATTTCGGCATACCGTAGGTTGTTAGCGTATGAAAGCGCCAATTATTTTACATGTTTGATGAAATACTTGCAGATCTGCATGTACATATACTGAGCTGGGTGCGGTGAGATTCTTGCACTCTCATGTTTACTCTGTTGCATTTTGCAGGATATTCTCAATTTCAGGCTTCATTTTCCACCCTCTGAAATCGAACCAAAGAATTTCTATATGTTTATATTTAATTTAGCTAAAGAGGCAATTAATACGGGTCAATTTTTTAAAATCAAAGTTCCACACTCATTTATTAAGTTTAAAGCTAAAACACAAATTAAAAAGGACTGGCAACACTACTGGCATCATCACAAACTGAAATCAGGCACATTAATCAGAGAAATTTTACCAGATGTCTCATTTAAACCTTTGGAATGGAATAGGCAGCTAATCCTTTTCTTTACAGAACATGGCCCCTTTAAAGCAAAACTAAAGCGATTCTGCCTGGCAACTGACAATACATGTGCCTGTGGAGGAGTAGGAACAGTGTGGCATTATGCAATAGAATGTCCGCTTACCACATCCTACCACTTAAAACAACCGAAGCTAGAATTCCTCATAGCCTGGAAGAGATCCATCTGTAAGAATCCAAAGTTGAAACAGAAGGCAACCAACCTCATTAATTTTCTAGAAGAATACGAGGAAATCCTGAAATAATTTTCATGAAAAAATGACAAAATTATGCAATATTGAGCAACAACCACAACTAAACTTGGCCAATTAGCTCTGGATACTTTTTAATCAAATGCCCCAACAAATAGAATAATCGCTTCTTTTTTTTTCCTTTTTTTTTCATATTTCTTTTTATTTTCTTCTCTTTTTTGTTTCTATTTGCTATTTTTTCCTCTCTTTTTTCTATCTGTCTCGTCTTCCAACCTTAACCATTAACCGATAAATGCCCTTTTAGGGGCATAGGCGTGGGGTTAAATGTTGGTGTGTGTGTGTTTATATGATGGCTAATGTAATCAAAAAAACAGTTCTTTATCAGAAAATAGTTATTTAATCATGATCATGTAAAGTCTTTGAAAACTATTCTGCATTTTGTTAATGCATATAGTGCTTAAAAGTACTAAAAAAATGCATATTTTTTGTTGAAAGATTTGGATACACACCCTTTTTATTAAAAATGTGCCTGTAAGTGTGAATTGTAATTTTTACAGGGGACTATTACGCTTTCTCCTGGAATGGTGAGGGGAGCTGTTATCCTGAAGGCTGAAAATGGTCAGTTACAAGTAATGAATTTGGCCGGATCATCTGGAAGTGCAATACCTGGAGCTACAACATATCGTCTTTCATCCCTTCCGGTAATTCTCTTATCAGCTTCATTTTAGTTAATATAAATTCTTTCAAAAATTTTTATTCATTTTTTTTTTTTAAATTTAGCCTGGTGCAACTGGTGTTCGAGCTGTCACTCCACAACATATTGTTTCAGTTCCAGTTAGTACAGGTGGATTGAAAACATCGGTAATTATTATTTAATTTTTTTTTTTTTTTGAATAACAATAATCATCATCATCAATGCCTCGACTGCTCAGGGTGAACCTTGGCCTTCCCTAGCAATTTTTTCCAGGCTAACCTTTTTCCTGCTAAGATTTTTTAGTTTTAAAACATAAAGGCTTTTTTTTTAGGCCATCTATCCATCTCAAATTCAGCTGGGCTCTTTTTCGCTTGCCAACTGGTCTGACGTTTAAAACTCTTTTTGTGGCAGGGTCTTTGCCAATCCTGATAACGTGGCCTGCCCATTTTATTCTTTGTCATTTAATAAAGCTAATAATGTCAGGTTCATTATATGAGTGATAAAGATCTAAATTTGGTCTTCTAAGCCGCACAGCATTTTTGAATTCCTCCAAAAATGCTTCTCAAGACCTTTCTCTCAAAGGTACCCAGCATAGCCCCATTACAATAATCATGGCATTGCTTTCAATTTTTTATTACAAAATCTGAACATTTTTATTTGCTTGAATGTTTAATTATAAATTATAATTTAATAATTTTGTCTACGCATTAATTAGGGAAAATTATAAATCGTTTTTCAAATATTTTTGGGTTAATGGCAGAACGTGGTCAGTTTATTATATGGAGGCTTCACTTCAGTGGCATAGTGAGCTTAACTCGCGCCCGGGGCACAATACCCTTTTAGCGCCCCCCCCCCATTCGAAAACGATATAATATTATATGTAAAATATATTCGCAAATTAATAAATAAATAAAGTCATAGACTCAAGCTAGGCTTTAAATTTGAGACAAAAAATGTAGTTGAGAGAACAAGACTAGATTTTGAAATGTATATGATCATCTAGAATTAGTTCAAAAGATACCTATTATTTATTTTACATATTTATAAAGAAATATTTTAAAAACACGCAGTTTTAAAACAATAAAAAAGTAAATATTTATTATCTCTAAGGAGATACAT
>NC_092207.1:9126067-9172908 GCF_043381705.1 Parasteatoda tepidariorum | reverse complement strand
GGGTATTTACCTAACTTGTAGCGGAATTCCACAACCTGTCGCAAATGTCACGGATATGTACAGTCACGGAAAAAAGTATCCGGAAAGTAACAAATAATCTTTTTTTAAAAAAACAGATAGTTCTCAGGCACACAACAAATACGGCGTTGTTTGTGTCCTTTCCTAGAAACGACAAAACGCTGTATTTGTTGTGTGTCTGAGAAGTATCTATATTAAAAAATAGACGATCCTTTAGTTGTTATTTTCCGGACACTTTTTTCCCGTGACTGTACATATAAGTACATTAGAGTGTTATTGTTATCGTTTTAAAATAACATGCGTAAGATGGATTGCGTTTATACAAATAAAAATAAATAGTGTTCTGAAAGAATGTTTGTACTTTGTGCACTGCAAATATTTATTATAACATATTATGAGATAATTTATGTAACCACACAGCGTAGATGCCATAAGGAAGTGCTGACAGACACAGGTCTGCCAGTAGAAAAGACGTGCCATTTCTATTATGAATATATTATTACAGTTTGATTTAGACTATTAAAGTGACAATATGAATTAAATATTATGAATAATATTTATGAATTAACATTTATTATATTACACTGGCACTAATTTAAAATATATTTTCCGGTAATCAATTATAATAAAAAAAAATTATCAAGCAATTTTTTGTTTTGCGGACCATTTGGTGCCCCTTTGTGAGTAGCGCCCGGGGCATGATACCCCCCCTTGCCCACCCCTCACTACGCCACTGCTTCACTTCTATAACTATAGCTGCTACTCTTCAAGAATTTATAAAAAGCATATGGACTTTAGGGGAATATAATATTTTTTTAATATACTATAATGTAAAGGAAAATTGGTGTAAAAGAATGTAGCATATTTTATTAGTTATAATTGGAAATTTTATTGTTTTAGATTTTATTACTGTTGTAAAAGTAGGCTCTTCATTTTTTATTGTAGTTAAGGGATTTAAGAAAGTCAACTAATGCACTCCTTTATTGAAATTCTTATCATAGGTAATATAATAACTTAATTTTATAAAAAAAAATATTCATTTTAGGCAACTGTGACAACTACAGCTCAAACTCTTGTGGGCACAATTCTCCAAGGATCTACTCCTTTATCTGGAGTTAATTCTCGTCTTTCAAGTCCTACTACTGTTAAAAGTGGAGTTATCAAAGTAAGATTTTAATTCAATAAAAACAACGGATTAAAAATGATTATTTTTAATTTTTTTTAGAAGAATTTGGGCATTACCAAATTCAATGTTGCTATTGTAGGAAAAACATTTTTTGCTTTTTTAGATTTTTCTATAAAAGTTACAGAAGTTTTTTTTTTCCTTCCCCTTTTTTAAAATCAAAGTCTATGAAAGCTTGAAATTATCAAGAAATTTGATTTTGGTGCAAGAAATCATGGAATATTGCATGTAACAGTAATTAGCTATGAGGATTCAAAATGAATAATTTTAACATTGAGTATAATTGAAGCGATTAATGTTAAACATTTTTACGAAAATGAGTTTTTGTTGGTTTTGGAATATCAATCACCGATTATCAAATAGCGGGTAATTTTCTGGACTGCCTAAAGAAGAGAATCCAACAATTTGGAAGTAATTCAAACAATCTTTCCACAATTGACACAGTTCTTTTTGTTTTTCTCGAAAGGGTACCACTCTTCAGTCATGGGGACTGAAATCAGTTTTAAGAAGAAATCAGTAGACTAAATTTTATCCATTTATCTCTTTCCCATTTGTTTTTATTTAATTAATCATTTTTATTTTTGTTTGCTGTAAAAAAATAAATAGAATGAAAAAAAATATCTTTGATAAAATAATAAATTCTTAGTTCATTATGATCATGGAAAGTTACATTTGGAAGTCAGTGAGCTATAAATTTTGGAAATTCTGGTAAACAATACTAGTCCTTATTAATTGATCAAAAAATAAGTCTTGAATTTTTTTTTTTGCGTAGCACCCATGCCCCCTTTTAACATTGATTGATTTTATTATTCCCTTTAATTTATGTTTTATTTTATTATGGGTATTGATTTTTTTTTTATGAAATGAAAAATTCATCTAATATTAGGTATAAATAGTTTTGCCCAAACTGCCAATAATTTAAGTTAAAATTATAATAAATTCTTAGAAGAATTTATTATAATTTAAACTTTTATTAGCATTAGAATTTTTTTTTATGAAGATTCTTGATGCTAAAATAATTTACAAAATTATATTTTGTATCAAATTAGATTAAAACTAATTTCAGCATTAGTTGGCTAATCATTTCTTGATATATATGAGGTAAATAATCAAACATGTTTTTCTTGAAGGTTCTCAATAATGTTGTGCAAACAGGAGTAAATGGCAGTCTGACTGCACCGCTTTCTGTTCAGACAACTTCTGCCAACACTCAGCCAAATACACCAACACAAGTAAGATATTTCAAATATTATATGTTTTTATTCGTCTTTTATAAAGACATTCTATCATAGTTATTTTATAAATTCCACAAATAAGATTTTTGCTGCAGCAAAAACTCTTCTGTACGCATAAATGAACGTAATTATGCTGATTTATTTTTGGCTATCTAAAAAATTAAGTTAATGTAATTGAACAATCAACTAATCGATTGATAGAATGAGAAAAACAAACTTTTGAACTTTAATGATTCATGCACCGTTAATGCACTCATTTCCGCGAGGTAAATTTCGAAAAACACTCAATTCCGCACTTCACAGGATTAATGAGGTAGTGTGCATTTTAACGGTAATGTGTTTTACACTTTCAGAATAGAATAGTATATTTTAATGTTTTTCTTTTAATATTTTTCTTTACGTATTGAATATTTTGTTTTTTACATACATTAGTTAATAGTAATACTCATATTTTTTAAAATTATACTATTTAAAAATTGGGGAATGCAAAATACCTAGTTTTGCTACAAAAAAAATTTTTTTTTTTGTTGCGTTGGATTTTAAAGACCATTGTGTGTCATAACTAAAAATTAAAGTGCAGAGATCTTAAGCTATGCCAAAAACTAAACCAATTTTATCATAGTGAGTTAACTATTTAAGGTGATATTTAAAAAAAATTTGGATTATGTTATGAATTAAAACAATGGAATAAACAAGCAGAGAATTAAACCAAATAAATTATCTCTTCTAAAGAATAATATATTGACTTTTTGTTAAAACAGGTACAAGATCACACAGTAGCAGTGCATTCATCATGCATGCAAACAAAAGCAAGAAACAGGTTTTTACTCTGCACTAGTTAATACTTCATGAATTGTTGTAGAACTAAACACTAAAAATATATAACCTGAAACTTGAATTATGTTCATTTGTAACACATTGGAGAACAAGTATAGTTTTCGGTCTTATATTGATACCAAGAGCAAAATAAATGTATTGGATTTGAAATGACAGTTCCTTATTGTTGCATAACTACAGTGACGATCCGAAAATCAGGAGGTGGGTCATTTGGAGTTGATAGCATCATAATTGTTCTAAGTTAAATTTGCATCAGAATTCACAGAAGAACTTATTTGCTTGTTAACAATTTTTAAAAAAACATTACTTTCCGTTATGGAGTATTCTTAAGAACTCAATGAAAGTTTCCCATTGGTTGATGGGACAATTCTTTTGGAAACTCTGGATAAACTCGACACGGCAAAGCCATCTTGGCAAATAAGCTGTCACCAGCCTACTCAAGTCATCTATATCAAACGTTGAAAAAACAGGAACTTATTGATGAAAGCGAGCAGACTTCTTATTAAGTAATAAAAAGGCATGCATCTGTTTCCCCCTTGGAATGGGAGTAGGAGATAAAAGAGAAAAAGTATTTCGAATTTTACTTCGCTATGATTATTGTTAGAATGAATTTTCAGAGATTCCAAGGTTAAAAGAACGAGGTAACTTGTACAAATTGAACTGTGTTTATCAGTGCTATGTTGCACATTATTTAAAATATTTTTGGTTTTTCTGATTACCATCCAATAATAAATTGTTTATTTAGCTGTAAAAAAAATTTCGAAGAAAAAACCTATCAGTAGTTTGTGGTAATTGTATTAATATATAGTTGTAGGTCACTTGACTGAAATATTTACAAAACATAGAAAAATTAGTAACTGTATAATTTGTGCAGTTTATATATTTTACAACAAAAATTATTCTCTTTAAAAATAACCAAGACTTTAGAATGTTTTCTTCAATTACCAGTATATGATTTATCAATTCTTGTAGCAGAACTTGCATTTGCAATTTATCTTTTGATAAATCCACCATATTTCTGAATTTATACGCTCTCATATAACCATAAAGACTCTATTACATTATTGTTTTATAATATTACATTGCATTTTGGTTATATTACATTGTTTGATTATTGTTTATTTGTGGTAAGTAAAATAAACAAGTTTCAAAGGAATTTGCGTTTGGTTTCAATTTTAGTTCTGTGGGGGGGGGACTCTAATGCAGACGGTGGGGACAAAGTCGCGTCATTGCCATGATGAAAGTGCTAACTAATTTTTTAGATTCATTGTTCTATATATTTAGACACATTTGTATATCATCTTTTTTATTAATATTATTACTCTTTACATAACTTTTCAGATGTCTCCCAACACTGCAAAACAAAAATGCAAGAATTTTTTATCAACTCTGATCAGATTAGCAGATGAACAACCAGCTGCTGTTGCAAAGAGTGTGCGTAATCTAATTCAAGGCATAATTGTAAGTTATTTGATAATGTTTCTTTTCTATATTTGCATTTAGTTTATCTAACATTTTTATATAATTTAATTTAGAGTTTTTTGTTCTTTTTGTAGCACAATATTTTCTTTTTGTTGAAACCCCTGTGGCAGAATTGTTTCGAGCTATCTGCGACAAAACTTACTAGCACTGATATCTTTCTGCCAGATACTTTTAATAATAACAAACGTATATGTTACTAATTTAAAATAACAAAGGGCTTGTGTTCACAAAAGAAAACTACATATTTTTTTAATTGAGCATGTGATAATTTTTTATTCTAATATTATGNGGGGGGGGGGGGGCTTGCAAATTATTTCCTTCGCATTTTGTAAATAATCATTACAATGAAAATAATTAAAAATCATAAAATCCGTAGTAGCAATTGCCAAAAAAAGATCGACGATAAAATAATGCGAATCGTACTCCTCAAATATGTGTTTTGTCTCGAGATTAGGTTGTTGTAATAAATAATATCGTAAAAAATATTGAATTTAAAAACTAAGGAGCAATAGCAATAAATGCCTAAAGTTTGATACAATTATTGCCTTAAGAAGTAAATACTTAAATGCACGGTTCGAATTTTCTATATTTTATATCGGGATATTTAAAAACCATGTGAAAATCGATAACTACCAAAAAATACAATCGAAGCATTACATCCATTTACGATATTATCGACGTAAATTGAGCATGTCAAAAAGTGATTATCTAAATGCATGATTTAAATATTATGTGTAAATTACTGTAGCAAAGAAAAGTATAATTTTTTGCCTTTCAATTGAAAAATCTTTCTGCAAGAACTCTTTAACATTCTGCGACAATGTCGCCATGTTACTGCTATTCTGCCATGGGGGCTGAAACACTATTATTTAATTTCACGAGCTCTATGTATATTACCTATTTAATGTCCAATACTAAGAACACATTAAAAGATGCTACAACAAAGCGTATTAGTTATTCAAAACACCTTTATCTCGATGCGTTACAATATCTAACAAAAACACATACTGACAACTCTACTGGATCTTGTCTGTTTCTCCTGGTGTAATAAAAATTCTCCTGGTTTTTGTACATTTTAGAAAATTCCCTAAAATTGAGTAAGTTTTTTGAACTGCATCCCTATTGAAATAGAATTTTTTTTACAATTAATTGCTTACTTGAATATTTAAATAAGTATTGCTAATACATAATGAAGCGAGTCTCACCTATAGGAATCAATTTAACGATTTTCTTTCTTTTCCTTTGTTCCACAATTTTCAGTTTATTTTTATTCAGAACTCCCTTTTTTATAATCATAAAATCTTTTAATTATCAATAATGAATTACTTGTCTACTACTATTTAAAATTATGAGTTAACATAATAAAAACATTTAAAATTCATCCAATATCAATCATAAATGGAAAATATTGCAGACCATTTATCGATATTAATATAATAAAATTCCTTATGTGTAAAATAATTTAGTATATTATGCAACAGTGTGCATGAAATTTATATTTCGTGAAATCTAACGGATTTTTTCCTATCCATATTGGCAACTATGCATACTACATGACAAGATCAGCATGATATATTTACTTAATCATTGACTTCGTTTAATTATATTTTTTTTAGTCAAAATATAGCTAATAACCATTAAATAATTTTAAAGGAACTTATAACTGTTAAAATTAATTATAAAAAAAACTATGCACTACAATATTTTGTCAGCTTTATACTGTAATAAATTGCTTTAAAAACCAGTTGCTGTTCAAGCATTGATTGCAATTTTTCTTTTAATATTTTTTTCTGTATTTTTCAAATACATAATGTTCCAGTTGTGTTTGTCAATATTATTTTTCTTGTCACTTTTACTAAAGATTAAAAGTATTTTTCCTTGTTTATATTGATCAAAATTTATTAATGACTCTGATTTGGTTAAAGAGTGTTTCTCATAACATTATTAAATTGATTAAATAATGAATTTTATTTATACAGGATGGCACAATGCAAGCAGAGGAGTTCACATCAAAGCTACAAAAAGAGTTGAACTCAGCACCTCAGCCATATTTAGTTCCTTTTCTTAAAGTATGATCTCATTTTAGTTGCCTTTCTCATTCATAAGTCTTGATTAACTTCATAATCTATGATTACCTTAAATTTTTTCTCTTTATCCGCATAAAAATATAAGTAATATGTAAATTTCTAACTTGTTTTTATGAATATGAAGTAAATTTATATAAAGATGAAACAATATATCTTTTTAGTCTTATCAATGAAATGTTTTTTTTTCCAGAAAAATCTGCCTTATTTAAGGCATTCATTAATTACAAAAGAACTGACCATTGAAGGTGTTCGACCCCCTCCACCCAGTGCCATCATACTTCCTCATCCTCATGCATCCAACTTAACTCATCTTCAGGTAGTTAACTCATTCTTTACAAATTGATTCCTTAATTCCAGAAAAATCTGCCTTAATTAAGGCATTCATTAATTACAAGAGAACTGACCATCTAAGGTGTTCGACCCCCTTCACCCAGTGTCATCATACTTCCTCATCCTCATGCATCCAATGTGTTGAGTTCTGTGTTGAATGCTTAAAAATATTTTTAGTGCTTAAAAAGTACTTAAAAGGCCTTTTTTTTTTTGAAAGATTTGGCTATGCGCCCTAAAATTTGTATTGATAATATATAAAATAAATAAATAAAATTATAAAAACTGCAAGATTTATTGTTGGTAAACCTATCGAAATATCGTAACTATTGAAAAAAAATGAGAGCATGAGAGAAGTCATCCTTATGTGAACTTAATTAAAACTAAGAAAATAGCTTCCACTTGGACATAAAAACTGTTGGTGTCTCTTCCCCCTGACTCATAAAATGCAAAATATTATTGCCCAAACACGTGTCATCATGGGTCCATCCATGTAGACATGCCTCCAAATGTCCCTAGGGTATCTTTCTTCTATTGTTTAATATGCAATAAATCTGATTCGTGCTATAGGCATGGCTTATATAATTTTTTTTCATAGAATTCAAGAAAAACATGGAAATCTCCAGTCAAGAAGACGAAAGCATGCTCAGTAAATTGATTTCCTTAACAAGGTCTAAAAATTTATTCTTTTTGGCTGGGGAATTTCTTATGGGAAAGGCAAATTTTTAAATGTTCAAAAGAATGAACAGAAACGAGGCAATGCTGTAACAAATTTAGTGTTACCCATGGTGCACCACAAGGAGGCCTGTCACATAACACACGCACATAAAAAAAGAATCTAATTATGACATAAAGTTGTAAAAGACCTATGTTCGTGTCTTATGTAGGTTTTAAGCTTTTTAATGTCACGAAATTTTCTATGTTAAAACCTCTAAATGATTCTGTGTTTAATTTAAGATTCTTCTATTGGATAATTAAATATATATAATTTCCAACTTTCTATGTCTCTATAAGAAGACAATTAATTTGTAACACTTTTTTTATTTATACTTTTTTGAATGGTTAGCTTGGACAAAAGAGGCCTCTCTTACAACCCACTACTCAAGTACGCCTTATGACAAACTCTGGTTCACCACTCACAACGCAACTTATCACACAAAACACAACAACTCTAAATCAAAGATTTGCTGGGGTAAGTAAGAATTTTTTTTTATTATTATTTATTCTTTAATTGTGTGTTATGTTTTTATAAAAAATGCTCAGTGTGTTCCATAATAACCAAAATTAATATATATTTTTTAAGTCAGTCTCAAAAATGAAATCTAAAAGTCTACATAGAAATTGTGGGGATTAATATTTAAGAGAAGTGATTAATGCTATCGAATGACTTGTGAGGAAGGTTTGATTTAAAACAGCAAAACCAGTTTGATTGTCTTCAAAAAAATCCTAGAGGTGTTTCTAATAAACTTTTCTGTGATACTCAGACATGATTATTTAAGTTTTTAGTTCCCCTTCTTTAATAATCGTATGTTAAATTTCGATAGCACTTTTGTCCTAATGTGCATTTTTTTTAAACTTATTTTTTACAGGAATTCTGGGAATATATACCTGCCTAGTCTGCTGTTTTTTTAATGAATGTATTTTACGACTGTTTCCTGTATGCCTATGTATTCTTAAATTTCTCCGTATTTGTTAAAGAAATTTTTAAAAAAAAAGTTTTTGGTGATAAAATATTCATTGAGGGCAAAAATACTTCTCTTATCCCTCCACAGATGGTGCTATTGCCAGTACTGCAATATGTTGAGTGTTAATAGCTTAAGTCAAGCTGTGATGACTCGGGGGATAGAGCGTTTGCCTTCCAATGAGGTGAAACGGGTTCAAATCTCAGTGATGACTGGTCGATACGAATTCCACGTCCAGCTTGTACCGACTACAGTTCTGACTTTAAATATCCTCAGTGGTTGAATACGGGTTAGTCCCCTTGCTGTTAGGCTAACCGTGGGAGGTTTTTGTTTTTTTCCCTCTCCATGTAACTCAAATGAGGGTTAGTTCTCACAAAAAGTTCTCCACGAAGATAAATTTCTCCCAGTACTTGATCCAAGAGTTCCCTTGTCTTCTGAATTGGGTTCAAAATTACAATACTACAGAGTTGAACATTAATAGTCATAAACCCAAAATTGGGTTGGCTGTTCAGCGACGGTTGTAAAATAAAATAATTTAAGTAATTATATATAATGTTTCTAAAGAAATCTTCTTTATATAAAGATTTATATACCTATTTTTTTACGTCGCAGAATGTAAGAGCTTATATTATTTTGAATTTCTCTTTTTGACTTGATGATGCATCAAAACTTTGCTCGTAGCCTAAAAAATTTCGCTAGTAAAACTCAGTTATTTTATTTCTCCAATGTTGACAGGTATGATATATTATGAATAACTTTGCATGTAAACCACATTATTAAAGCTAAATTTTAAAAACAATATGGCATATAATTGGTATTTGTAAATGTACCTCATTTTTGAAAGATAATAATTAACTTTGATTGGACTGGAAGAATGAGATTTATTTGCATATCATTTCAGCAACTGAGGTCTACTGTTCCTAATAACCAATCCAAAAGTATATTGGTTGGAAAAACACTTGTCGGCTCATCTGTTGCTGCAGCCTCACCAGCGACGGTTACTGCATTGCAATCTAAGTTTCCTTTTACTGCAAAACCTGCATTCATTAGTTCTGCAAAGGACCAAGGAAAAAGAGCTTTCTCTTCTCTCAGGTTTGTTGTTCTTTCTCAATTACTTATTGCCTTGAAAACTATCTAATATTTTTTTCCTATTGATTTCTAGGTCTTGAAAAATTATAGAATACAATATTTCTCAGTTTGTCAAATGCTTAAATTCTTAAAAATCTGTGTGGTATATTTCTGCTGATTACAGTACCAAGAGTAATTGTATTCCGGGGGTATCCCGGAATTCTGGGTTTTTCATATTATCCTTCTGGGTGAAAAAATGAAGAGCAGGGCATATGATTTTTCTTGGAATATTGCGGAATTTCTCAAGACCGTTGGTTCTCAGACTTTCGCTAATCAAAAGCTTATAATCCGACTAACTATTCATGGAATTCCTCAACTTAAAATCCAAATTTTGATGCTTTCGCTGATTCGCGATAACGGGACACTTACATACATGTGGTTCTTCTTCCGATGGGCAGGAATCCGCTAATTGATTCATTTGGTTTGGCAGATTTTCACTATTTTGGATCCGTTATATCATTTTTTCGCATAACTCCGCATATCTCAAGATTATTGATCCACAGACTTCTATGAATCAAAACTAATAATCCAGAGGGGGTAAAATTTACCTAAAATTTAAATCTTGAAACCTTTGCTAAGTCACTGTAACAAGACGATTTTATACACGTGATTTTTTCACCAATTTGATTTGTCGGATTTTCAACCTTTTTAATATCTGAAATTGCACGGTTTGATTATCTAACGTCGGTTTTCGTGTGAAAATAGTGCAGCATCCCAAGCTGCATTGTTAATCCTAAATTTTTAATTCAAGTTTAAAATTTTGTTGGTGCAACAATTTATTTCCTTTACTTACTTTAATATTTTAAGTTTTGTATGTGGTTTTTCTGAGCAAATAACTAAATTTGTGATAAACAATCTCTTTCAACTGAACTTATTCTTCTTAATAATACATTTTTCTCTGTTAAAGCTGTGGATTTAGTTATTTTTTTTACGGATTAGTATACAACTAGTTGATAACGAGGCAAAGATATTTTTAAAGAAGGGTTGCATTTGTTATCATTTTTCTTGTATCTGTTAGTAAGATAATTAATTAAACAAAGCTTACGGCAAAATAAGTAAGCAACTGTTGATATGCTGATATATTCCTACTTGGATTAGCATAAACGACTACAGTTTGCACAATCCTTGTGAATCATATGACATGCCCTTTGATTATAGAGAAAAAGAAAGCTAATGTTAATAAAATTTTTAAAAAATTATCGCATCGCTTTTTATAACAGTGTTTTTTTGATTAATTTTACTATAACTTTTTTGAAAACTGTTTAACACAGGCAAGAGTTTAAAATTTTTCTTGTAATTTTATTTATTATATTTGATTTGAAATACATAGCATGGTATTAGTTATTATTAGAATAAAGTACTAAATATATAAATTGTTATGCTTTAAACTTTTTATTTTTCAATAAATTGCATTTTCATATGCTTATTAATTAATGAATCATGTAGTACATGTAATTTACAAATAAATGTTTTTACCAAATCTAATTTTATTCCAGAGAGGATGATGATATAAATGATGTGGCTGCAATGGGTGGTGTTAATTTAATTGAGGAGAGCCAAAAAATTCTAGCTTCCAATGCAGAAATAGTGGGTACACAAATCAGATCTTGTAAAGATGAAAGCTTCTTATTCTCATCTGCTTTAGAAAAGAAAATACGTTTAATTGGTATGTTCAAACAAACTAAATATCTCTCTTTATTGTAATTGAAAGCAACTCTTCCCATTGTTTTTTTTATTTATAGAATCCCATTGAACAAACGTTCAATGTTTTGATTCAGATAGTTTATCTGTAATATATATATATCGGGCTTCTATTTAACAAACTTCCATTTTGCAATTTTGTGGTTGTTTTCAATGAACGTTCCGTTTTCTACATTTTAAGCAGTAATATTTTTATTTTATTGATTAGATATTATTCTAACACTAAAACATTATTGCCCGAAAAGTAATGTTTATTTATTTTTTGTTCCTTATGTTCAGATGGTTTTAAGCTTTGTTTACCTTGGGGGTTTATTATACGGAAAAATCTATTATACGGACTTCCGGAAGTCCCACCGATTCCAGATATGTAGCTTTCCAATATATACTCTGCTGCAAGTAAGAAAAAACCATTATTCCTATGGAGAGAGCCTGTTTGCATCTGAGAGCACACCAAATGGATGACAATTTCCCAGTCTGAACCGTTATCAATATTGCCAACTCTTGAACGATTTGCTCAGAATCCCTTTTGCTTGCGTTCTTATGAATAATAATAACAGTTATTAACAAGTAATAAGAATTAATAAAAATTATGCCTAAAAATCATAACAAATATACGCCTTTCTGTCCACATTTAATAGAAACTGATGAAAGAAAAATAAATGCATTTTCTTGTAGACGATTTACAGCGAAACAAAAGTAAAAGTTCTTATCTCTCATTTGATTTGTTTAGATGCACCATTTTTAGTTGTCCAATCAAGTCCGATTCTCTTAAAACGTCATATAGTTGTTTCTTTTTCAAGAAGGAATGTTCTCTTTATTTATTAAATTATGTTGCCAAGTCTAGGAGTTTAGGAAGGCTTTAAAACTGTAACCTTTTTTCTATAATTCTATTTATATATATTGTAAAAGAAAGCACAAATTAAAATTCTGTTTGATATGTTTAACTTTTAAAAGTTTTTAAATTTTTTTGAAAGCATATTTGTATAATTTGATAACAAAATACAACAAAACTATATGCAATCGCGGATGATTACTTAAATCCTATACCACAATGGTCTTTTCTTAACTTGCAATGGCATGTATCAATATTATTTTTAAAATTATGTCGTAAAAAAAATTAATTTTGCTGCTTCTTCCTGAGTGTGTTAATTAATATGAATGTGTATATATTATATATGTGTGTGTATACATGATACATCCTTTATAGTAAATTGTTTACATATGTACTTTCCTGCAGCAAGAAAACTGGGTATTGAAGAAGTTTCTCCTGATGTTATCAACTTAATATCTCATGCATCTCAAACAAGGTTAAAAACAATGATAGAAAAATTGAGTATAATTTCTGAGCATAGAATGGAAAACATTAAGGTATATTTACTCACTTTGAAGTCTTCTTTCTTTTATTTTACTTTGCTTGCTTTTAATCCTAATTTTTCCCCCAAATTGTTAAAATATTTCGAAGAATGCTGAGTACAAAATGTTTTTTTTTACACACTTGTGTTTCTGTACATTTTCTTCCAGTTTATTTTAAGTCTTATCTTTTTCCATTGTCAAGTTATTTTATTTCTGATAGTGCTCCCACGGATCAGGGAAAACCTGTAGTTGTCTGGGAATTTTATTTTGACTCTAAAAAAAGGGAAAAGTTGCTTTTTTCTTCTTCTTTTTTTTTTTTTTTTTTTTTTTTTTTTTTTTCTATTGCAAAAGCCTGGAAAATTCCTAAGTCATATCTAGAAAAGAACCAATCTTAAAATTGTCAGTAACAGTAATCAGTTATTCAGATTCGATTTAAATAATTATGATATCTATTAAAATTATTTGTTGTAAAATTTCCTCTATTGATATAGGGAAACTTTTCCATGTTTCCATCCTCATTCAATGATTTATTTATTTATTATTATTTTTTTTGCTCATAAAATCTAATATTTGACATCGCATAATTACTGGACTCAGAAACAGTTGCCCAAATGACATTGTCTTGTTTGAGGCCGACCTCCAGCCTTTAGGTCTCAGAAGAAATTATCTCCTAACTAATTACTTTAATAAACTCTCTAGCCTTGGACACCAAAACAGAACAGCAGATTATCTACAAAGGTGGAACAGCAACCAAAGACTTAAGAAGAATAGCCCATTTCGCCAGGCCGTAATTAACAACGTTCTTGCTGGAAATGTTGAGGATTGCCTTAATAAACAATTTATTGACCCAACTGAAGAACTTCCAGGTGTTAATCTCCATCAACACCTTTCTTCACAAGCTAACAAGAAATTGGATCACCCGGTATTGCTTAAACAACTTTCTTTGGAGGTTATAAATTCTATCCCCAAACACTTAATACTGGTGTACACAGACGGAAGCAAGACGGACACATCATCTGGCAGCGGTGTCTGCATTAAATCAATTAATTACTGATTTAACGTCACCAAAAGGAACCCTGATAACTGCTCAGTTTTTAGAAGTGAACTCATTGCTATTGATACTGCCCTGGATTCTCTTCTAACACTACAGGATCACAACAATATCTGGATACTCTCTGACAGTCTCAGTTCCATACAGAACTTATCGCATTGTCGGAAGGTGAGAAACGAAACAGGAGCTTCTATCCTGCACAAACTTAAAACCCTCTCACAACTGTGTGAAGTCCATCTCCAGTGGATCCCTTCTCCCGTTGGGGTTCTGGGCAATGATATCGCCGACACTCTGGCTAAGGAGGGGACAGAAGAAACTTTGATGAGTCCAAATTCACTCACCTTCATGGAATTGGCATTGAAAAAGAAAAAAGAAGACAATGTTTCCTGGCCCGTACCCCCCAAACATCACTGGTACCAGAGCACCCGTCCAGGAGGTGCACTCAACATTCGGTGCAACCGCAAGGATCAGACGCCGATTATCAGGCTTACCAGCGGCCACCTTAAGTCTCTTTCTTTCGAGGGTAGTGTTAAAATCTTCCCAAACTGCCCCAGGTGCCACAACATGCAGGCTTCTCCCCCACATATCCTGGACTGTCTTGGACTGGACAAGAGGGACATTCTAGAAAACCCACTTTTTGTGGCCGACTTCCTCCGGGTCATGAATTTCATGGACATTGTTTAGCCCTGCTAATTTTGGGGATTAGGAAGAAGAAGGTTATAAATATAGGTTATAAATATAAGGTTATATATTTGACATAATAAATAAAAATTATCATATCAATAAAATGTTGTCTGGATTTACATTGAAATTTTCCTGAAATATCTGAAAAAATCATGGCATTTTTTTTTATTATTTGTTTTTTTTTTGATGAAATAAAGAGGGAACCCTATTTTAAGAATGATGAGTTTTGATTTAAGGTATAATCTTCCCTAATACTATGCTTTAGTTTAATGTAATTTTATGTTAGGAAAGATTGATAATGTCTTACCTAAATTAAAGATAATGTTTCTTTGAGCTTATTATAGAAGTGATGTATTGTTGGTTTTTGTTGGGGGGTTTTTTCCCCTAAAGATTTATGAAATTTTCATTTTCTTGGATCCACCTGTTTATTAAACAAAAACTTGATATAAATTTTATTTACAAATTGTGGATGTTATTATTTATTAATAACTTACCAAATATAAATATTATTTTTGTTCTTAATTATTTAAATTGCTTAACATTGAGAGCTAATACAAGTGGTAACTGAACAGGGATAAAAAAAATGCCTGGAAAATTTAATCAATCTAGATAAATCAGGATGTTTAATTAAAATACCCCAAAAGTCATGGGGAAATAATTATTTTGATTTTGTTATCCTTTTTTTTTTAGTGAATCTTGTGATAATTTTATTTAAAAAAAATATTTTCAACTTTTGCTGTTAAGTATAAATATTATGTAATACATTTTCTGTATAAGAATTTATAGTGAAATAAATCAGGAAAATTCGATACAATTAGTCAGGATTTTTTTTTTTCCTGAATATTTATAGCTGCCCTGTAGTACTATTTTCACTGTTTTTAATCATGAATGAACTTAGTTAATGGTTTTTATTATTTTAAAAACCATCTTGATATTTTTTATTATAGAATGATAATAGGTATGAAGTTGTCCAAGATGTGAGATCTCAAATAAAATTTATAGAAGAATTAGACAGACTGGAGAAAAGGAGGCACGAAGAGCAAGAAAGGGAAATCCTGCTTCGAGCTGCAAAGGTTTTTAAAACATTTTTGGTGTAAATTAAAATCTCAATGATCTATATACTTATGAAATTTCTTCTTTGAATACTTAATACTAGTAGAAATCGTTAGATGTCTTTTTATTATTATAAAAGTTACTTATGTTATTTCAGTTACATGTTTATCAGTTAACTTGATTCAAATAGTTAATTATTTTCCTTTTTTACATTTTTAGTGTTATGCAAATATGGAGAATTTTATGATATTTTAATTATACAGGGTATCTGCACACCCGGAAACTCATGGATTTCGGTGGGATTTCATGGACATTTTATGACAAAATTTGTCATAAAATGTCATGATTTTAACTTTTATTTATTTATTTTTTTAATCATGGAAATTCATGGATTTAGGTCGCCGGAAAATCTAATTTTTAAAATGGAATATTAAATATAAAATCAGAATTTCACAGTGCTCCGAATATCTGAATTTGTAGCAAAATACCCACTCATAGTCATATTTTTTTAAAATACGAAATGTTCGTATCCTGTTCTTTAAAAATTTAGGTGTTCTTTCAAAAAATGACAGAAAGAACATCATTTCTAGAACGGAGTACCTTTTAAACTTCTGTGATTTCAGAATTTCTTTTATCAATTTATTATTATTATATTTTTATTTTATCAATTTAAAATTCTAGTTTAGGCTTTCTATATTACACTTTTAAGAGCAAATAAAACAGGTTTAAATAACTACATATATTTGACTGTATTTAGTTATTTGCTTTTGTGTTTTTTATTTATATATATATGTATACAGGTGATTATCAAAATAATGGAAACACTTGTGAATAAAAGGGACATTTAAGAATTCGCTTCATAAGAATTAAAATATAATCTTAGCTACCAGTTTTTTTTAATATAAAATGTACATATATTAGGTAGTATGAGAGAGCTTTAGCAGAGTTGTCTATGTTTTGTCAGAAGCTGTCAGACCTCACAGATTTTCAGAGAGGCCAAATTGTAGAAGCCCGACTAGTTGGAGCAACAGTGACCGAAACATCCCAGCTTTTAGGCGTTTCTGGAGGTACGGTGTCTAAAGTCATGACAGCATACACACAGCGCGGAAAGACAAGCTCATCAAAGCAAAATAGTGGACGGAAGGAGAAGCTGAGTGAAAGAGACCGACGGGTATTGAAGCGGATTGTAATGTCTAAAAAGAAAACAACTGCAGCCAAAGTGACCGCAGAGCTCAATCAGCATCTGGATTCTCCAGTGTCAACAATTACAGTTAGGAGATACCTTCATAAAGAGAACATTTACGGCAGAACAGCAATTCCCAAGCCTCTTGTCACAGATGCTATTGCAAAACGTCGTGTAGAGTGGTGCCCCAACCACAAATCCTGGTCGATTGATAAGTGGAAGACTGTTATATGGTCAGACGAATCGTCTTTCACACTTTTCCCCACAACAGGACGGGTACATGTCTGGAGAACACCTGCACAAGCGTATGATCCTGATTGCCTCCATCCAACTGTCAAGCATGGAGGTGGATCGGTCATGGTATGGGCAGCCGTGTCATGGTTTTCTGCTGGCCCAATGGTAACCCTGAAAGGAAGGATCACTGGGGAGAAGTATAGAGAAATTTTAGCTGACCAGGTCCATCCTATGATGCAAATTTTGTTTCCTGCAGGAGATGGAATTTTCCAGGATGATAATGCCCCTATTCATGCAGCCAGAGTTGTCCAATCATGGTTTGATGAACATGAGGATGAAGTGGAACATCTACCTTGGCCAGCACAGTCCCCATACCTCAATATAATCGAACCGTTGTGGTCTATTTTAGAGCTTTCAATCCGGAATCGATATCCTCCACCGGCATCTCTCACGGAACTTTCACAATATCTCCATGAAGAATGGTACAATATTCCTCTAAACACTATTCAGAATTTGTATGATTCGATTCCTAGGCGAATCCAAGCTGTTTTGCATGCAAAAGGCGGTCCTACGCCATATTAATAAAGGATTCCTTCAAAATCTGGGGTGTTTCCATTATTTTGATAACCACCTGTATATATAGCTATTTTATTGTTTTAACTCTTTCTTTACTTGGTTTTTTAAGTTTAGAATCAATAATTAAGATGCAGTGTATAAGTTTTGGTTATGCCTATTATTTCAATTAATGTTATTATAATGCTTTTTTTTAATTTATTGTTGTGTTTTTGTCGGAGAAAATAGTAACTTCGGTAAGTTACGAAAAATTATTGGAATTATTCATGGAAAGTCACGGATTTGAAAATCTAAAATGTAGCAGATACCCTGAATCTATGAATAATGACTAAATATCAATATAAATAATGAATAATTTATTTATATTATATAATTACGTTATTTCTTGTGACAGAGCCGGTCAAAACTAGAAGATCCTGAGCAATTAAAGTTGAAACAGAAAGCCAAAGAAGTAAGTTAGAACAAATATTAATATTTATTTTTATTAACTTTAAAATTTTAGTGTCTGTTGCACTGCTTTATGTTTTTTTAAAAAATGGGTTCTGTTATGGTGGCGATCTGGTTAAAAGAGAAACAAATCTAAGATGTTTGCAGTTTGAATTAATAAAATTATTTGTTATTGAATTCTAAATTGTGAATTTTTTCCAGATGCAAAGAGCTGAACTAGAAGAACTACGTCACAGAGAAGCAAATAATACTGCTTTGGCTGCTATAGGACCAAGAAAAAAAGCGAAATTAGATAACAGTTTATCATCTTCAAATCAAGTAAAAAAAAATTTTAATAAAAATAATAATAAAGAGCACTTCTTAAAGGATATTTCTTACTTTCTTATTAATGTTACTAAAAGTTTACATTTTTCAATTTTCAGGGTTTATCGAGTCAGTTTACTGGTAGCTCTAAATTTCAGGTTAGTGATCAAATTTATACTCATTATTTTAATTTTGCCGTTTTATTTTCAAAAATGTATGTGTAATTGGTAGAATTTATTCATATCTAAATGCCTAATTTGTTTTTTTTTAAAAATTATTTTAACTTTAGACATATATTTTAGCAGAATATTTAGTTAGATTATACCCTTTTGATATTTAATGTTTATAGTTATTCTGTAAACATTAAATACTTTAAATTATTTCAGTTTCTTTCCTGAAATTGTATTTCTATTGTAGATTTGAAACTTTTTATTATTGTTCAGTGAAACAGTATTCCCAAGGGTTCAGTGAGAACAGGAAAAAAACTGGAATTGTCAGGGAATTTTATTTTAATTCCAAAAATCATGAAATAGTCAGGGAAAGTTACAATTTTTTTTTACAAAAACCTGGAATGTTCCTATATTATGCCTGGAAAATAACCAATCTTAAAATTGTCAGTAACAGTAATCAGTTATTGAGATTAGAGTTAAATAATTCTAACATCTATTACAATTATTTGTTATAAAAATTTCACATTTTACTCAAACTGAAATGTTCTCTCCTCATTTAATATTTTCTATAAGATTTATATACATATTTTTTACTTTGCCGAATGTAAATGCTTATATTATTTCCAATTTTGACTTACATGATTAAGCATGATGCATCAAAACTTTACTCATAGCCCCCCCCCCCAAAAAAAATTTAGCGATTAAGATCTCTGTTATTTTATTTCTTTAATGTTGGCAGGTATACGTTACAGTTAAACATAAAGGACGCAAATTGTTTTAAACCGTACAATCAGGAAACCTAGCAGCATTTTTTATTTCACTATTATTCTTTTGTTATAATTACAAACTTGTTACAGAAGCCCTCATAAGTTTTTCTTATGGACATCTTTTAAAAAGTTTTGTGACAACTTTAATACTATTTCACTAATTTAGTGAAATTTTAATATGTAATGTAGTAGCATGTAAAATAATCTGAGGACGTTTTTTTCTTTTTTTTTTCGGTCTTCTAGTTTCAGACAAAGACAATTCTGAGTCAGACCAGAATTCAGTCACAAGGTGGTTATTTTTCGACCTTTTTTTTTTCTTCTTTTTTTTTTTGCACAGTGTGGTTCTTAAATGCAGGAATGATCTAAATTTAACAAGCATTTTTTGTGGCTTAAGGTTAGAATAATGCTTTCAGATGCCTGTTTTCAGTCCTTGACAAAATTGAGAGTTAAAACCGAAAATAGGTAGCGTGTTCTAGTTGCATATCTATAAAGTATTGAATGAAATATATGAATTAAACAGGGCTTCCACTCTGCAGGGAGAATAGGAAAAACCTGGAAAATACAGGGGATTTAAAAATCACCAAAACTAACAGGGAATTTTTAATTTTTCTCTGCTAAGTGGGAAAATACAGGGAATTTGTTTTTTATTTTCGTCTTTTAAAAAATGGTGACCACACAATTGTGATTTTCAAGGAAGATATTTCTGTCTGCTGTACTAAAAATTGCTTAATTTCGTTTTTTAAAAGCCCTTAAAGATGCTTTTTTCATTGGGCGTTTTTAAAAAGTGCTTAATTTTCCCTTTTTGAAAATGAGATTTATTTTTTCCTTTACCATGTCGATTTTCGCCATCTATTATGCAAAAGCGTAGTTTTTACATAGTTCTATTCAATGTTTTTCACAATTCATTTCAGTGTACCGTCGTTCAGTAGCATATGAAAGCTCCAATCATTTTACATATTTGATTAAATATATTCGGGTCCTCATGTGCATATATTGAACTTGTGGGAATTATTCTTGCACTATCATGTGCGACTCTTCTGCATTTTGCGAAAGATTCTCAATTTCAGACTTCATTTTCCACCCGCTGAAATTGAACCGAAAAATCTCTCTATAGTTTTATGGTGGCTAATCAGGGGTCTGTCCAGGCCGAATTTACTACCGTTTAGCGGTACCTTCACAAATTCAACTTTAGGAAAAACGGTAGTTTCACAAATTCAATTTTAGGAAAAACGGTAGTTTCACAAAATACTTTTTCTTAAAATTTCATTTTTGTATCCCTTAAGAAACGATAAATCCATATTTTTGTGTTGATTTTTTAATATAATTTTTAATTTTTCACAAATTACGTCTAAATTTTCACAAAATAGGTACCTGTCAGAAAAACCTAGACAGACCCCTGCTAATGTAAACAAGAAAAGAGTTCTTCGTCAGAAACTAGTTATTTTATCATGATCATACAAAGCCTTTGAAAATTATTTAGCATTTTGTAAATGTATATAGTGCTTAAAAATATTTTTTAATGCTTAAAAGGTGCTTATTTTTTGTTGAAAAATTAGGCTACCCTGTACTAACAATGTTGCAAATATTTCCTTGCAGCTTCGCCCCCGTGTGAAACGAGTAAACATGCGAGATCTGCTGTGCCTCATGGAGCAAGAGAAAGACACTATTCGCAAGTCTGTGTTGTACAAATCTTATGCTAAGTGAGCCATAAACATATCTTCCACATAGTGCCACATTGTGTTCTTCTTTTCAAAATGTGTTCCAACTTTGCATACTTAAACGCAGTTTGTGGAGATGCATCTTAATCCATCCATTCTTTCATTGTACATATGTATTAAAGAACAGATAAAAAAAAATAAAAAAAACAAGACAGTATAGTGAGAAGTAGTAAACATTGACTTTTTCCTAAGTGGTGCTTCAAGGAAAGAAACAAAGCACTTTCTAAATTTTATACACACAACTATGAAATTTGTACATAATAAATTCGGCTGTACTGCCAGAATTTAAATATATAAAAGAATAAATATATGTACATATATATTTAGAAATAAAACTTCATTTTGCTGTGTACATAACTAATGATAAAATTGTGATGTTTTTAATTTATGAAATTTCTTTTTCATTCAAGTCATCTGGAAAAAAAAATTCTATAGATTTTATGTTAATGTAATGAGCCATAGTTTTTTTGTTTTTTTTTTTCTTTACTGTTAATATTTACTTGGACAAACTGTAGCACAATTTTTATTACATTTTGTTGTTAATAAATATATTTGTGATTTTAATTTAATTGTTTTTTATCCCGCTATTGAGTTGTTGTGTTGGCTGTTTGTGTTTTAGTTTTTTTCATTTTTACCTGAAAGCCAAATTTTTTGTTACTGCTTTTTAAAAGAGTATTGGACTGTGATTTGATGCCAGAAAACTTCCATTTTTCATATGCCTAATAAACTTCTTGTGTGTTCTATTTAGTCCTTTTCCAATCTTTTATGATGCTCAATAAGTTGAGAAAATCAGCTATTTGTCAATATCAGTTTCCGAATACCAGCTCTCGTGTGTGTATTTTTTCCTTTCTCTTGAAAATTTAGTAGAGTTTAATTTTTCAAGCGATATTTAAAAAGCTATCATTTTTTTCCCCTACTTAATTTGCATTGTTGATTATGTCTTTGTTTTGTTGTAAATTTCAAGTGCCATTTAACATTAATAATAATAGTGCCATTTTTTTATATTTTTTGAAGCATGAAGGAATTTTAAAAATTCCATTATGTTTCACAGTTCATTTTTTAATTTTTACCTTTTATAATTTAAAAGGAAATGAAATTAACTAATTTTAGAACAGGTGATTAGATTAAAAATATTTTCCTGAAATTTTACTTATATATATTGTATATATAATAATTTATGTAATGTTTTCCTTTAAATCTTATTATACACATATTGCCATTTTTTTTTTTTTTTTAATATAGGCTTCTAACATGAAAATACTGTCTTCAACGACACTTGATGTAATGTTATAATTGTTATGGAATTATACATATTTAATGTGTGAGAGTTTTTATTTCAAAAAATCGGATTTTGCGTAACCTTGATTAAAGCATTTACATTGCAGCTCAATTCTTCATCTGAAAAATGAGTAATTTTTAAATATCTTTCGCTATAAATTATAATTGTTAATTATTTCATTCTGACTAATGCTTAAAAGAATGTGTTTGTTTACTTGTGCTTAAACTAAATTAAAATTCCAATCCATGGCTTTCACATCTTGCGATTATTTAAAATTCACAAATGCCTAGTATAGAAAAATAGCCAAAATTTTTCTTCAATTACGGAAAATACGTTAATTTTTTTATTAAAAATGTTTTTAAAAAATCAGTATTTTTCTTTATATTATATTCAAGGAATATTTTATTGTGCTGTAGGTTTTGTTTTGGAATTTAGTTAAGCCTTTTATTACATATTTTCACTTTCTATATAATATCAATATTTACTTAAAGGAAAACTAAATCCACTGGATTGATGAGAAAAAAATGCTTACTTTGGTTTACACACCTATATAAGTTTTTAAAACCTGAAAATTAAACTTATTAATAGCAATATTTGACTACTGTTTTCTTGAATGTTATTGCAATTTTTGTGTATATGTAACTTCTAAAATACCAATTCAGTGTTTTAACTTGCAGTCTAAAATTTGTACATTCTAGAATATCAATTGAAATTTCTTTTCTAAAATTACTATTGATCGCTACACGTTGGCATACCTGGCAATGCTAGAAATAGATTTTTAAAGTGAATTTCGGGCATATCTACTTACATTATGTGTTTATGAACTGAAACTTTAAATTGGATTATTAAAAAGAGTATATAAAATTGTTAGTCATTTTTAGTTTTATATTTTTTATTGTTATTTACTCAGAATTGCAAATTTTGTTTATTACTTGTACTTTTTATTTCTTCTTTTTTTTTATCGAAACAAAGATGGAAAAATTGGCATTTTTTCTAATCTGCATTTGTATGAAAAAGACACTGCTTTGATGTGCATGAAATGTGAACTGAAAATGTGCAATTTTTATTATAATTATTATGTTTTGTTATTTAAAATTATTTCATTATTTTCTAAAGTTCATGCTATCTTTTTTATTATTATCATTATTGTTTATAAAGTGATTGTGATTGATTTCTGATTAAAAATCAATGAAAATGTATTCTTAGTCGAAGAACTATTTTTGATCTAAAAAATTCTAATTGCAATTTCTTTAATTTAATTTTTTCCTATACGTAAATCTTTTACCATATTTCTTCTTTTGTGTTTTTAATGCAATTTAAAATCCTGCAATCCTTTTAATACAACTGTATTTAAGTACCATATTTTCATCAATTGTGGGGAGAATTGGAAAAATGTCTGAAAAAAATCAGTTTCAAAAAACTTTATTCTAACATTTCTATTATAACTATTTTAACATTTTTGTTAATTGTTTACTCATTCAAGTTATCAAACGTACTAAATGTATGTAGGCATTAGTACAATAAAAAACAGGCTCTTAACTGGAGCAGTCTTAAGTACTTTTTTCTGTTTAAAAATAAATAGGGGAAAAAAATTCTTTAATTTAATGCCTCAGTTAAAACAGTTTTTTTTTGTTTGTTTACTACTACTGAAAATCAGTCATTATATGAAGCTTAATAAAAAATAAAGGTATTTTATAAAGCTTCATATAATGATATTATATTGTTAGTATATTTTGATTAGACTGAAGTTAACCTTAAAAATTAAACAATTTTTTCTCAGTTGAATTCTTAATCCACCATTTTTTATTAATACAGTACAGGACCCGTTATCTGGAAATCCGAAAACCAAAAAAACCGGAACGAAATTCGATAAATTTTCCCTCAATTTAAAATAAAAAATAATTCCCTCTTAAGATTTTAGGATATTTCTTTCTTTTTTGAAAGATGTTTACCTTACCATCATTTTGGAAATAATCATTAGCGTATTACTTCATAGTTTTTTCTTCTTTTTAAGATTATTTCCAAAATTTTTTTTTTTAGTTGGGTTTAAAAAAAAAAAAAACGGCTTTTTGTAGCGATTCAGAAAACCGGAAAAATCAGTTATCCGGAATAGCTATGGTCCCGATCGTTCCGGATAATCGGTTCCCTACTGTATAAAATTTTGTGCCATCTTCTTTGCAGTCTTTTTATTACCAAATTTAATCATATTTTGTTTAGTTTTCTCAAAATAATTCTCCAATCAACTCCAGTTATTTTGGATTGCCCCTTGTTTCCGTGAAGAAAATCAGATGAAAATTTAAAGAGATATGCTGTGAGATAACACTGTTCTTGTAAATGAGTCAACTTGTAAAGACTTTATTATTCAAAGAGCTGCTTTGTAAAATCATTAACTGAGTATGTTTTTACTTTCTTCCCTCTTGCAACTATTTTTCTCATTATACTTTATTAAAAGTATTCACAAAAAGTAAAATAAATATTTTTTTGATATTCATTAGTAATGCTACCTTTTTTTACTGTATGATAAATAAAAATTGTTATTAGAGCCTTGAAATTCTTAATTATACCAAATCAATTAGTTAGTTTCAAGTATTGGTTGTCTAGGACAATATGGAAAATTCTGTCAAATTATAAGGATTTTATTCTTAATTGCTTTTTCCTCTTTATTTTTGCATTGAAAAATAAAGAAATGTTAGTTTTTGAACACTGTATTTTTTTATTAAAGTGTAATTTCTTTACAAATGCTAAATATTCATTGATTAAATAAATAGATTGTTAAAAGAAATTCATTTATTTAATAGTAAAATCGTATTCTTTAATAGAAAAACTTTAAAATAGTCTGGAATTGTGTATTTATTAGACTTTTTTCAACCTTTTGTGTATTTTTTGAGGTAACTGTGGAATCAACATATGCCCAACATTGAAATATTTAGTTAACAATTAATGAGCTCTCAAATATTAAGACATTCTTTGATCAACTATTATTATGAAATATTCATTCTTCCATCAATAGTCTAAGAAATTCCATGATGTCCTTTAATTTAATATTGTTTGTATAGGTTGGCTACACAATACTCCCTATCTATCTGCCCAAGGGGCAAAACTCAAAAATTTTTAAAACATTATGATAAATGACAAGCTAAGTACAAATGAATGAATTTTGATTTTTAAAATTTCTCTGTTATTACCTTCAGAGAGTTTGTTCTAAGTCTAGAATTTTAAAATAGTCAAAATTATCTAATTTTCCTGATTATATGCCACCAGAGGAGTGGCCGTTCAATTTTTAAGCTTAATTTCCGAAATTTTGATATGTCACACACTTAAATTATCGTACATTTCCAAATGTAAATTTTTTTTTCCTTAAAAATATTCGAAAGCTGAAGTTGAGGGATCGGCTTATAATAAAATCCTTTGAAAAATTCTTGGAGGACATCGCCGAAAAAAATGCTTCCCCTTTTAGTGAGAATTAGTGGTAATCAGTAAATACCGTAAGAGCTACATACAAAACATAAGAATACATAAAATAATCGTTGAAAATGGAATACCTAAATATAAAAATTGAAAAAGAAACAAATTATAAGAACATTTTGAAAAGAATACGATTATTTTTAATCTTCCAATTATGAATTCGGAAGGTCCATTCTTTTGCCCACTATGCAACCATTATTACAAGAGTAAATTTTTATTTCCAAGCGTAGCATGCCCTTTTTTTGCGTCTACTTATGTAAGAGTTTTGAATTTTGGGTGAATTTCCAAATAAAAAACATACTCTTCTGCTTATATTTGGAAATTACGGTATTTTCAAATTTTGAAGCATTTTTTTATCACTCTCTGAGACTTAAAACGATTTTCAAATTTGGCATATTATAATTTTAGAAACCAAAGGTTTTTTTTTAAATTTTATTTCAATAAAATAAACTTAGCAATTAATTTGATACATAGATAGAAGTTTCATTATTATGTGTCAGACTATTCAAAGATGGAACAATTTCTGAAATTAGTTTGCTAATTGTAAGGAGAGTCTCTACTGCGTAATTTTGAAGATAATATTCTTTTTTTCTTGTACAAATGTTTTCTTCTTCCTCTTTTAGTTGTTAAATCTGAATATGGTTTAATGACATTATCTGTGATAATTAAGCAAGAATCAATAATTATTGTTTAGAAATACTGTAAAAACCATTTTGGTTTGATATGTATAAATTGTTATTTATGTAGAAAATTGTGTGTTTTTAGTTTTGCCAAATCATTGTTAATATATTCCTTTAAACAGTATCAAATTTGTCTTTTGAGTCTTATTTCATACTTCAAGATACAGTCAGTGGCATACATGGAGGTGTCCCCCCCTCCACCTGCAATAATTACAGTCTTTACAATCTTTTTAGATTTTACACATTGTTTTGAAAATTATAATATGAGACAAGAACACTTTGAAGAGACAGTCTGAAATCTATAATCATTAATTTTCTTTTAATCTATAGATTTTAATCTGAATTATTTTAATATAAATTAATCATAATCATCAAAGTTGGCCGGACAGCCCAATGTGGGCCAATGCCTTCTTTGAAGATTTCTCCATATCGACTTCAGATTTATCTTTGATCTCCAATTCTTTTTATTAATTTTTAAAAAAAATCGGACTCCACCGAGTTAACCCATCTCAACTGCTGCATTCCCTGCTTTCTTGTTCCAGTGGGTGTAAAAAGCAGTATCTTTTTTATTGTATTGTCATCACTCATTCGAATCACGTGGGCCATCCAATTCATTCTATTTATTTTTACGTATTTTATAATATCGGGTTGTTTAAGAATCTTGTACAGTTCAAAGTTAAATCTCCTTCTCCAGTTATTGTTTTCATTTACAACACCAAGTTAATAAAGAATTAATAATCGCGATGAAAAGGCGGAATTTAGAAAAAGTACTAAATTTGAACACTTACCGAGTAACAACATTGAAATGAAATTTATTTTAATTCTACAAGGAAATAACTCACTATCTTACAATTATTCGAAGTGAAGTAAAGGGTTATTTTTATTTATAAAGTTAATTAAAAAATGTATAAAATTTAAAAATATTTTTATTAAAATTCATATAGTAGGGTGCACAACCTTTTTGAATGAAGGGCTACATGCCCAAGTTGTATTTAGAAATGTTGACTGCAATTAGGATATTTTTAATGTTAACATAAATGTTTACGGTCAATTCATTTCATCAGTCATCTTGGTGATATATTTATTTGCATTAAAATATCTTTTTTTCTATTTATCAGTTAACTTAGTAATATATTTGCATAAAATTAAATTATTTTAAAAATTAACATTAAAAACTGAAGAAAACCAAATTGATACTTTTCAAAATAAAAATGTTTCCATTTTATGAGTCAACNAAAATGGGGAAAAAGTGACGGTTTTTTATCACATCAAATAACACTAAAGTGTATTTTAAAATAAATTAACTATAATGATCTTGAGTGAAAGTGAAATTAAAAAAAGATAAATATTTTATTGAGCAACATAACTGCGAATTAAATATTTCAATACAAGAAATCATGGGGTCTAAAATGTTTTAAAATAAAATAGTAACATGCATGGACGATGTAGAAATAAAGCATGTCAAAATTAATAATTAAAATGTCCGATTCGAAAATCGTAGTCATTTTAATACCAGATTAAAAACACCAGGATTTTCGAACCTCCGTGAAAAAGCCTAGCAACTGCTGAAAGAACGATAAAATAAAATAAAAAATTCTTACATTTACGATGAAATTGGCACAAATAAAACTCTCATTTAAATGCACGATTCGAGTGTCGTATTAATACATATTGAAAATATCGGTATTTACAGAACCATGTGTGGAAATGCGTTGTGCCGAAAACAAACAATGCAAAAATAGCTTGGATTAACGATAAAATGGGCACAAAGAAACTCCGTAGATGATAAATATTTGCACGATTCGCAAGTCGTTCTAATATCGTATTAAAACGATCGGAATTATAAGAAACACGCCGAAATCCGACAACCTCTGAAAACGCTGTAAATAAAAAACACTCGGATTAACTATGAAATGAACTCAAAGAGTTTTAAAAGTGATTACTAAAATTCAAAATTCACACATTATAATTTTGTCGAGATTTTTAAAACTTTGGAAATTCGCAGTCATAACCACGGAGAAAAGCTACATTGATTTAGATTTGGCGCATTCAAAAACTTAACATGCGCAATTCATTATTAAAATTTTTTTTTTGCAAAAAAAATTTTATTAGTGTTTTTATTATGTTTATGTGCTACAGCGGACCTCATGTTGCACACCCTTACATGTAGTGTATTTCTGGGTTGTGCACCCTCAAACCTCGGGCTCTCCTTTGTACTATTGAGACCGCAGTCTCAATTGTAGTACAAATGAGATTAATATTATAACCTTACAATTTGACTGTAAGAACTTTTAGTGCCACAAAATCTAAGACCGTCTGCTGCTCTGGAAACAAGAATAGAACATTTCAGAGAGGAGAGCCTTAGTGATAAATTCGATAGGAAGTTAACCAGAATGTCTAATTCAGCGACCAGTAGGAGACTTATTTAATCTGATTTAAGAACTTTTTAAGATTCGCATGGATTTAAAATTATGCTCTTTATGCAATCCGAAAGAAAAAAAAAAGCATTAAACATATTCTGACTTTAAGGGTAATGTAGGTCAATTTCTTTAATATTGCGTTTTAATTTCTCGCTAGTTTCTCACTATTTATTATAAATGTTCAGTGGTTTTTCTGATGGTTTAATTTCTAAATTCACGCATTTTTTAAAAGCAGTTAATTTTTTTTTATCACTTGAAGTTTTTGATAAAAGTGAAACGAACTAATTAACTTTAATTTTGAAAGGTGATAAAACGTTTTGCTCAAGATAGAAATAGTTAGTGTTATCTATGCCGGAGAAATTTTCAACGATTTTATAACTATAACCTAATTAGTTTATAACTCGATGTTGATATGTTGTGCATTCTTATATGTAGATAATTTAATCGGTAATATTTAGTTTAAATAACTTATGTAGCTAACGTTAACAACTAAATTCTTTCTCTATCTTTTTCTTCTTTCCTTTAAATACTTTTTTTTGCGGGGGATTACGTTTTCATTCTACTTATAGTTTTGTTAAGCAAATAATATGTAAAATAAATAAGTCGGTGATAAGTTGTAACGTGTTTTATTTATTTATTTTCTATTGCGGGAAGTAGATAGTTGAAATCCAGTAGAATGTAGAAATCCAAGGGTATAACAGATGCAAAAGTTTTTCGAATAACAATTCACGATGAAATGGGGGCAAATCAAACGCGTACATCAGGGTTTCCCAAAGTGTGGTACGCGTACCCCCAGGGGTAGGGGAACAGTTTAGCGGGGGTACGCGTTCTTACGCGAAATATCTTGCAACACACGAAAATTTAAAAAATTTATATTTAAAAACAAAGCTAGTCATGAAAATATACGATTACTTATTTTTCGATTGGCTATTTTTTTCAGAGTTATCAGTTAATAATTAGTGGTGTCAACAGCCAGTTGTGATTTTTAACTTTTGTGCAATTTCTTATAGTAAAAATTACATAAATTTTTTATTAGTGGTACACAGCTTTACGAAAAATTTAGAAAGGGTACGCAAAAGTCATAAGTTTAGAAACACTGGCGTGCATCAAAAAGTTCTTATCCAAATGCGAGATTTGAAATTTAATCGTCATAATAATAACCTATTAAAAATATCGGGATTTCAGGAAAGCATTAAAAAAATCTGTAGCAATAATTGCTGAAAAACAAAATAGGCCTTTGAAGAAATCAGAGCAAAATTGAGCCCATTATAAAAGATAATCACATAAATGTGCGATTAAAAATTTTCGTGACGCTATTATTTCGTTGTTGTTGTAGTTCATTTACGCCGCACTAGAGCTGCACAATGGGCTATTGGCGACGGTCTGGGAAACATCCGTGAGGATTATCCGAAGACATGCCATCACAATTTTGATCCTCTGCAGAGGGGATGGCACCCCCGCTTCGGTAGCCCGACGACCTGCGCGCGAAGTCGAGCACTTTACGGTAGCACAGTTTAACGAGGACCAATACCGCACACCCTCGGTCCCTACGCAGACTGATCCAAGTGGTCACCCACCCGCACACTGACCGTAGCCAGTGATGCTTGACTTCGGTGATCTGCTGGGAAGCGTGTCTTAACGATCAGTCCACTGCGGGACTATAATTTCGTACTGATAATGGAAAAACGCGCCCGATAAAATTTTAATTTAGCAAAATATATGTTTGTATTCACAGAAATTGCGTAATTTTTGTGCGAGTTTCGTGATTTTGAAATTCTTTGATTCCAGCGGACTCAGAAGTTTTGAAGAATAAGCTCCCCACTTTATAAATGTGCATTAAAAAACCAGATAATCACAAATTTTTTAGATTATATACATATTTAATTGTAAAAACATATATTTTGAAATTATATAAACATACACTTTGAAATTACACATAAATTTGTTTATTAATTCAAAATTTCTTTCAAGGATCTTATAACATTTTATTAAATTGTAATAAGTATTCATTCATTTAACATGTGCATACAAAATTTCAAATTATGCATGGATGAATTCAACAAAATTTCAAATTTGGGACAAGAAAAAAAAAAAAAACTAGAATTGGGAAATGTGCTGATATTTTTCCTGACATAAACATTTTTTAAATTCTTGGAACCTTGTTTATAAATTCATATCCTTTTCATACTTTTATTTATTCAATACAGGGGCGGATTAAGCGTTCGCGGGGCCCTCGGCCATTCAAATTTTTGGGGCCCTTAGATTAAATTTATTTCTCGTATATTTTTTATTTATTCAAATATAAAAGTATTTTTATATTTTTTCATTTAAGAAAGCATATTTAAAATAAAAATAAATAGTAATAATTAGTAATAATTAAATAGAACGAAAAAAACTACAGTATTTTATTAATGTATATTTGAAGTTGATTTTCTTCTTTAAAAAAATCCTTGTTTTTCTGAATTTTTTTAAATTTATTTATAAATCATTGAGGGCCCCAGGCCAGACCAATGACTTAGTCTGGTCTAATGGGTAATCCGCCCCTGATTCAAATCACTGTTTAGAAAAAATATTTTTTTTTAACAATATCGCTGCAGGAGGGAGGGGTCCTGGGTTCGAATCCCAGGGACGGTCAAATTTTCAAAAAATTTTTTTTTTGTTTATTTCAAAATAAATTATTTTTTATGTGTTTTTCGATATTCTGGAGGTTCCTGCATGAAGGAAAAATTTTTTTTATTGTGAAAATGGGAAAAAACAGGAAAATCAGTTTATTTGCTCTTTTTCGACTTCTATTGTAACATTTTGGATGTTCTAGCATGCAAGGGGTGTTTTCCGTGCGTGAAGACCAGCAAAGAAAGCGTAATGGAATAATAAAAAAAAAAGAATGACAAAATAAAATGCTACGAGAAAGGTTCAAATTTCAAGACCCCTAGCTCCCTTTAATATCAAGGTATAATTTTCAAACTCTGACACTAAGTAGGGGTCTATGGTCCAAACAAGGCTGCTGAAGATAATTTTTATAGCCCAGTTAGGGGGGTCACAGTGGGCCCCTAAACGTATATTGCGAAGATGAGAGGAGAGAGCTTTTGAAGCGAAACTGTAGTAGGCTTCACGTGTCACCGCGGACTGGAAGGTTGGCCACCAGACAAGCAAGTTCGCTGCAGGAGGGAGGGGTCCTGGGTTCGAATCCCAGGGAAGGTCAAATTTTCAAAAAGTTTTCTTTTTTTTTTTGTTTATTTTAAATTATATTATTTTTTTTATGTGTTTTTCGATATTCTGGAGGCTCCTGCATGTAGGAAAATATTTTTTTTATTGGGAACATGGGAAAAAACAGGAAAAATCCAGGAAAATCAGTTTATTTGCTCTTTTTCGACTTCTATTGTAACATTTTGGATATTCTAGCACGCATGGGGTGTTTTATGAGTGTGAAGCGTAATGGAATAATAAAATAAAGAATAAAAAAATAAAATGGCTCGAGAAAGGTTCAAATTTCAGGACCCCTAGCTCCCTTTAATATCAAGGTATAATTTTTAAATTCCGACCCTAAGTAGGGGACTATGGTCCAAACAAGGCTGCAGAAGATAATTTTTATAAGCCAATTAGGGGGGTCACAGTGGACCCCTAAAGGTATATTGCGAAGATGAGAGGAGAGATCTTTTGAAGCAAAACTGTGGTAGGTTTCACGTATCACCGTGGACTGGAAGGGAGGGAGGGGTCCCGGGTTCGAATTCCAGGAACGGTCAAATTTTCAACACATTTTCTTTTTTTCTTTTTTGTTTATTTTAAATTATATTATTTTTTTATGTGTTTTTCGATATTCTGGAGGCACCTGCATGCAGGAAGAAAAAAAAATTTTATTGGGAAAATTGGAAAAAACAGGAAAAATCCAGGAAAATCAGTTTATTTGCTCTTTTTCAACTTCTATTGTAACATTTTGGATATTCTAGTAAGCATGGGGTGTTTTCAGTGTGTGAAGTGCAGCAAAGAAATCGTAAAGGAATAATAAAAAAAAATAGAATAAAAAAATTAAATGGCTCGAGAAAGGTTCAAATTTCAAGATCCCCTAGCTCCCTTTAATATCATGGTATAATTTTCGAACTCGGGCTCCAAGTTGGAGTCTATGGTCCAAACAAGGTTGCAGAAGATAATTTTTATAGGCCAATTAGGGTCGTCACAGTGGACCCCTAAAGTTACTTTGCGAAGATGAGAGGAGAGAGCTTTTGAAGCGAAACTGTGGTAGGCTTCAAGTATCACCGTGGATTGGAAAGTAAGCCACCAGACTAGCAAGTTCGCTGCAGGAGGGAGGGGTCCTGGGTTCGAATCCCAGGGACGGTCAAATTTTCAAAAAATTTTCTTTCATTTTTTTTTTAAATTATATTATTTTTTTATGTGTTTTTCGATATTCTGGAGGTTCCTGCATGTAGGAAAAAAAACTTTTTATCTGGAAAAAGGGAAAAAACTAGAAAAATCCAAGAAAATCAATTTTCTTGCTCTTTTTCGACTTCTACTGTAACATTTTGGATATTCTAGCATGCATGGGGTGTTTTCTGTGTGTGAAGACCAGCAAAGAATGCGTAATGGAATAATAAAAAAAAAGAATAAAAAAATAAAATGGCTCGAGAAAGGTTCAAATTTCAAGACCCCCTAGCTCCCTTTAATATCCAGGTATAATTTTCAAACTCGGACCCTAAGTAGGGATCTAGAGTCCAAACAAGGCTGCCGAAGATAATTTTTATAGGCCAATTAGGGGGGTCACAGTGGGCCCCTAAAGGTATATTGCGAAGATGAGAGGACAGAGCTTTTGAAGCGAAACTGTGGTAGGCTTCACGTATCACCGTGGATTGGAAGGTACGCCACCAGGCAAGCAAACCCACTGCAGAAGGCAGGGGTCCTAGGTTCGAATCCCAGGGAAGGTCAAATTTTCAAAAAAAAAATATTTTGTTTATTTTTATTTATTTTAAATTGTATTCTTTTATTTTATGTGCTTTTCGATATTCTGGAGGTTCCTGCATGTAGGAAAATATTTTTTTTATTGGGAAAATGAGAAAAAACTGGAGAAAACCAGGAGAATCAGTTTATTTGCTCTTTTTCAATTTCTATTGTAACATTTTAGATATTCTAGCATGCATGGGGTGTTTTATGTGTGTGAAGTCCAGCAATGAAAGCGTAATGGAATAATAAAAAAAAGAATAAAAAAATAAAATGGCTCGAGAAAGGTTCAAATTTCAGGACCCCTAGCTCCCTTTAATATCGAGGTATAATTTTCAAACTCGGACCCTAAGGCTGCTGAAGACAATTTTTATAGGCCAGGTAGGGGGGTGACAGTGGGCCCCTAAAGGAATATTGCGAAGATGAGAGAAGAGAGCTTTTAAAGCGAAACTGTGGTAGGCTTCAAGTGTCACCGTGGATTGGAAGGTAGGCCACCAGACAAGCAAAATCGCTGCAGAAGGCAGTGGTCCTGGGTTCGAATCCAAGAGACAGTAAAATTTTCAAAAAAAAAATTTTTTTTTTGTTTATTTTAAATTATATTTTTTTATGTGTTATTCGATATTCTGGAGGTTCCTGCATGTAGGGGAAAAATGTTTTATTGGGATAATGGGAAAAAACTGGAGAAATCCAGGAAAATCAATTTATTTGCTCTTTTTCGACTTCTATTGTAACATTTCGGATATTCTAGCATGTATGGGGTGTTTTCTGTGTGTGAAGTCCAGCAAAGAAAGCGTAATGGAATAATAATAAAAAAGAATAAAAAAATAAAATGGCTCGAGAAAGGTTCAAATTTCAAGACCCCCTAGCTCCCTTTTATATCAAGGTATAATTTTCAAACTCTGACACTAAGTAGCGGTCTATGGTCCAAACAAGTCTGCTGAATATAATTTTTATAGGCCAATTAGAGGGGTCACAGTGGGCCCCTAAAAGTGTATTGCGAAGATGAGAGGAGAGAGCTTTTGAAGCGAAACTGTGGTCAGCTTCACGTATCACCGTGGATTGGAAGGTAGGCCACCAGACAAGCAAAATCGCTGCAGAAGGCAGGGGTCCTGGATTCGAATCCCAGAGACAGTAAAATTTTCAAAAAATTTTCCTTTTTTTTTGTTTATTTTAAATTATATTACTTTTTTTTATGTGTTCTTCGATATTCTGGAGGTTCCTGCCTGTAGGAAATTTTTTTTTATTATTTGGAAAATGGGAAAAAACTGGAAAAATCCAGGAAAATCAGTTTATTTGCTCTTTTTCGACATCTATTGTAACATTTGGATATTCTAGCATGCATGGGGTGTTTTCTGAGTGTGAAGTCCAGCAAAGAAAGCGTAATGGAATAATAAAAAAAAAGAATAAAAAAATAAAATGGCTCGAGAAAGGTTCAAATTTCAGGAACCCTAGCTCCCTTTAATATGGATGTATAATTTTTAAACTCCGACCCTAAGTAGGGGACTATGGTCCAAACAAGACTGTTGAAGATAATTTTTATAGTCCAGTTAGGGGGGTCACAGTGGGCCCCTAAAGGTATATTGCGAAGATGAGGGGAGAGGGCTTTTGAAGCGAAACTGCGGGTGGCTTCATGTATCACCGTGGACTGGAAAGTAGGCCACCTGACAAGCAAGTTCACTGCAGGAGGGAGAGTTTCTGGGTTCGAATCCCAGGAACGGTCAAATTTTCAAAAAATTTTCTTTTTTTTCGTTTATTTTAAATTATATTATTTTATTTTATGTGTTTTTCGATATTCTGGAGGTTCCTGCTTGTAGGAAATTTTTTTTTATTGGGAGCATGGGAAAAAACTGGAAAAATCCAGGAAAATAAGTTTATTTGCTCTTATTCGACTTCTAATGTAACATTTTGGATATTCTAGCATGCATGGGGTGTTTTCTGTGTGTGAAGTCCAGCAAAGAAAGCGTAATGGAATAATAAAAAAAAGAATAAAAAAATAAAATGGCTCGAGAAAGGTTCAAATTTCAAGACCCCCTAGCTCCCTTTAATATCAAGGTATAATTTTCAAACTCGGACACAAAGTAGGGGTCTATGGTCCAAACAAGGCTGCAGAATATAATTTTTATAGGCCAATTAGAGGGGTCACAGTGGGCCCCTAAAGATATATTTCGAACATGAGAGGAGAAAGCTTTTGAAGGGAAACTGTGGTTGGCTTCACGTATCACCGTGGATTGGAAGGTACGCCACCAGACAAGCAAAACCGCTGCAGAAGGCAGGGGTCCTGGGTTCGAATCCCAGGGACGGTAAAATTTTCAAAAAATTTTCCCTTTTTTTTTTGTTTATTTTAAATTAATTGATCTTTTTATGTGAGTTTCGATATTCTGGAGGTTCCTGCATCAAGAAAAAAAATTTTTTTATTGGGAAAAGGGGAAAAAACTAGAAAAATCCAGGAAAATCTGTTTATTTGCTCTTTTTCGACTTCTATTGCAACATTTTGGATATTGTTGCATGTATGGGGTGTTTTATGTGTGTAAATCCAGCAAAGAAAGCGTAATGGAATTTTAAAAAAAAGAATAAAAAAATAAAATGGCTCGAGAAAGGTTCAAATTTCTAAACCCCCTAGCTCCCTTCAATATCAAGGTATAATTTTCAAACTCGGGCCCTAAGCAGGGGTCTATAGTCCAAACAAGGCTGCTGAAGATAATTTTTATAGGCCAAATAGGGGGGTCACAGTGTGTCCCTAAATGTATATTGCGAAGATGAGAGGAGTGAGCTTTTGATGCGAAACTGTGGTAGGCTTCACGTTTCACCGTGGATTGGAAGGTACGCCACCAGACAAGCAAAATCGCTGCAGAAGGCAAGGGTCCTGGGTTTGAATCCCAGGGACGGTAAAATTTTCAAATAATTTTCCTTTTTTTGTTTATTTTAAATTATATTGTTTTTTTTATGTGTTTTTCGATATTCTGGAGGTTCCTGCATGAATGGAAAAAAATTATTTTATTGGGAAAATGAGAAAAAACTGGAGAAAACCAGGAGAATCAATTTATTTGCTCTTTTTCGACTTCTATTGTAACATTTTGGATATTCTGCATGCATGGGGTGTTTTCTGTGTGTGAAGTCCAGCAATGAAGGCGTAATGGAACAATAAAAAAGAAGAATAAAAAAATAAAATGGCTCGAGAAAGGTTTAAATTTCACGACCCCCTAGCTTCATTTAATATCAAGGTATAATTTTCAATCTCGGACCCTAAGTAGGGGTCTATGGTCCAAACAAGGCTGCTGAAGATAATTTTTATAAACCAATTAGGGGGGTCACAGTGGGCCCCTAAAGCTATATTGCGAAGATGAGAGGAGAGAGCTTTTGAGGCGAAACTGTGGTAGGCTTCGCGTATCACCGTGGACTGGAAGGTAGGCCACCAGACAAGCAAGTTCGCTGCAGGAGGGAGGGGTCCTGGGTTCGATTCCCAGGGACTGTCAAATTTTAAGAAAATTTTCTTTTTTTTTTGTTTATTTTAAATTATATCATTTTTTTAATGCTTTTTTCGATATTCTGGAGGTTCCTGCATGAAGGGAAAAAAAATTTTATTGGGAAAATGGGAGAAAACTGGAGAAATCCAGGAAAACCAATTTATTTCCTCTTTTTCGACTTCTATTGTAACATTTTGGATATTCTAGCATGCATGGGGTGTTTTCTGTGTGTGAAGTCCAGCAATGAAAGCGTAATGGAACAATAAAAAAAAAAGAATAAAAAAATAAAATGGCACGAGAAAGGTTCAAATTTCCCGACCCCCTAGCTCCCTTTAATATCAAGGTATAATTTTCAAACTCGGACACTAAGTAGGGGTCTATGGTCCAAACTAGGCTGCTGAATATAATTTATATAGGCCAATTGGAGGGGTCACAGTGGGTCCCTAAAGGTATATTGCGAAGATGAGAGGAGTGAGCTTTTGATGCGAAACTGTGGTAGGCTTCACGTTTCACCGTGGATTGGAAGGTACGCCACCAGACAAGCAAAATCGCTGTCAGAAGGCAGGGGTCCTGGGTTCGAATCCCAGAACGGTAAAATTTTCAAATAATTTTCCTTTTTTTTGTTTATTTTAAATTATATTGTTTTTTTTTATGTGTTTTTCGATATTCTTGAGGTTTCTGCATGTAGGGAAAAAAATTATTTTATTGGGAAAATGAGAAAAAACTGGAGAAAACCAGGAGAATCAATTTATTGGCTCTTTTTCGACTTCTATTGTAACATTTTGGATATTCTAGCATGCATGGGGTGTTTTCTGTGTGTGAAGTCCAGCAATGAAGGCGTAATGGAACAATAAAAAAGAAGAATAAAAAAATAAAATGGCTCGAGAAAGGTTTAAATTTCACGACCCCCTAGCTTCCTTTAATATCAAGGTATAATTTTCAATCTCGGACCCTAAATAGGGGTCTATGGTCCAAACAAGGCTGCTGAAGATAATTTTTATAGGCCAATTAGGGGGGTCACAGTGGGTCCCTAAAGGTATATTGCGAAGATGAGAGGAGTGAGCTTTTGAAGCGAAACTGGTGTATGCTTCGCGTATCACCGTGGACTGGAAGGTAGGCCACCAGACAAGCAAGTTCTCTGCAGGAGGGAAGGGTCCTGGGTTCGAATCCCAGGGACGGTCAGATTTTCAAAAAAATTCCTTTTTTTTTCTTGTTTATTTTAAATTATATTATTTTTTTTATGTGCTTTTCGATATTCTAGAGGTTCCTGCATGTAGGAAATTCTTTTTTATTGGGAAAATGGGAAAAAACTGGAAAAATCCAGGAAAATCAGTTTATTTGCTCTTTTTCGACTTCTATTGTAACATTTTGGATATTCTAGCATGCATGGGGTGTTTTCTGTGTGTGAAGTCCAGCAAAGAAAGCGCAATGGAATAATAATAAAAAAAAGGTTAAAAAAATAAAATTGCTCGAGAAAGGTTCAAATTTTAAGACCCCCTAGCTCCCTTTAATATCAAGGTATAATTTTCAAACTCGGGCCCTAAGTAGGGGTCTATGGTCCAAACAAGGCTGCTGAAGATAATTTTTATAGGCCAATTAGGGGGGTCACAGTGGGCCCCTAAAGGTATATTGCGAAGATGAGAGGAGAGAGCTTTTGAAGCGAAACTGTGGTAGGCTTCACGTATCACCGTGGACTGGAAGGTAGGCCACCAGACAAGCAAGTTCGCTGCAGGAGGGAGGGGTCCTGGGTTCGAATCCCAGGGACGGTCAAATTTTCAAAAAATTTTCTTTTTTTTTTTTTTTTTTAAATTATATTATTTTTTTATGTGTTTTTCGATATTCTGGAGGATCCTGCATGTAGGAAAAAAAAATTATTGGGAAAACGGGAAAAAACTGGAAAAATCCAGGAAAATCAGTTTATTTGCTCTTTTTCGACTTCTATTGTAACATTTTGGATATTCTAGCATGCATGGGGTGTTTTTTGTGTGTGAAGTCCAGCAAAGAAAGCGTAATGGAATAATAAAATAAAAAAAGAATAAAAAAATGAAATGTCTCGAGAAAGGTTCAAATTTCAAGACCCCCTTGGTCCCTGTATTATCAAGGTATAATTCATACATTTTTTTTCTTTCTTTAGTATATAATCTGAATAGTAAATAATCCGAAAAAAAGTCCTTACTCTGTAGATATCTCCCTGCAGTGGCGTACGCAGAATTTTTTCAAGGGGGGTGTTCATGATTTTCTGAAACTACTAAAAGAAATTCGAGTATGTAATAAAGTACTATTATTTCCCTAATTTAGATAGCCAGATAATTTGACTTTTTATTTCGACAACATTGTTAAGTTAAATTTTGATTTGATTTTTTAAGTTTAAGAACTTAATGTGATATCTTCTCGCATGTAATATCTTCTGAAAAAGGTTCAATCTCCTATGGGTGGGAAGTAACACTTTGAGGGCCACTTTCACATTCATCAGATTTTGATGTGATAGAAACGTTTTCTTCAACGGAAGTGTCACATTTCTGTTCAACAGAAAAACTTACATTGGTACTAGATGCTCTCACCTCACTAATTTCAGGTCGTGATTTTTTCTCAAAATAATTAAAAATTGTTAAATTCTTGCGTTTTGACATTCTAAAGATCCAAGAACAGCAAATATATATATTGGCACAGAAATATCCGCTATGCTACGATCTTAAAGCTTCGAGCTGGAATGAATAACTTCAACGAGCTCAGTATCTCCAATAGTATTGTTACTGATTTCTTCACTACTCGAAATAACGAAGACGACGGGTTCGGCGATTAAATGAACTTTTTGTTAAGACAAAACAAATCAGATTTAGCAACGAGCTCCGCAAGACAAACGGCAGAGATAACTCTTAGTCTGACTAACTAACTCCACTGTTCTCCGTTCCCTCTTTTATATAAATTTTCACCGCCACTCCAAAATTCTCGAATTGTCTCAAACACGACAGAACGTGTGGGATTCCAGAATCATCGCGCAAAGACCTCGCGAATGAAAGCCAGTCTCGAAAACTATCGCGACTGGCAGGACAGAAGGAAACCAGTCCGTAACAGTATCACGTGAATTTGGTTTCAAAAGTACAACCCTATTGTAGTAAATGTTTTTTTAGTGTTCTGAGAAATACCGTGAGAAAAAAAAAGTAGGCATAAGACAAATAAAAATCTATAGTCTTAAAAAATAATAGGCCGCATAATTTCTACTAAAATTTTCATTTTTACCATTTTGTCTGAGCTCAAGGGGGGAGTTTAAACCCCTAAACCCCTCCCTTGCGTACGCCACTGTCTCCCTGTGACTCATCTACGGAACTTTAGGGTTCTGCGGCAGAACATCTCGTGGGAATCCATGATTTAAGGCAAATCATATAAATGCTGCATCTTTTGACCTTCACACTAAATACCGTCTATTTTCTTCAAAGTATCTAATTTTTCTTTATCATACATTTTAATAAAATTGGAAATTGTGGAGAGTAGTTTCGCTTTAACATGGAGCTAAATGTGTGCAGATTGCTTTAACTTTGAGCATGCCAGATGGCTTACAGGGAGGGAAGAACTCAGATTATTCTCTGTATTTTTGATTTTTATCTGTTTCTTTGTAAGTGCGTGTTCCTTATTAGATGTGTTTGCTTATATTTGAGACTTGCTTATTTCTCATCTTTGACCTGCAATGAAACATTGGGTAGATGTTTACTCATTATATAATTTTGAACTGGCCGTATGCAATACAAATCAGGAGCTTCTATACTTTGTAGTTAATTTAAATTTTATTGACTTTTCGTGTCATTGTAAATATTCCATTTAATTCATCGCACATATTCCATCGTCAATTAAATGAACATATTTTAAAAAGTTCTCCTTGGTTTGTATTCAATAAAGAAAATTTATCATACAAAAAGAGGTGCGATCTTCTCAAGTAAGAATTTCAATCCAGTGAGAAGCTTACTAAAATTACAAGCTTTTTAAATTTTTATAACATAACATTGAATTATCCTTCATTGGGTAGACAAATTTGAAAATTGTGATAAAAAATATTTTTTCGAGATATGGTATAATTTGCGGTTTATTATTTATTATAATACATATATTTTTACTTTTTTGCTAACTGTATATTTGAAATTTAGTTAAGTGTGATGAATGGAAAAATAAGAAAAGAAATACGTTTTTTACATTTTTTGTCAATTTCTTTTTATTGTAAAAATGAATGAAAAACAGAAGGGTTTTATGTAAAGATATCTTACCCTATGGTTTCCGATTTCTAATGTTCTTAAAATAGTTTTTTGGAATTAAGCAAAGTTGAAAAAGATCTTAAGTGCTGAACAATAAAAAAGTGTAAGTTTTGAAATTACGAATATTAAATATCTGCTGTGAACAGATCATCAAATCCCAGACACTTCCACCGAAATATAACCTTGAGTGATAATAGCGCCACGACACTAATTATATATGCAAAATATAGAAATTTATTGGTGAGGTTGTTAAGCATGTATTTGATTGGACCTCCACGAAAATAAGCACCCATGATCCGTTTCCTTCAATTTGTGATAAAAACAAACAAAAACAAGAATAAAAACGAAAGATTACGAGTTACCGTCGATTAAATCATTAGAAATTTAATTGCTTTTGAGAAATTTTTTTAATTGTATTTTGTCATGGATTTCGAAAAAAAGGTCGCTATTGTTACAGGTGGAGCCCAAGGAATAGGAAAATCATATTGTTCACTTCTATTAAAAATGGGAATGAAAGTAAAGAAACATTTGATGCTAGAAAGAATTAAAAAATTAGATTTAACCACTTAGATATAAAATAAGATTAAATTTTTACTTTTTGCCACAAATTTTCGAAACTTCACACTCTTTAGTTGAATTACTTAGTATATGTTTATTTTCTGTTATATTAATATATAGAGCATAACCCTTTCACTTAAAATAGTAAATATAAGAACCTCTTTAGTTTCTTAAATAGAAAAAACATATTCTTTGAGTATGATTGGGTTTTAAAAAATGACCATAGCAGGAAGATAATGAATATTTTTTTTTTGCATATGCAATTAATTCAATCTGCTTTAATTTTTATTCAAAAAAATAATATTTTTTAGAATGAAGCGTTTAGGAATCACTATATAAAAGTATTTTCCTTTTCTTAATAAAATTATTCTACAATATTGCATTTTTTTAGCAATTTGTTTAAAAAAAAAAGTTAAGAGGCAAATTATCAAAAGAAAAAAAAACTAGCTTATATTATAAGCTAGTTTTTTTTTTTTTTTGAATTGTTTTAGGAAAATACTTTTAAACCTTTTTTATAGTTATTTCTAAATGCTGTTAAACAGGATTAATTATGACTTGCTTGGCAGTTAAAAGCTGTCATTGCTTTGATACTTATTTTCTATTATTATTTTCAATGTGTCTGACATACTACTAGGGCAAAATTTCCTAAATTTTTAAAATCTCATTTTTTTCCCTCTCATATTCTTATATTTACCAAGCACTAAATGTTAGGGAAGATTTCTGTATTGTGATCTGTGTCAGAATAATTGCCAAATATTGGCAACTTCTAGGCAGCGACCCGTGGGAAACTATAAGAATATCATTAGATAGGTTTAACTTGAAATCCATGCATATTAGATTTTATCAGGGCTCTTTTATACATTTCTACAGGGTGCATAGCATTTTTAAAAAGTGCTTAAAGGTGCTTATTTTCGATTTTTAAAAGCCCTTCAAGGTGTGTTTAAAAAGTGCTTAATTTTTCCTTTTTCAAAATGAGATTTTCCCTTTACTGTGTTAATTTTCGCATCGAATTATGCAAAAAGACACAGTTCACATTGTTCCATTCAACGTTTTCACAATTAATTCAACCCCAATTATTTTTGGCGTATAGTCAGTCCGTAGCCATTCGTTTTATGATTCAAAATTTCATGATATTTGACAATTGCCAAAAACAATGTCAAAAGGAATTTTTTCTTTGATATCACGGTTGCATTGATATTCGTTTAAAATGCTTAAAAATATTTTTTTGAGTGCTGGAAAGGTGTTTATTTTTTGTTGTATAATTTAGCTACACATCCTGTTCTACATTTTCAGATGCTCTAGATTCAACTGGTGAAAATAATTTATCAAAATCAGACTTTTGTCTAAAAATGAGTACATAAATTTGTTTTCTTTTGTCCATATTGCTTGCATTGTCAGCATCAATATTGTGCTTTATTGCATTGAAACGAAAGGATTAAATGTAGATATATAGATTCAAATTTATCTCATTCATTTCTAACTCACCAAGGTCTAGATTAGCACCATATTTATCTTTCGCTGTTAGTGTAGCTAAAGATCTCTAAGCATAGAAAATTATCCTTAAATCCAATATCTTTAAATATCCATTTATTTTTGAACTTGAAAACTGAAACTAACAGACAGTTGGATTTACAATAAGCAGAGATGATTGTGCTCCGGAAAAAATCCGGATTTCTGGATTTTTCGTAAACCGTTTTCTGGAAGTTTCCGGAAATCCAAGGTCCAGAAATTTCAAGAAATCATCGTCATATTTATGTAAAAAAATTCTTCTACATTTTATTTAAAAATATTAGAACTAGAATTTATACTTGCCATCTCTTTCATTCGTTAATATATTTTTTTTTCTGGTAGAATAATAAAAGTGATTATAGAGATAAAAGTAAACATATAATTAATTATTCTTTTAAATTATGTTGGATGTAATTTATTTAGAATTTCATGTTTTGAAAATACCAATGATTTAAATTTATGATTTTGCTCAAGAAATTTTCAGGATTTTTAAGTCGGACTCACAATCACCCCTACAATAGGTCAAAATTTTTTGTCTGTTCTACAAGATTTGAATTGACTGTATAAATATATATCGATTTCATAATTTCAAGACAAATTTTTTACTGTGCATTAATACATATTATTATGCATATTCCCTTTAGGTTTGTATCTGTGATATCAAGGAAACACCGAATGAATTAATTTCTGACCTGCAAAAGATTTATAAAGACGATGTCATTTATCAGAAGTGTGACGTGTCTTCTTTTAGTGATTTTAAGAGTAAGAATTTTAGTGTAGCTTTTCAGTAAAAGGTGACTTTTCTAAAATTATTAATAAATCCTAATAATGAGGAAGGAGATAAAAAAGAAGAAAAAAAGCTTTGCTGTATGTTAAATTTTTTTACTCAGTTTTTCTGAAAACAAAGTTATTGAAATTTTTTTTTCTTTCACAATCTCAAATGACTATTACAAATGATTAATTAAAATGTTTTATGATTTTTTAAAATTACAATTCCATTTTTTTTTTATTTCTACCAGACACAATGTGAGTAAATATTGTGATTTTGCGTTATTGTTCCTTGGATCTACAAGCAGATAGCAGTTCAATCCAATTTTGAGTTTGTTTTTTTTTCTCACGAAAATTGTGCTTGGTGTCTTAGGTCTGTCCGTGTTTAAATGTCTGACAAATATTTTTTCGATAATAAATGTCTTTAACTGAATTTGATTTAAAAATCACATATAGTAAAATTTTTTTATTATTTAGATTGCTCATTCAATTTCATCTCAAAGGGTTGCAATCATTTTAAAATAGCTTAAACACCTACTTTATAAAGATTGAATTCTTTATCATACCATTTATTTTTAGAGCCTTTTTTTTAAGAATCTGACTATTACGTATTTGATTTTATAAATTTTTTTTTTATTTTTAGGCTATTTTCTTTATGATATAGCTATCAGACTTTTGTTTTTTTTTTTTTTTTTTTTTTTTTTTTTTTAATAAATATTTTGTAAAGCAAAAGCTTTTTTCTTGGATACAAAATATAATTTATTGTTATAAAAAGCTTTTAAACATTAATGGTGTGGATTTTTATTTTTAAATGTCAGCTAAATTAAAATATTTCATAACTGCAATAAATTAAATTTTTAACAAATCAGACCTCAGGAAAATTGCAACTAGACTGTAGCCATACATATATCTTCGACATTCTTTTTTAAAATCGTTTCTGAAAAAGTACGAATTAGAATGCTGCAGTTCTATCAATTTTTCACGGTTTGAAATTATTGGCAGTCTGTCACACTTTTTAATTTTTAGGCAGTACCCATTTTTTTGTAGCCTCGCATTCCCTTTTCAGGGGGACTAGCCAGATTTTTTAACAAATAATAAGCACCTTTAAAGTACTTTTCAAGCACTCAAAAAATATTTTAAATCACTTTCCAAAAAATATCATAATTAGGATCTGTGCAGTAATATTTTTTTTTCTTGTATCGTTTAAAGTTCNTTTTAACAAATAATAAGCACCTTTAAAGTACTTTTCAAGCACTCAAAAAATATTTTAAATCACTTTCCAAAAAATATCATAATTAGGATCTGTGCAGTAATATTTTTTTTCTTGTATTGTTCAAAGTTCTTAATTTATAAACATAAAATCAATAAAATTCAAAAACATTTTCAAAAACTTTACATAATCATGATAAATTAACTCGTTTCTGATAAATATTGCAAAAATCATGAATTTTTTTACTTTATTTAGAACAACAATCGATACGGTAAAGAAAAAACCTCTTTTTACAAGAGCACTTAAGTACTTTTTATACATACCCCGAATAAAAAATGCAGCTTTAAGGGCTTTTAAAAAACATACATCAAAAATAAATACTTTTTAAAAACACTACGCCTTTATGTTGCGATTTGTGGTTATTTGTAATAATTTTGTCACTTATTCCATTGTGAAACTCTAATTATTATTTTATCGATTCTGATATTTTATTAACACACTATTTTATTGTATTTTAAGTAAGCATACGCTTTCTTAAAGATACTATTGGTTGTTCCTCCATCAAGCCCAATTGTAAGAGAAGAAAATTAAAGAAAGAAAACAGGACATTTAATGTCGAGTCTTTATTTCAGTGAAAGATAAAATGGTGTTTTCTGTGCAATACAGTTTTGACTACTATGAAAAAAGTGAATACAAATAAACACAAAAATTTTGTGCAAATATTTGACACAAAAAGAACATTAATATTTAAATTTAGAAGATTAATCTAGGTAAGAAGTATTTATTGGAAAATTACTTCTACTTCATTATTTGAAACAGCATTTAAATTTATGTATAGTTGTTTATTTAAAAAAATGAATAAAAATTAATGTTATAAGTTATTAGACTTATGTGAATACAAAAATATTTTGTATGGTAAATATTTATTATAATCAGAGCTCATTCTAGGCAGGGTAAACAGGGTGCAGCACCCTGATGCCCTTTTAGTCAAAAAAATCCACCCTTTTGCCCCTAAAGTAAATTAGTGCCCTGATATAATAGACTCCATACCCTTTTTGCCCTTTCTTTCGTCAACCCTTCTTTATTTTCCCCCAAACTC
>NC_092207.1:9119235-9125567 GCF_043381705.1 Parasteatoda tepidariorum | reverse complement strand
GTATATGAGCATGCATTCCATTTTGTTTGCTAGTTCTCTTGCCATTTAAAGTGAATTTTCTTACAAAAGCTGGTTAAATAGCTATTCATTTAACTAAACCAGATGGCTAAAATAAGCTGTGCCTTTGTTGGTTAATCTAAATTTATCTTTTTAAACTTGGCATACGAATTACAAAAAGGTTTTTTAAACTATGATATCCTCTTCATACATAGCATAAATGTCATAAGCAGCTTTGGCAGGCTTAGAACTTTGATTAAAAGCAAAAAGGCGTTGGAAATGCTAATTTTTCTTAGCATGATATTCCATACTAATGATCTGAAAATTAACTGGAAATAAATGACAAAAAATAACTATAATAACATACTATAAAAAAATAATAACTATTTGAATAACATACTATTTTGAATAATCTAGAACACTATGCCTAAAACATTTAATGTTGAGATTTTAAAAAATGATGGAAAGTTAGTTGATAAACTGGATTTTTTTAAAATAAAATAATGTAGTTTAGCTTTATTTTTATGTCGTAATAATCTAAAATTATGCTATTTCTACCAGCTTTGTGTTCAGAGATTATTTCTCTATTTAGTAAATCAGTAGACCCGAGCTCTACCCCTTTCTCAAATAATAAAGAAAAAACTGTTAATATTGCAGATAAAATTGTTCCAGCAGATAAAATTGGTGATTTAAATCAAAGTAATCACTGATCTTCCTCAAAAATATATTTATTAAAAATGAAATTGTTGTAAAATGGGCATTTTTAGCTTTAAAAAAAAGCATTAAAATTCAGTAAAACATTGAACAAGACACAGATCATCATCAAACTATGAAAAATACATCAGTATTAGGAGAAATTTTTTATTGATCACCATTATATTGAAACAAATGTATTGCATTTTATGACACGTCAAATGCCACCACGAATGTTGTAATACAATTTGTATAATAAATTATTGAAATTATTATTTTTTAAAATAAAAATCCATTAATATAGTACAAAAGTAAAATTATGGCACAGGTATTAAGGATAATTAAATTTCAAAGAGTTAATAAAGAATTTTTGACGTAGGTATAAATGGTGAGAAAATATTGCAAACACTGTCTGTATTAATTATGTTGGATCACTGCTGTAGAAACCTAGAAAATTTTACACATTTTAAATCTATTAGTTTATGTACATAATGTGCACTAACAAAAAATTGACAAAGGGAAGTTTCAATTTTGTTATTTTTTTAAATAGGAATAATTTTAAAAATATTAAAAAATAATGATTAATAGCTTAATAATTTTGCTATTATTAGTAACTATGTGCATATGGACGGTGCAATATAAATTTAATATAAATGTAAACAATAACAATCTCGAGCTTAATACCTGGTCTAGTTCCGGATAGAAAGTTTGCAACTGCTTACTACAGCTTATTCTGCGAAACGATATTTACAAACGGATAATTTTGTTTTCAATAAAAAAAAGTCAATTAGATAATTTCTGAGCTCAAATCTGCCGTATTTCATAAGATATTAATGTTATTAAGTAATATTGGTGAGTTTGAAGTGAAAATTTGTTTTAGTTATTTATAGCTATATTGTTAAAAAAGATGACATGGTTGCTAGATTTTGAATAACTCGATTTTTTGGCAGCCCTGATTTGACCTCTTTCCATTTGTTTATAACTGTTTGTTCTTGTTGCAAGCTGTGCACTATCTTACGTTAGTGTTAGCACCTTTAGCATTGTAAGCACAAGTAATCAAATACCACATTTGCAAGAATCACAATGATCACGCTGTGAGCCAAATATCTTTAAAATACACTGGAAACGCAGTAACCTAGAAGCATAGGCAGTATGGAGCTTGCAGCAATCCCTAGTGTAGAACCCATTACTTTAGTTTAGAACACATATTTTCCTGTTATTGAAAAAAATAATCAAGCTTTTTCATACTATAATAATAAAATTTTATATACATTAGTTCAAATAAATTGTTATAAGACAAATTAGAAACTTTCAAATAAAGAATTGTTAACTGTGTACCCCTGTATAAATTAAGAAAAATAACATTGAAAAGTACAGTAAACTTTATCACGCGATCACTGACACTTTACAGACAAATAATAAAAAGAATTATAGATATTAGGTGGAAAGAGATAAATAAAAAAAGTAACTTGCTGTGGAACTCGTTAAATATTTCATTGAAGAATTGATACTCTTTAAGAAGATGTTAATTAAGTTTAAATTACGAAATAACTATGTTTTACTTCTTTCAGAGGTTGAATTAAAGAAAATATATTCACTGGTCCATAGAGGCTTTAACTAAAAGATATATCACTAGACTGTACACATTTTTACTGGTTGGTTTACAAATTATAATAAATAATTGAGTGAATTTAAATGAAAATACAGAAATGTGTAATGTCATAATTAAGATGAAAAATGCTATTTGGTGACAACAACACAGACCGAAGCAAAGTATGAAACCAATTTATTATTTTTTTTAAACAGAATTACCTTTAAAGTAATTGCTAGTCCAGGGAACATAATGTTAATTTTGAGTTCTGTTTTGTCTATCCTACAGAATTGAAAACCATAGAAATGTTTTTATTAATTTATAAAATTATGTAATAGAAATAAGGTGTAAAATTTTTTATAAATTAAGAAATTTTTTTGTTTGCTGCAATCCGCAGTTCTTCATTTACTTTCTCAAATTGTGGTGAGTTATAGGAAGTTTACCACATTTAAATAAAATTAAAAGAGATTGACAATAGTTATTTTTATACAATTATCATCAGAACTCTACCCTAATAAGTGGTATACAAATTTATAGAATGAAAATTATTTGGATAAAAAAAATTAATAGAATATAGTATTCAGAATTAAACTAATTGGGGCTATTTAAAATATGCAACCAGCCACCAGCATGTGATGACATATTTTTAATCATTCAATCAGTTGAAATAAAATAAATTGCAATGGTTCCAACTGGGTACCTATATGGGGATATCCATAAATCTTTGATACATTTGAAAATTCTTGGCAGTTTTCATGGATTATCAGTAAGAAAAATTCAGTGAGCAGAATAAAAATTTGATGAATCTTTACAATATGCAGAGATTCTAAGATCAGTAATTTTTATAAAAATGCTCAAGAAGAGTAATATTAACATATCTCTATGGAAATCAAAATTCTTTTTATTTAGGTTAGTTTAGTTATTAACATCATGTTAGAGCTACGGGGTATCTGTTACATTTTTGATTTTCAAATTCATGACTTTCCATGATTAATTCCAAAAACTTTTCATGACTTAACGAAGTTATTATTGTCTCCCGACAAAAACAGAACAATAAATTTAAAAAAGCATTATAATAACATTAATTGAAATGATAGGTATAACCAAAACTGTTATACTCTGCATCTTCATATTTATAGATTTTAAATTTAAAAAACAGAGTAAAGAAAGAGTTGAAACAAAGTAAATGAAAGAAAAAAAAATACAAAAGCAAATAAAAAAAATTTTCTGCAGAATTATATTCTAAAGATACTTTTCTTGTTCATCGGAAAGGAAAGATATACTCCAGATTTTTCTGTTCTCATTTCAGATTTTAAAAAAATCTGCCAATGACCGGTTTGCTTCAGCTAGAATTTTAAATTGATAAAATAAAATAACAAAAATTCTGAAATCACAAAAGTTTAAAAGATAATTCGCTTGAGAAATGATGTTTTTTCTTTAATTTTTTAACATAAAAACATAATTTATAAAGAACACGATAAAAAACATTTTATATTTTAATAAAATATGACTGTGAGTGGGGATTAAGTTACGAATTCAGAACACCATGAAATTGGGAGGGAGGGAATTCCATTTTAAAAATTAGATTTTTTGGCGACCTAAATCCATGACTTTTTCTTTAAAAAAATAGTTAAAATCATGAAAAAAAATTTTCATTACCGAAATTCATGACTTTCCAGGGGGGCAGAGATACCCAGAAACCATTATTTAATGGATAGTAACAATGGTGTCATTCAAAGAAAGTTCAACTAATATTTTACTTTTTATTAAACATTGATTACTTATGCTAATGGAGTATATACAATGAAATATATAATAAGCTAACTAATTTTTTCTTCTTCAAGTGGATACCTAGATAACTGTACAAGATATATGAATTAGATCTAGATTGAATTNGGTAAACACGTGGTTGCAGAGAAATGCGTTCTGAAAGAGGTTCCGTGGTTCGGAAGGATGGTGTTCTGTTGTTCTTAAAGGTTCTGAACAATACTGGTAAATAGGGAAGCTAGATAATGGGGCAGATGTTGAAAATAATAAAAGATCCAGGAAGAAAAGTAAAACGGATTTTATTCTAAATGGCGCAAAAGAGAAAATTTTTTCAAAATGCGAGAAATTCGCGAATTTTGAAATTTTTTTATAGAATGCTCGAATTTCTCGCGGTAATCATTTTTTAATGCGAGAATATAAAAAAATATGCGAGATTCTCGCGTTGTAGTGAAAACACTGTTTATGTATTAAAATTCTAATACATTTTATTTAAAAAATATTTGAACTAGATTTTATACTTGGCATCTTTTTAATTTGGAAATTTTTTTTTTTCTAGTAGAATAATAAATGTGATTAGAGATAAAAGTAAACCCTATTCAATTAAATTATGCTGAATATAATTTATTTAGAATTTCTTGTTTTTGAAAATATCAATGATTTTAATTTATAAGCACATTAATTTTTTGAAATGCCATTAATAATTTTACTCAAGACATTCTTAGAATTTGTGTTTTGGGCTAACAATCACCTCTACGTTTGATAATTCAGGCTTATTATCAAATTAACTTTTCATAAAGCAGTTTAAAGATAAAAAATCATATTGTCTATCAAAACAATATCATATAACCGTAAATCAAGGTTCAAAAAAACAATTATGAGTTAATTTATTTGGTTTGATTGTTCGATTTTTGCATTTCGAGTTCTGACATAGCAATATCGCAGAGAACTTTTCTGATTTGTTCAAGAAGGATTTCTCCTTTTCGGACACTTTCTTCCAATCTTCTGGCAGCTTCTTTATTTTCTTCGTCAAGACGCTTAATGCTGGCCTCCTGCAACTCAGGGTAAGACTCTTCGCTGGGCAGGCTGTCAATTAAGACGTCAATATCTTTAGCCGTTCGACTTATCAGTGTCGCAAATGTCATGCAGAAATCTTCTGGGGGCTGCGGAGCTTTTGGATTGACCCGATCGAACTCTGGAAAATGACTTGGTGTAGCACATTGTTGTAAAATACCAATACTGTTGCAAATATTTTCAGCCTGAGCCATTACTGCATCTTGTAATTGCGACAAGCGATCAGCCATTTTTGAAGAAACTATGCTACAAATGAACCGTATTTATATTTACGTATTGCAAAACTAATCTTTATTAAAAGCGTGAAACTAAAATTTTAACAGGATAAATACTTAAATAGTTCTTTTTTCTCAAGATATCAAATCGATATGAATGGCAAAATGTTTTTGTTTATAAAAACGCTTATTAAGAGAAGTTGCCAGATTCGTTTTTCTAGATATAAACGTCCTGTAGTTTAACTGCTAAGTAGATGGCGTGAATGATAGCGCATTACTAGAAACTCCTAACTTGCCTGCCATTACTTATGAACTATTCATTTTGCATGTGAATTTGGATATATGATTGGTAAAATACACTCAACCGCGAAGAACTCACCAATCGAGTTCGCGTTTGCAAAGGCGAATTTTTAGCATGCAGTGAGAATGGATCTTTAGAGGACTTCGGAAAGAACAGAAGTGATGAGTTATTTTAATTAGTATTGCACTAATGCGGTGGAAAATTACAGTTTAAAGAGCTCAATAAAATCAAATGGAATTTATCCTTGCATTAAAAATAAATATTTCGATTATAAACTTAATTCGCGATCGCAACGAACTATAGGGGGCGTTGTTGTATGAGACTAATACCTGCGATTTCTATATGAACAGTGATTCAGTTACACTAGAGACGTCTTTAATGTGCAACGTTCCTTCTTTATTGTGGCTAATTAAATTTAAAAAAGAAAAATTTTTGATATTCTTTCTCATGCAAGCGAAAACAAAGTGGTATCTCTTTTTATTAGAGAAGGAATATCCAAAACACTTCGGAAAAATATTTGTACATAAACAGAAAAAAAATATGTATATTCTTATAAGAGTTAAAACCTAATGACCGAGAAATAGTTTTACTAAATTTAATGATATAACATGAAAGGCCCTTTAAACTTTACATTTTATAGCTTTATGAATCATATTACTTCAAACATTAAAATATGCAAAAAGCTATACATAAGCCT
>NC_092207.1:9090860-9118555 GCF_043381705.1 Parasteatoda tepidariorum | reverse complement strand
ATATAGATACAGAAATATATACTGTTCTATAAAGAAGAACAATATTCTATAACTATTATACAGTTCTGTGCATATTCTGAATTCTTATTTATTCATTGGAATGACGAAAGCAATGCTGACTTCACTTTAATTTGTAATGAATTGAAGACAAAAAAAATTATTTTACCGTAATACACACAATCTGTAACAGGAAATTGGAAGTTATGTTGTTGGTAATAGAAAGGTAAAAATTATTGAGAAATTGTTCTTCAAATGCTTGGCGTGTTCTGCTTCAATGTTTGGCATGTTCTGGTTAGTTTTTTCAAGAAGTTCTACCTTTTCCTTAGGGAAATTTTGCTTCTTATTTGCTGCTAATAAAATGGCGTCCGTCATTGCCAATGGATTTGTGGGAACTAATGTCCGATATTTTCAGTCTCCCGCTAGATGGCGTTCTCGAGCGTTGCGATCGCGAATATTATTTTTCACTACTTTTCCTTTTAATCTTCCGCTTGCAGCCAAAATTTGCTTAGGGTTATTGCAAAACTCTTTACCTATGGCAACACTTTGCAGGCTTTCATCATTAACATGGGGAGAGTCATAGGAGGAGGAAGTACGCCAGTTTCTCTCTTGATTTTCAAATAGATTAAAAACTTTCAAGTTAGGAAACAATACGGAACTGAAGACATAGCTCTAATAGAAAGTGGTTTAGAAATTTACAAAAATATTTGTGACATTTAAATACAAAAAAATATTAAGAAGGGGGAGGGGGAAAATATCGTAGATCATTCCTATGCAACTGAAAAGAGGAGGAGAGGGAAAGGGGTAGGGCCAAAGGCGTGGAACCGGTCTGTTCCCCAGATGGCGTATTCGAGCGTTGCGTTAGCGAATATAAATGATTAGAATAATGTAAATGAAATGAATCTAAATTAATGTAACTCGTTTGATTTCTATCGAAAAAAATAATAAATTCGCTAACGATCGGGAAAATGTTATCAATCTAAGAAGGATTAATTGACTTTCATTTTCAACTGTTTATGGATGGTGTTTTCATAATAAATGTAAACAATTATAATCTCGAGCTCAATACCTGTGCTCTAGTTCCAGTTAGAAAGTTTGCAACTGCTTTGTTGAAAGTTTGCTTTGCTACAGCTTATTCTGCGAGGGCGAGGCGATATTTTCAAACGAATAATTTTATTTCAATAAAAGAAGTAAATTAGATAATTTCTGAGCCCAAATCTGCCGTATTTCATAAGATATTAATGTTATTAAGTAATTCTGGTGAGTTTGAAGTGAAAATATGTTTTAGTTATTTATAGATATATTGTTAAAAAAGGTGACATATTTGCTAGATTTTGAATAACTCGCTTTTTTGGCAGTCCTGATTTGACCTCTTTCCATTTGTTTATTACTGTTTGTTCTTGTTGCTAGATGTGCACCATTTTACATTAGTGTTAGCACCTTTAGCATTGTGAACACAAGTAATAAGCAATCAAATACCACGTTTGCAAAAATCTTAAAACACAATGATCAAGTTGCGAGCCAAATGGCTTTAAAATACAACAGAAACAGTAATCCCGAAGGGCGGTATGGAGCTTGCAGCGTTCCCTAGTGTAGAAAACACCATCCATAAGATGAGTTTTGGTATAGAATATTTGTCTCGCAGTGGACTAATCGTTAAGACACGGTTCCCAGCAGATCACCGAAGTCAAGCATCACTGGCTGCGGTTAGTGTGCGGGTGGGTTACCACTTGGATCAATCTGCGTAGGGACCAAGGGTGTGCGGTATTGGTCCTCGTTAAACTGTGCTACCGTAAAGTTGTCGATTTCACGTGCAGGTCTTTAGGCTACCGATGCGGGGGTGCCATCCCCTCTGCAGAGGATCAAAATTGTGATGGCATGTCTTCGGATCATCCTCAGGGATGTTTCCCAGGCCGCCGCCAATAGCCCATTGTGCAACACTAGTGCGACGTAAATGAACTACAAGAACAAGTAAAGAATATTTACAGATAAATGTGCCCAACTTTTGTAAATTTTATTTCGAACTAAATAGGAGTTTATATTACTGTTTTTGCATTCATAATTTCAAGAAGTTTAGTTTTGTTTTTATTAATATGCACTCTCATGTAGAATAGGAAGTTTAACTTCGCATTGATTACCAACTTCTTTTTGTTTTTTCTTTTCAAGATCGGAGTGATTCATGGTATTCAGCTAGGATTTCAATACATGAGCACCGAAAACAGGAATGATGGAGGATTTATTATCAATACAATATCAAATACTGGTAAGTAAAAGGGAAGTAAAAATTAGACATTTCAATGAAGTTCGAGGAAAATTAAATAACTCTGAACATAGATTTTAATTGGATTGCAAATGCACAGTATTTACTAATACTATAAAGACTCAATCTTGAAAGTTTGAGGAATATATTACAACCTACGGATGATTTTATTTTAATTTTATAACCGTCGTTGAACAGCCGATTCAATTTTGGGTTTACCACTACTTAAGTTCAACTCCGTAGCCTTGTAATTTTGAACCCAATCCAGAAGACAAGGGAACTCCCGGATCAAGTAATAGGGAGAAATTTGCTTTCGTGGAGGACTTTCTGATGGAACTAACCCGCATTTGCGTTACATGGAGAGAAAGACCACGAGTTAGCCTGATGGCAAGGAGACTGTAACCCATGATCCGTCTACCACTGAAGATATGTTACGTCAGCACTGTGGTCGGTGCAAGCCGGATGTGGTATTCGTATCGATCAGACATAGCTGGGATCGAACTCCGGTTCACCTCAATGGAAGGCGAACGCTCTATCCCCTGAGCCATGGTGGCTCAACCTATGGATGATTGATCGTGTAAAGCTAATCGCAAATGGCGCTAGGGGTTAAATTTCGTCGTAAGACTTCCGGGTTATTCCTTCCGACTGATTTTTACGCCTAAACGTGAAATAAACGCACCATCTAATATTATTATACTTATAGGGGTTTCAATATAACGCTTTTTTTCAAACTAACCTTCAATGAAACAAGTAAGAAATTATTTCGAGAGACTACCTAAAAAGTAATAAACGCTGCTATTTTACATAAGTATAGCCAAATCAGGGATAACACTCAAAACATGGATGACAACTGTTTATAAAAATAAAATGGAAGAGGTTAAAAAGAAAGCTCTTACAAAGTTGAAAATATGCAATTTTTTTTATGACGATCGAAAACTACGCGTTTTATGTAAGACATAAAAAGCATCCTACATCATTTGTTCTTTATGAGTACCTTTAGATTTCTGACAATCGACATGTGTTGAATGCATTGTAACAGTGAATACGATGTTTCAGTGAACATGGATTAACTGAATTGGTAGCATGAAGATCGTTTAGAGGAGAGTCAAATGCATTCCTTCGTGATAGTGTACCGACTCCTGACAACGCCATGGCACATTGTTCTTAGCTAGGAGACAATTTTCCTTTTGATTCTGGAATCCTTCGATTGGATAGGCTCCAAGCATATATGAACTTGTAGTGTATCTACCACTACAAAAATACAATTCCAATTCCTTAGAACACGTTAACTCGATTCTATGGTGAGGTACCTTTTCATAAATGGAATGTTGCCATTGTCGATAGCTACATTTCCCACAAATTCAATAGAACACATTTGGGACATTCTAAGAAAAAGTATTTTCGCTCATCTTTGAAAATTTGGTACTTTCCTTGATATAAGGTCAGATGTATTTGCATTGCGTATAACTACTAGAGAGAAAAGCGTATCTACATAATTATTGATATTTATTTCTTAAGTCATGGGTAAAATATTGCATAAACGAACCACAATATCGAATGCTGTCAGAAATTATGATCCGTGATTACAATTGTACTCTTGAAAGAGGGTGGAAGAGAAATGAAAGCACGACCATCGTGTCGACTCGTTGATCTAGCTCTTACCAACTGAACTAATGGGGCATACTTGAAACTGGTTCATATAAATATAAAATAATCTGTATGGGGGCAATGTCTCAGGGGATAGAGCGTTCGCCTTCCAATGAGGCGAACCGGGTTCGAATTACAGTCGATATGAATTCCGCATCCGGCTTGCATCGACCTCAGTGCTGACGTGAAATATCCTCAATCGTTGACGGATCATGGGTTAGAGTTCCCTTGCCGTCAGGCTAATCGTGGGAGGTTCTCGTGGTCTTCCTCTACATGTAACGCAAATGCGGGTTAGTTCCATCAAAAAGTCCTCCATGAAAACAAAATTTGTCCCAATACTTGATCCAGGAGTTCTCTTGTCTTCTAGATTGGGTTCAAAATTACAGGGCTACGGAGTTGAACATTGGTAGTCGTAAACCCATGAAATTGGTTCGGCTGTTCTCAACGACTATTATAAAATAAAATAGAAACAAGAATACTGTATAACCGTAGAAGAAGTGTGATCTTGGACCTGGTAAACTTGAAACAGTTCCAATGTATAGACATGGTGCGTTGCGTTTTTAAAAAGTGCATAAAGGTGCTTGTTTTCGATTTTCGTTTTTTAAAAGTCCTTAAAGGTGCTTTTTTCATTGAGTCTTTTTAAAAAGTGCTTGATATTCCCTTTTCGAATAAGAGATTTTTTTTCTTTATCATGTCCATTTTCGCCATTCGTATTATGTAAAAGCGTGGTTTTCGCATTGTTCTGTTCAACGTTTTAACAATTCATCCAACCATTTCGGCTTACCGTCGTCCATACCTTGAGAAAGCGTCAATCATTTTACATGTTTTTGTGAAATACTTGGAAGTCCGCATGTGCGTCTACTGAGCAGAGTTCGATGAGATTCTAGCACTCTCATGTGTAAAACTGCTGCATTTTGCTAGATATTCTCTATTCCAGGCTTCATTTTTCGAACCGAAAAATCTCTCGATCTTTTTATGGTGGCTAATAGGATCAAGAAAAGAGTTCTTTGCCAGAAACTAGTTATTTTATCGTGATCATGTAAAGCTTTTGAAAATTATTTTGCATTTTTTAAATGTATATAGCGCTTAGAAATATTTTTAAATGCTTAAAAAGTGCTTATTTTTTATTGAAAGATTTGGCTACGCACCCTGATAGAGTGCTAATAAATTAAAATTTCCTTTCTTTCAGGTGTAGAACCTTTCCCTCTTGCTCCCGTATACTCTGGGACGAAGCATGCTGTTGTTGGTTTGACAAGAAGTTATGGTGTAAGTAGTGGCTCTCCCCTTTTCCTAATAATCAGAGTGATTATGTACAGCTGTTATTTATGAACTTGAAGGAGAGGTACTTGCCCGGCAATCCTTGGCCGTAAATGTCATCGTACGCCGCAAGGGACGTTCCTTATTATAGATTATCTTGCGAGTCTATAAACGGTAGTTTCTTCTATCAAAATTATCGTAATTTTGTCGTAATTTTATAACCTATCGAAAGGTACTCAAATTTAGCTGTATTATCGTAGTTATTTGATTTTGTTAATTCAGATATACAGCGGACACTAGACACCTTTGAAAGAAAGATCCTCAGATCCATCTTTTACGCAATTCAAAAAAGGGCATGCTGGCGAACCAGATATAACTTCGAGATCTACCGACTCTACAAGCAGCCCCAAATTTTACAAATAATTCGCACTAATAGGCTGAGATGGCTGGGCCATGTATGGAGAAACCCTGAAAATATCGCCATGAGAATAGTCACCTTTAAGAATCCCTACTAGATGGCTCAACGACATCGAAAATGATTTGAAAACCCTAAAGATTAGAAATTGGAAGGGAGTTGCCATAGATAGGAGGCGCTGGCGTTTGTCAGCTGTTGAGGCAGCCCGCCCTGCAAAGGGCTGTTGCTCTGACCAAGATGAAGATTTAATTTTGTTGAGCTCGCCATTTGGATTCCCGAATTAGAACATTACAATAAAACATCCGTTTTTGAGCCTATTTGAATAAACAATAGTATTAGAAAACGTTAAATTAACATGAAATTAAGTTAATTTAGATATTAAAAAAAAGACCGGTTTCTTATGTGCATGTACTGTTAGTATATATTTGGGAAGCCCTCTAGTGGCGTACGATGACAGATCTGACTATGGGTTGCTATACAATACTTAATCCTTATGGTGTTACTTACCTCTTCTCCAAGTTTGTAACTGCTCTACAGAATTCCCCGGTCGTTAGTAGTTGAAACGCATCTAAATTAGTTTAACTGATTGCGTTAACCTCTGACCTTATCAAACCTACATTAGCCCTTAAGAATTACGGATATTTTTTAGTTTCGTTTTCAAAGATTTATCCGTTTTATATGTGTATATTGATGATATCCCTATCAAACGGGATCGCAACCTAGCGGTAACATCCTCAATTATCTTGTTAGACAGTGTAAAATTTTTTTTAATTTTTTTTTATTTATTTATTTTAATTAAAAATGTATAAATAGGAGAAGAAAATCCTAAGAAGTTTCCTTTTTCTTAACAAAAGCAGTAAGAAATCTTTATTATTGGAACAATTCGTGACATTTTACATTATTACAATTAGTTAGAATTTAATAATTTTATAACTTAATTAGAGTTGTAATTATGTTGTAATTAGAGTTGTAATTAGAGATAATCGACCCAGTCTACAAATTCTCTTAATTTCTGACACCAGTGTAGTTCATGCACTTTTGTATGATTATTATTTTTAGGTTTTTAAGAACTTAAAAATTATTAAAAAAAGAGAGATTTTTTTGTACGTTGATTGCATCTAAAAATATAGCTGATTCTATGTTTCAGGCTGACTATCATTTCAATAAAACAGGTGTGAAAGTTTGTGGCATTGCTCCAGGTCCTGTTGATACTGACCTGACTCGAAACTTTCATTTAAGATGTCTCGATGAAAGAGAAGGTAAAGAGCTAGTTGCCAGTGTCACAACTGTAACGTAAGTGTTAAAAGATTTAAAAAAAATTTAATTCTATGTTACACTCTCTGCACCTTGTTAGCGAGTGTCTTTAACTTTGATCTCTTCAGACCTAGGACATAAACTTCGAGCAGATATGACTTAATAATCATCATAGAATCGCAAGATTTTTGTATAACGTTTGTTACGATCAGTTCCAGAGTCAAGGTTGAACTAGATCTGAGTTACGGATCTAGTTCAGCCTTGCCATAGTAAACTGATCGTAGGACACGGTACTCTGTAAATCACCATAGTCTAGCATCACTATCAGCTGTCAGTGAGCGGATGAATGACCACTTTGATTAGCCTGCGAAAGAATTGAGGGTGCGCGATATCGGTTCGTGTTAAATTATTCTGCAGTAAAGTGCTGACTTTCGCGCTCAGGTCGTCGGACTACCAAAGTGGATCAGCCATAAATATCAAAACTGTAATGGCATATCTTTCGGGTCATCCTTAGTAGTGGTCCCGCAGTGGACTGATCGTAAAAACACTGTTCCCAGTAGAACACCGAAATCAAGCATCACTGGCTGCGGTCAGTGATCGGGCGGGTGACCACTTTGATCAGTCTGAGTAGTGAGTGAGTGTCCGCTGTGTCGTTCCTCATTAAACTGTTCTAACGTAAAATGCTCGACTTCGCGTGCAGGCAGAGCTACCAAAGCAGGGGAGCCATCCCCTCTGCAGAGGGTCAAAATTGCGATGTCATGTCTTCGGATCATCCTCAGGCCCAGACCGTCGCCAATAGCCCATTGTGCAGCTCTAGTGCGACGTAAATAGTGTACTTACCTACTTACATCATTAGTAGTGTTTATCAGATCGTGGCCAATAATCCATTGTGCTGCTACAGTACGACGTAAATAAAGTACTACTTGCCGAACGTAATCTCTGAAAAAGGATTGAATTTGTTTATTTTCTTTGACTACAAGAACGCCTCAATTGCATTAAGAAAACAAAATTTTGAAGAACTCATAATATTTGAGTAGCATCTTACGATGCAATGACTCAATGAATGAACTGGAAGTATCACGTCAGGAGGAGGTCAGGACGATGACGTTATTTGCAGATGTCTAACTGTCCCGTTTTGGCCCGCTGATAACGAATAAAAGTGTCACAATTTAATATTTTTAAAACTTAAATGTAAGAATTCTTATTATTTTCTTTCATTAATACAATTAATAAAATTCATATGATTGAAATATCTGTGCTTAGTGAAATAAATAAACGTAACACATTTTTCATACCCTCGCATTCATAATTTTGAAACTTATATATTGGATATTTGAATTTTTTAAAAATAAAAATATCATTGAGAAAAACCAGTTTAATCTGAACCCATTTAACGAGAGCAATAATTATCTGCTAACTCTATTCCGTGGTTATTACTCAATATACATCGAACAACAAAGGTACGATAATAATCAATGTTATGTAAATTATGATAATTAAGAATTTTACATAGTTTTGTGATCGTAAGTTATTGATAATTTAATAAGCTGTCAGTAAAAGAGTTCATCTGAATCAAAAAATTACATAGGCGACCAGATGGCGTATACAACGCTCAAATACGCCACCTGGGGAGAAGACCGGTTCCATGCCTTTGGCCCTTCCCTCTCCTCCTCTTTTCAGTTCTACAGGAATGTACTACGATATTTTTCCTTTTTTAAATATATTTAACATTTAACTGTCAAAAATACTTTTTAAAATTTTCATGATGCTTCCTTTTAGAGCTATGTTTAATGTAGTTTTCAGTTCCATATAGTTTCCTAACATAAAAGTTTTTCATCTATTTGAAAATCAAGACAGAAATGAAAGTAGTTCCTTCTTCTATGACTCTCCACACGCTGTAGAAATACATGTTATTGAACCACCGATAGATGGCGGAGTTTATCATTAGATTGTAACCGTAACTGCAAACAAAGATTTTGTAAAAAGCAAGAACATCTACATTGTAATGTAGTAGTAGCATTGTCTACCATTGTACCGTATTAATCATGTTAACTATTTAAATATATTTTTGTTACTTACCCCTTGGTAATTATTGAGTAGTTTTCCTGTGCCATCAAGAAAACGAGAAAAGGATATATTCACTAATAATAGTAATAAATCTTCGGTGTATTTACCCTATTAGAATTGCTTTAAGTTGAAAAGCGAAACACGCTAATGGTGAAAGCATGTGAAGTGTTTACATAGGTAGGTAGTTCTGTTCTACGCCACCTATAGCAAATTTGTTATTATAAGAAGTTACCAGTGGCGGATAATCAATTCATTCCAGGGTTGTTCTTTTTTGGTCTGTGCCCAAAGTATAGTTGCTTTTATGAAATAATCACGCTATTCTTGGCTCAGTCTAATTTTTTAGTTAATTCAGGAAATGATCTTCAGAATTGGAGATTCTCGGATAACAGTATATCTTCGTCAGGGTATTGGTGGATATAAAATTAACTCGTAGATCTTCTAAATAATCGATTCCTTACTGCTTAGATCTTGTAAAGAACTTTATTTTAAAATGAAATACTGAAGTATCATTCCTCGTTAAACTATTCTACCGTAAAGTGCTCTACTTCACGCGCAGATCGTCGGGCTACCGAAGCAGTAGAGCCATCCCTTCTACCGAGGATCAAAATTGTGATGGCATGTCTTAGTATCATCCTCAGGGATGTTTCCCAGACCGTCGCCAATAGTCCATTCTGCAGCTCTAGTGCGACGTAAACCAGCAGCAACAACCATCCTCTTATATGTTTTATATAGAAAATAATCATTATGATCCATTGTATTTTTTATAGACCTGATGACATTGCAAAAGGCCTGTTAAAGCTTCTTAAAGACGATAAAAATGGCATCGTGTTGAGAGTAGATTCAAGTGGAATGTATCTTGCCTGAAAGTTTTATTTTTTTCGAAAATGTTTGATGACAATGTTTGTTTCCAAATTTTAAAATCCAATGAGAATTTGTAATTTCATTTTACCAGACTAAAAAATGTATTTAGCATTGGATCCATTTATTTTAAAAATTGTGTCACTTTTAAATCTGAAATATACGATAGTATCCTGTTGTTTTGCTGTATGCATATTTTTGTAACAAATGTATGACATTTAATCATTAGTGTTCATATTATTTTTAATAAAGTTTGTATCTTTGATAAATTTCTATTTCCTACAATATTTTCCACGTGTTTCTTTTATTATATAGTTGAACCTCGTTAAGACGATGTCGAAGTGTAACTAAATTCTTTTCATATTAACCGAAAGTCGTCTTAAACGATAAAAGAATAAGAGGCATTTATGGAGATTTTTTTTTTTAAAAAAAATCACTCAACTGAAGATGTCAAAGAATTTAAATGATAACCGTAGAGAAATATTTTATAAGCATTTTAGGTTAATCAATCGCTTTTTTTAAAGATACAATTTTGACATCACTGTACAAAAGTACAAGCCCACTAACTTCTAATTTTCACATCTTTACCTCCAATGCAACTAGAATCAACACTTTGAGGTAGCAGCCAAATGAAACACTCACAAAAATGATCGAAACAAAATTTTACCGTAATCAGGAAAAGAATCACCACCTAAGCCGGCGTTACTCACGCCGTTGTCAATGGTCCACGCCCCATCACATGATCAGTAGATGACGTCACTAATTGCAGATAGATATGAACTTACGATGACTCCCCATCTCACTCCCAAAAACAAATGCAGTATCCTTACTTGTCTAGTTCAGGAAAAGGGATAAAATTGTTTCAGCGAAGAATTTTTCGGCAAAGGTTATAAAGAAGAATTTATTGGCTGCAATTATTTATTACGTGCAATATTTCCTCTGTCTTAAACGTGCGAAATTAGTCTTTATGTTCGTATTAAAGTATGCTATAATTATTGTTTTGCAAAATAACGTGGTAGGAAAAATATTCTCTTTCATCTTAAGCAAAAACTCGTGTTAAGCGTTTTCGTCTTAAAGAGAAATTTTATGAATTTATTAGGGCAGTGTTTCCCAAAGTGTGGTACGCGTACCCCCAGGGTTACGGGAACAGTTTAGTGGGGGTACGCGTTCTTATGCGAAATATCTTGCAACAAACGAAAATTAGAAATTTTTTTATTTAGAAACAAAACTAACCATGAAAATTTGGGATTACGTATTCTTCTTTTGGCTATTTTTTTGCAGAGTTAACAGTTAATAATTAGTGGTGTCAACAGCCAGTTTTGACTTTTAACTTGCAATTTTTTTTTATAGTGAAGGTTTGTAATAAATTCTACTTACTTAGATTATTTTTATAAAATATAATTTTTATCCCTCTAACACAGAATTTTTTACAAAAATGTAAGAATTTTTTACCGAAAATTTTGTATCAAAAAAGAAAAGTAAGCATGTTTTTAAAAAATTATATTCATTTTTTTTACTAGTAGTACACAGCGTTACGAAAAATTTAGAAAGCGTACACAAAAGTCATAAGTTTGGGAAACACTGTATTAGGGTATCTTTATTGATGAAATTTAAATCATTCAAGAACCTGTACACGTGCCGACCGGCCTGTGTAGGAGTCAGGGAACTGGCCTTACATCAGAGAGGTTCTGTGTTCGAATCCCGGGCAAGGCATGGATGTTCTTTCATTCTCTGTACTATCTGTCCTTACTGTGAGAGCAACGTTGAGCCAACTAATATGGTGCCCCTGAAAGAGTGGCCAACAAATCCAGATGCCTCTTTGACGAAAGGTCATTCTCCAGGTGGGCATTGGAAAAAAAGAAGAACCTGTACACGTTAAAAAAATTTCGACTCTTAAGCGTACTCTCGAAATGGGAAACTTTTAATTTTTGTCTTTGAAAATTATATTCAGATCTGGAGGCAACCTTTGAATGTCCCTGATTTTTATATATTTTTTTATTTTTTGCAATATATTATTACTAACTAATAAAAATAAATAAAAATGGGTCAGCCGTGTAAAGTGGAAATTACTGATTTTCTTAAAGTACCAACACCTTGTTGTGTATTTCATTTAGACAAATTTTATGCTAACAGTCGTTCGTTTTATTTCATTTATAAAATTTTAAATTAAGAAAACACGTATTGCAGATGTATTTCACAAGTAATAAAATTTCACATTTAAAACCTAATATATTAAAAAAAAAATTTCAGCTATGTAAAGTAGAAATTACTAATTTTCCTTAAGTACGACACCTTGTGGTTTATTTTATTTGAACCAATTTTATGCAAACATTCGTTTTTTTTTTATAAAGTATTAAATCAAGAAAATACGCATTGCAGGTGTATTTTACACGCAATAAATTTTCACATTTAAAACCTAATATATTAAAAAAATATAAAAAAATTGGTCAGCAGTGTAAAGTAGAAATTACTAATTTTCCTTAAGTACAACAGTGGTTTATTTCATTTGAACCAATTTTATGCAAACAAATATTCGTTTTATTATTATTTTTTTTAAATAAAATATTAAATTAAGAAAATAAATATTGCAGGTGTATTTCACAAGTAATGATATTTCACATTTGAATCTAAATTTATCGTGGTATCGTGATGAATGAAGCAAATATGGGCGTGTAGGAACCATAATTCTTTACCGTATTTATTGTAACAAGAATTGAGGATAACAGTACTACGTACTCCATAAATCATGTTCCCAGTTTCACGCTGGCAGATATTATTATTAAGAGGTGGGGGAAGTAGGAAAAAAAGTTGATTTTTTTTTTGTAAATGTTTGAACAGAAATTTTTTTAAAAGTTACATAAACTATAGCTACATAAAGAATTTTATTTGGTTTAGAGGCTAAAAAAAATTTAATATTTTAGAGGAAATACGGAAAAAAATAATTATTGAAGTGAAATTCGCGCATCAAGGTTTTGTATATAATACAGCAAGTTCTTCGTTCTAAAATTCATATTAATTAAAATATATATATATACATATATCTAGAAATCTTAATGCAAAATTAATGTAAATTCTTCTAATGATTTTTATTACGCTTCCTCGCATTTCAAATTACGACTACGAGAGCTGATATTCTAGGCAATTCCACTAACCTAATAATCTTCAAAAACATATTAATTAGTATCAATAACTACAGCGCTATTTTAAAATTATCTAGAATAACTCGGTGTGGATGTTTTGTTATTATTATTTTTTTAATCAACGTTGAGGAATAACAATACGCAAAAAAGGTAAATTCGCCAAACATTTTTTTTCTTTCTTTTTAGCATTACGAGAGCTGATCTTCCAGGCAATTCCAATGACCTAATAATCCACGAAAATATCATTCCAAATATTATGTAAATCGGGGGGATGGGGTGGAAAAGGACAGTTTGGAAAAGACCTATTCTTTCCACCCACACTTTACAACCGGCCGTGAGTGACGTCATGACATTCACTTCTTTGAATAATGTAGGCACGGGGCTCTTATAACAGCCGCGCGTACCCCCCACTCTTCAGATACGAGCAAACGATCGAGGAGTTTCACCTTTTTGCCGACGGCCGCCATACCGGTAAAGAACGAAAAGGAACGATTTTTTGTTGTTGTTGATCTCATACTCCTCAGTGAAATCTTGCGGTGGAGGATAGCTGGAATACCCCAGTGTCACAGAGTCGTTTCTTTGCGAAGCATCTAAACCGGAACCTGCAGCAGATGCAGTGAGTTAAAGTGATGATGCAGAGAAAAAAATAAAAAGCAGCTCACCCTCCTCTCTTCTCTATCACCCAGGATACGCAAGAGAAGAACACTATAAGGATTATTTATTTATTTACTTTTTTATGTATCTTTATTTGGGTAAGTTTATAATCTTAATCTTAATCCCTCTCCATTATTATAACTGTTATTTTTTTCTTTTCTGCAACTCGTGAAGGTATATGCACGGGGCGAGTTGATGATATAAAAATCAATTTTTATTCTTCTTATTATTGCTTCTTAAATAATAAGTCAGTAAATGATTACTGATTTTACACATAGACAGGTGACAGTTATATTTTTATTCCTGGTGAAATTATTATTACCATTTATGTAAGGTAATTGTTAGTATAATTTCACGAAGTGATTTGTTCATAGAGCTTCTCTTCATGTTTAGATTTTCCTCAAATTTAATTGAACCCTATACGATCACCTAATTGTGTTCAAAAGATAATTTAAAAATATTGAATACATAATTAATATTGTTTTTAATTAATGTTGCTTCCTATACTAGCATTATATCTATGGGTGACTAAGAGACAGAATCTCTGGTAGGGTGTTTTTCCAACCATACTCTTTAGAGGAGGGATCGAATCAATCGCTTTTTTTTTGTTTTTGTTCCTTCAAAAAAATTCTTTTTTTATAAATTTAATTTTTTTTTTAAACTCATAATACTTTAAACATATTCATTTATTCCTGTTATTATTTCTGCTATTCTGCTGTGTACTATCATCCATAGAATAATTGGAATACTGGAATTATTCCATAGATGTCTAAGAAACAGAATATCTGAAAGGGTGGTTTTCCAGCCATATTCCTAAGCGGAGAGCTGGAATCAATCGCTTATTTCTTTTTTGTTTTTGTTTCCTCAAATATACTTTTTCTCCCCTTCATAATTATAAATTTGGATTTTTCTTAAAACTTGTGATACTTTAAACATATTCATTTGTTCTTTTTTTATTATTTATGCTATTCTGCAGTATACTATAATCGATAGAATACTAGAATTATTCTATAGATGGCTAAGAAACAGAATCTATGGAAGGGTGTTTTTCGAACTGTAATCTTTGGAAGAGAGCTGGAATCAATCGCTTTTTTTTTTGTTTTTATTCCTTCAAATATATTTTTTCTTTATAAATTTAAAATTTTGATTTTCTTAAAACTCTTAATACTTTAAACATAATAATTTATTCCTGTTAATATTTTTGCCATATACTATCAATAATAGAATAATTAGAATACTAGAATTATTCCATAGATGTCTAAGAAACATAATATTTGGAAGGGTGCTTTTCCAGTAATATTCTTAAGCAGAGAGCTGGAATCAATCACTTATTTCTTTTTTGTTTTTTTTCTTCCTTCAAATACACTTTTCACCCCTTCATAATTATAAATTTAGATTGTTCATAAAACTTGTAATATTTTAATCATATTTATGTTTTCCTTTTATTATTTCTGCTATTATGCAGTATATTATAAATCCATAGAATACTAGAATTATTCTATAGATTGCTAAGAATCAGAATCTATGGAAGGATGTTTTTCCAACCATAATCTTTAGAGGCAAACTAGAATCAGTCTCTTATTTTTTTTTTGTTCCTTCAAATATGTTTTTCCTTTATAAATTTAATACTTTTATTTTTGTTAAAACTTGTAATACATATCTAATTTATTCCTGTTATTATCTCTGCTATTCTGCCGTATACTATCATCCATAGAATAATTAGAATACTAAAATTATTCCATGGATGTCTAAGAAACAGAATATCTGGAAGCGTGCTTTTCCTGCCATATTCTTTAGCGCAGAGCTGGAATCAATCACTTATTTCTTTTTTGTTTTTATTTCCTCAAATATACTTTTTCCCTTCATAATTATAAATTTGGATTTTTATTATAACTTGTCATACTTTAAACACATTCATTTGTTCTTTTTTATTATTTCTGCTATTCTGCAGTATACTATAATCCATAGAATATTAGAATTATTCTACAGATAGCTGAGAAACAAAATCTATGGAAGGGTGTTTTTCCAACTGTTCTCTTTAGTGGAGAACAGTAATAAATCACATATTTTATATGTTTTTGTTTTCTCAGATGCATCGTTTTTTTTGCAATTAGAAATTTTGAGTTTTGTTAAAACTTTAGCTTTAAAAATGTACATGTGTTCTTTTTATCAGTCTCCTTTTCTGCATTATAGTCTCTTTCTGCATTAGTCTCCTTTTCTGCATTTCTTTTATTATTTCTTCTTCTCTGTAGTACATTCTCTTCCTTAAAATAATAGAATTATTAAGACAGAATTATGAGAAATAGAATCTCTTTAGGGTTGTTTTTCCAACCATAATTTTTAATCGACAGTAAGAATCAATAACTAATTTTTTATTTGTTTTTTCTTTCTTTCGGATACATCTTTTTTCATAATTATAAAGTTTGATTTTAATTAAAACTTTTAATACTTTAATAACGTAAGTACGCTTTCACCTTTCCAATAGAATACTTTATTGTTATTTTGCAGTATTCTATTGTCTATGGAATACTGGAATTATTTTATGGGTTGTTGAGAAACATAATCTCTGGCAAGGTGTTTTTGCAACAATAATTTTTAGTGGAAACCAAGAATAAATAAATTATTTCACACTTGTTTTTGATCCTTCATTTTGATCTTTGATTAGTTTTTTGTTAGAAAACTATAAATTTTGATTTTTGATAAAACATGTAATGCTTTAAAACCTTTTTTAGTATTATTCTTTCTTCTATTATTCTGTTGTACAGCATTCTAAAATTATTTTATGGGTTGTTAAGAAACACAATCTCTGATGTTTGCTCAACTATTCACTTTAGTGGAGATTAAGAACAAATTAAATTATTTTCCCCTTGTTTTGTTTCTTTATATTGATCTTTTTTTCCCTGTTTTCTAATTTATAAATTTTTGATTTTTTATAAAACTTGTAATACTTTAAACATATTCATTTATTATTATTCATTCTGTTATTCTGTAATATTCTGTTGCCTAAAATTCTAGAATTATTTTATGAGTTGCTAAGAGACAATATCTGATGTTTGTTCAACTGTTCACTTTAGTGGAGATTAAGAACAAATCAAATATTTTTTACTTGTTTTGTTTCTTCATATTGATCCTTCTTTCCCTGTTTTCTAATTTATAAATTTTGATTTTTGATAAAACTTGTAATACTCTAAAATATTTTTCTTTACTATTATTTCTTCTTAAAATGTATAATTATAAAAAATGTGAAAGAAATATGAATCGAAATGAACAAAGCAAATGAAAAATAATTTATGTATGTAATTTAACTTTATAAAACATCTTTGCATTAGTTCTGTTTCAAAGCAACGCATGAAATACTGAAATTCTAGTATTCGATTAACAATTAAATCGTTCAGGATAACAGAACCAATAACAAAAATTAATGCTTTAAATTATTAGAAGTCTTAAAAAAATCGAAATTTTATCAATTTTAAGAAAGTGAAAGAAAGATCAATTTGAAGAAACGAAAAAAATAAGAAAAAATTTGTTCAGTTCTCCACTAAAGTTAGAAAAACCTCATATCAGAGTGTTTTGAAGACACCCATAAAATAATTCTACTATTCTATAGGTAATAGAATACTGTAAACCAGCAATAGTAATATACTCAATAATAGTATTTTCTTTATAAGAAAATTTTTATAAGTTTTATCAGAAATGAATATTTTTAATTATGAAAAATTGTTTTAGTAAAATGAATGTCAAGGAACAAAAAATAATGAAAAATAATTTATTTGTTCTAGTTTCCTACTGAAGATTATATTTAGAATAACACTGCAGCAGAGATGCGGTTTCTCTACAACACATAAAATAATTCTACTATTCTCTATGCAAAATAATTTTTGATAAAATTTGCAATATCTTAAAAACAATTTTTCAATATTGTTATTACTTCAATTATTCTGAAGTATTCTATAGTTTATAGAATATTAGAATATATAGTTTATAGAATCAAGTTTGATTTTTGATTAAACTTGTAATATTTTAAAAACATTTTATTATTATTATGATTTCTGCTACTTAAGTAGGATTATTTGGTCTACAGAATGCTAGAATTTATTTTATGGGTTACAGAGAAACAAAATAACTGCTAAAGATATTTTTTCACATATACTTTTCAGTAGAGGGCTAGAACAATTAAATTATTTTTCATTTGTTTTTAATGCTTCATATTCATATTTCTTTCGCTTTTTCCATTGTTATAAATTTCGATTTTTGATCAAACTTGTAATATTTTAAAAAAAGCATTTTATTATTATTATTTCTGCTTTTATGTAGGGTCTTTGGTCTATAGAATGTTAGAATTTATCTTATGGGTTACAGAGAAACAAAATAACTGCTAAAGACATTTTTTCACATATACTTTTCAGCGGATAGCTGGAATGATTAAATTATTTTTCATTTGTTTTTAATGCTTCATATTCATATTTCTTTCGCTTTTTCCACAGTTACAAATTTTGATTTTTGATGAAACTTGCAATATTAAAAATAAAAAAATAAAAACATTTTATTATTATTATTTTCGCTTTTTTGGTGATATAAATGTTAAGAATGCCATAATTATTTCATGGCTTGCAGATAAACAGAATTCCTGGTAAAGTTTTTTTTTTTTTTCATTTACTTTTCAGTAAAGGAATAAATTTTTATCCATTAGTTTTTGATGTTTTATATTATTATATCTTTCGCTTTTTCTACAGTTATGAATTTCGATTTTTGATCAAAATTGTAATAGTTTAAAAACTTTTTATTATTGTTATTTCTACTATTATTTTGGATTCTTTGGATGCAGAATACTCGAATTATTTTAGGGATTCCCGAGAAACGAAATATCTGGCAGGGTGTTTTTCCAATAATTTTTAGCAAGAAAATAGTACAAATTAATAATTTTTCATTTGTTTCTGTTGTCACTTTTTTCAAAATTATAAGTATTCATTTTCGATAAAACTTATAATATTTAAACAAAAAATCATTTTTAATTTCCTTACTGCTGCATGGTTTATGGCATTCTATGGCCAATGGAATTCTAAGTTTAATTTTTGTGTTGCTGTGAAACATAATCCCTGGCACCAAATTATTCTTCATTTGTTCTTATTCCTACAATCTCATATTTTTTCAGTTTTTTTTTTTTGTAATCATAAAAGTTAATTCGTAATTAAATCGGTAAGAAGTTATTATAAATACTCTAACTTATATTTTTGTTGCTTTCATTACTTCTTGAATTTTTAAATGTATGATTTATTTATTATGTAACTGCTTTTTTTTTAGAATTATCTAGTAATATTTGATAAACAAATATATGAAATGCATCAATTATTCAAAAAAATTAAAACCTTCATTACATTTTAATTTGTAAATATTTTGTAGAATAAATACTTGTTTATTTAACAAAAACATTTTGCTTTCCATGCTTGAAAAATTTAATTCTATTTAAAAAAATTATGTTTATGAAAAATCATTTTTTTAAAATTCGTAATTTTTTAGCTTTTTAAACGATACTTTTTACATACTTTTTGCTCATTTTTTTCTATAAATATTTAATTATTATTTATTGGTTTTTTAGAGAACTCAAATAAAGTTAACATAATTACTTTTTTGCAAATATTGAGAAAGAGTAGACATAAATAGTTGTCCATGTTCATTATTTTATTTTTTGTCACTGAACATAAACGAAGCTTAAATTCGAGCTGTTTGTTAAATAAAACTGATAAATGAATACATAAAATTTACAATGTTTTCTTACATGCTTATTGTCAACACATTTTTATAAAGGAAGTTTGTTTTTTTTCATTTTAGAACCTATTGCTGTGAGCTTCTTCAGTTTTACCCCATGTTATTCAATAGTGAAATTGCACTTAGATCTTAGATTTCAGCACGTATTTACCCAAAAAATGATACGGAATATAGATACAATATATATTTAGAAGACATAAGTTGATTGTATGTTTGAAAAAGTAAATAGTATTGAAATGTGTAAAAATAATAACTGAATTGCAGTGGTTAAAAACTTCTTTTCTTTTTTTTCTTCGAAAAGGATTTTTCTTTTCAATATATTTTTATTTATTTCAAAATCAAATTAACCACGTACCCATAAAGACAAATATGGGCCCCAAAACTACCAGTTGTTTTGATCACATAGTAAATATTTTGAAATTAACTTTTCGATGATTACATGAGGGGAGGGGCATTTTTCTCTATATACTTTATATAATTTTGATTTTAACCGTCGTTGAACAGCCGACCCAATTTTTGTGTTTACGATTACTAATGTTCAACTCCGAAGCCTTGTCATTTTGAACCCAATCCAGAAGACAAGGGAACTTCTGGATCAAGTATTGGGAGAAATTTACCTTCGCAGAGGACTTTTTTTGATGGTACTGACCCGCATTTTCGTTACAGGGAGAGGAAGACCACGAAAACCTTCCTCGGTTAGCCGGACGGCAAAGAGACTCTAACCCATGATCCGTCTACCAATGAGGATATTTCACGTCAGCACTGTGGTCGGTGCAACCCGGATGCTGATTCGTATCGACCAGCCATTGCTGGGATTCGAACTCGGCTCACCTCATTAGAAGGCGAACGCTCTAACTACTGAGCCATCGCGGCTCTATATGCTTTATATAGGAAAAAATGCATTCTGATAGCAAATGCATTTGCTATCAGAATGATTTGCATGAAATTTTTTTTTTCTATGTCACCTTGGCAGCATAAATGAAACTCAGGCCTATATTTTAGAAATTAAACATCACTATTGCTACGAATTCAGTAAGATATAATTTGATACATTACTAATAAAACTTTTTCTGTGTAAGGTTCATTCAACTAATCTGGTGCAGAAAATATTTTTTTATTCTTTTGCATTAAATTATAAAACTGACTAATCAAAAGATGTGTAATGTGCTTGTTTCGGAGTAAATAAATATTAAAGATCGAATTTATTTGATCAAAATACAGAATATGTTTTTTCAAAGCTGGATTCTCATAGTTTTCTGTTCAGCAAATCAAACCAATATCAGGGATGTTTAAAATTTAGAAATCACATTTAGTTGGTTTTTGAAAGTAAATACTTTTAACCGCAAGCTTCATTCAAGTAAACAGACTTAAATACATTATTTTTACTTTCAGCAATTACTTCTAATTTTTCTATTTGAATACATTAGAAATAAAATTACTTCCAGTGGATTTCTATGAAGAGGAAAAAAATCCCATTTTACGCTTTTTAGGATAAAGACTTTACGTACAAAATCATGAAAAAATAGTTCTTCCAGTTATACAACTAAACGCTCCCGACAAGGCAAATATTTGTGTCTGGCCAGTTTTAATTTTATTCTAATGCTTGGTCTAGTTTTCGGAATGTTTAAATACGTAAAAATACTTCATAGTGTTTTTGCTAGAATGAATTAGATGTTTTATATTAAATAAGCATCTAATTTGATTTCTTTTTCTAAAAAAAATATTTTCTTTTTAATGACGGGATACAGAAATATAAAATTTATACAATAAATATGCAATTAAAATACAAACTTCGAAACCATTTTTTTATTTGAGTCAGTTTATTGTATGAAACATCGCAAAAGGTTTTTCATTGCTGCCATCACAAATTTGAATTTTGCTCCTATGTATTTATATATATATTTATAACCGTCGTTGAACAGCCGACCCAATTTTTGTGTTTAGGACTACTAATGACTACTTACGACTACCAATCCATAGGACAAGGGAAAGCCTGGATCAAGTATTGCGAGAAATTTGCCTTCGTTGAGTACTTTTTGATGCAACTAACCTGAATTTGCTTTACATGGAAAGAAAAACCATGAAAACCTCCCACGCTTAGCCTGGTGGCAAGGGGACTCTAACCCATGATCGGTCTGCAACTGAGGATATGTTACGTCAGCACTGTGGTCGGTGCAAGCCGGATGTGGAATTCGTATCAACCAGCCATCGCTGAGATTCGAACTCGGTTCCCCTAGTTGGAAGTTGCACGCTCTATCCCCTGAGCCATCACGGCTCTGCGACTATCTATAAAGCATTTTCACTAATAAATATAATGGCTGAATGCAGAAAGACATATTTTATTCGTAAATTTTATTACCAATACAAACCGTAAATTTTATAACCAATTAATTTTATCCAGCCAATTTATTCTTAAATAGTAAGGTTTGGAACATTGCAAAAAAATTTTTTTGATCCGCTTTCACAAATTCCAATTTTAACCTGATACATAAAATATTTTTATAAATATATTTATTGGCTAGATACGAAGTTACACATTCTACTCATAAACTGTAAACTCACTTTTTTTTTCAAAAAAAATATTAATTTATAAAATTTAATTATTTTAGTTACAAAGTATCCAGTATCCTTACGGCTATACGATTAAAGTTAAATATTTAAATTGAATCTGTAATTTATAATCATTTGATTTATAATCTTTTAATTTATAATGTATATTAAATAGACTAACTGAATTATCCGGAGTTTTTCAAACAGCCGACGTCATTGTGCAATGCGTAGGCTTATTAGAAAAATCTCCAGTATTTTCTATCCACCCTGACCCTATCTAGGTTTATTTGCAATGAGCCTATATACTTTTAGGCTATTTAGAAACTTTATCATTCATTACTGAATTAATCTTATTTGTTTAAAGCATCTTGCTTCAAACCCAGAATAGTGAATGCTTATTATAAATAGCCTTATTAAAGGTTTATTACTATAAGCATAAGCAAATTGACTCTGATTATTTTTTGGCACATTTTCTTAGTAATCAGAAATCGAATAGTTGATTATAATAAGCATAAAAATGTTTGGCTGATTAAACAAAATGGAATATTTTTACGATTAGCCTGGTGCGAAGAAAAATGCTGGCTATGTATTAGCTGGATCCTATCAATTAGCCTACAATGTGTACAAACAAAACAATGTTTAATTACTACTTTTCATTTAAAGTTTTACACTCAGCCTTTCTAATTATTAGGAATAAATTTTTTTTAGAAAGCAAAAAAACCTAGTTTATTATACCTGTAGCTATTTTTGTTGCTTCCAATAATTATTCACCTACTATTAGTTCATACTCTCCCATATATCTTGTTCAAATTTTCAATCGTTAATAAAATACTTTTTACTCATCCACTCAACTTGAAATACATTTTTTTTTGAACCTGCAGTGGATGACACTTGGTGTTAAGACAGTTTTTTCAAATATTAATTCATTAATTTAATTTAATTAATTAATTTTAGTTTTATATGGGAGAAATTTTTTTAATTATTTAATAAAAAGTAACTAAAATCAAATTTTTCTTTGTTAACCTAAGTAGGAATTGGCTTTAAATTTTTTTTTCTATATTACTTGTTTTGAATTGTTAAGTTTCTTATTGATCTTGTAATTTAATGGAATCAAATTTAAATTATGCATGAAGCACCGTCACCAATTTTACTTTAATATACACTATTACCTGTCAGCCATTAAGTGCTGGGAGTAAATGCGTAATTATCTTCCTGAATAGGGCACTTATTTTATAAAGTGGTTTTTTGACTTGTACTTGTTACATTAATTTGAAATGAATAATTACGACGTGAACTTTAACGTTTATGAAAAGTCTCGCTTTTTCATTAGATTTGGAAGAATAAAATAAAACTATGTGGTCAGGCAAGGTAAAGTGGGTATAAAATCAAACTTTTTTTAAGGAAGGCTCTAAAACCAAACTATTAAATTTATTTTACTGAAAATTTTGATGAATTTTATATACATTGAATTCATATTGTATAAATTTAGGGCATGACTTACATGTTTTGTTAGATTGTTTTCTTACACAGGGTGCGTAGCGTTTTTAAAACGTGCTTATTTTTTGATTTACGTTTTTTAAAAGCCCTTAAAGGTGCTTTTTTTATTCGGGGTTTGTAAAAAATTCTTAATTTTCTATCTTTTAAAAAGTATTCTTTCTTTGCCGTGTCGATTGTCGTTCTAAATTACAAAAATTGCATGATTTTTACAATTTTCTCTGTATCATAAACTAGTTGTTTTATCATGATTATGTAAAGTTTTTGAAAATGTTTTTCAATTTTATTGATTTTTTATTTATAAATTAACAACTTTAAAAGATAAAAAAAATAATTTTTATTACTGCACAGATCCTAATTATGATTTTTGTTTTGGAAACTGATTAACAATATTTTTTGAGTGCTTAAAAAGTACTTAAAAGGTACTTATTATTATTTTTTTGTTGAAAAATCAGGCTATGCACCCTTTTACAGTAACACATTCAAAAGAACATGTTTTGATATACTCATTTTACCTCCCGAGTGGGGTAAATGGGTATAGTTCTGAAATTAGTATATATTTCACTAAAAAAACATATGTAAATATTGTTTCAGAAATAAAATTGATCTTAAATAAATGTATCATGATTATATATATATTTTTAAAAAAACCCCTAAAAAATACATTTTTCCGTATTGTTAGAGTTAATGTTAGTGGCTATCAAAATTAGGTTTCATTTCGGAAGCAGTATATTTCGCAGAACTCTACACAATTTTGTCAAAAAAGCAAGAAAAGTGTAATAGTTTTTGGTTTATTTGAAATATAAATGATAGTGTAAAAATTAATATCTATAATTGTGTTTTTACTATTAATAGCAGATCCGTATTTACACTGGTGTCAGAAATTAAGAGAATTTGTATACTGGGTCGATTATCTCTAGAATTAGTTTACCGATTTTAATGAAATTTGATATGTACATACAGTGATACAATTCCAATACAAAACAACAAGGTCCAATACAAAACAAATAACCATTCAAAAAGTGTAATGCACACACATAATCTTGCGTAACACTCATTGGAATCGGAAGGTATGAAATTGTCACAGGACAATTCAGGCTGATTGCCACAGGAAATAATAAAGTGCCTTATTTCAAGTATGAAATCACGCTGCTATGCCTGTATATCTGTAAGAGGGGACCATAGCCTCTATTGATAAATTTTTTTATGTGCTTATTCTGCAACCGCTGTTCCATACCTTCTTACTCCAACGAGTGTTACGAAAGATCATGCGTGTGTATTACAATTGTTGAATGGTTATTTGTATTGTATTGTATCAATGCATGTACAGATCAAATTTCATTAAAATCGGTCTAGTAGTCTTAGCGATAATCGACCAAGTCTGCGAATTCTCTTAATTTCTTACACCAATGTATATTGCATTTAGTTCCTTTAAGGAAATTGTTTTGTTTTCCAAGAAAGAACTGCCCTATAAACATAAAAACTTGCGTGAAAACTTATCTACATTTTGAAATATGCTCATTAAGTTGTACCATTATGCTATTTTGGTAATTTTCTTTTAAATGTATACTATGTCTGTCATAGTGTTATTCCTCCCCCTCTAATCATTCTTCTCTTTAAAAAAATAAAATTTAAAAGAAATTTTATTTTTAGTGTTAAAATTACTATGTAAGGCTATAATCACAAGTAAGTTATTTTTTAGTTAATTGATTATAAAATATAAGCATTAGATAACCTCAAGAGCAAACACAGAAGTAAAAAAAATGATCCCAATCATACTTAGCTAAGCCTAACCAAAGCCTAACAACACTTAGCTAAGCCTAACCTAAGCCTAACAATACTTAGCTAAGCCTAACCTGAGCCTAACAACACTTAGCTAAGCCTAACCAAGTACCCACTTTATCGAACCTCAGAAAACAATTCATAATAAATAGAATTTTGAAATTTATTCCTAAATTTCTATGTAGATTTATTCGATGTCCCTCCACCAGTTTAAACAACAATTAATTGTTTCTGACAGTTTTTAATGATATTAGAAAGAAAGTTCACGAATACCTTAAACTAACATTATAAGTTGATTATTAACAGATAGTTTGTAAACGTTAAATTTTTTTTATCAGTTTCTAAAATTGAAATTAAAATGTTAGCTACAATCCCAGCAAATGTTTCTAAAAATATGAAATAAATTATCTCAATTTAAAAGGAGAAAATATACGTTTTCTTAACACATACCCACTTTATCCCATGTACCCACTTTACCCCACTTGACCCTCACCTTTCAAATGAAATGCAATTACTGACAATTTTTAAAGAAGCTTATTATAACTTATTAACTAGCTACTAACAAAAAAACCCAGTTAAGACTGAAATTTTTTTTGAAGCAATGCAAAGTGATGAAAAAGCATATATCTTTTCTAAAAGAGTATATTTTTTCCCTTATCATTTTAACAGCATGTATAAAAATATCATATATTCGAGATAAATAGTATTCAATACTATTAATTTAGTCAGAGGTATTTTGATACATTACTTATAATAATTTTCTTGCGTACGATTTAGATAATGTTTAGTTGAATTAGAGCAGAAATGTAATTTAAAACAATTCCTCAAATTCGCCCATTCTGCAATACGTGAGAAATTTTTAACGATATTAATTTTATAAATTTATGCCTAAATTTGTATAAATTATACTACCTAGAAAAATCTAATAAAGATTTATTTTTTAAAGAGATTATCAAGCATATATAAATATTTTATATTTTAAATCAAATTCAAATTATTACACGGAACTATAACTGAAAAAGGATTTTATAAAAAAAAGCTGATTTTTTTAAAAGTATATCATTGGTATTGAAACATAAGCTAGACTTGTGAATAAACGCTACAAGAAGATTTTGAGTAACGAATTTTTTAATCTTGAAAATACTCGTGTAATTAAAATGCGGCAGATTTAATGAACAAAATTTCAAATATTAAATTTTTAATAAATATTATTTCTTGTATTTATTCGAAATATTACTTAACTACGTTGAAAAATAAAAATACAAACAGAAAATATTTAATATTAATAAATTTTTAGAGTTATTAAGAATCAGAAGTTGTTCACTCAATAAATTAAATTTCAGCTGAAATAAATGAACGGGTTGCTAAATAAGTGATTAGCTGAAATTAAGTGTAAGTTTTTTTTTCCATAGATTTTATCAAACTATAAGTTCACTCGTAAGTTCTTTTCAAGTAGTCATGCTCAAAATATCAATAACTATATCATTAACTTTAATATCATTAACTTTACTATCATAAATCAGAATATCATTAACTTTAATTATCAATACAATTAATTTAATTTATTTGAGAAAAAAATTGAGATCATTTCACAATATTCATGTGAATACACTGTTAGAATTTTCATTCTAAAATAACGGTAAAGTAACTGGCAGTAGTCTGTTCATACAATTAAGCGTAAAGTTTACGGTAAAGAACATTTTTTACCAATGCGGTTTTGTTACTAATATAGTTAAAAAAAACATGAATCCAAAACTATACCGTTTTTAACCATTTACAACTAGCATGGTTTAAAAACAGTAAAAAAAGAAATTTAATTGAACATAGGAGCTAGGATTTCTTTAGGTAATGGCCATTGGAGCTAGATTGTGGTTGAGTTGTGTTTCATCAAATGAACCATAGAATGTGATTAAATTAGTTTTTCTGGTTGTTTAACCTATCGTAGGAGATGGGAAATACTAGACTTTTTTGTGTTAAGCAGCTTTATGTTGCTGCCATCTATGCGTGAATGAGAGTATCGTGTTCTAATAGTCCAAGGTCACAAATTGGGGTGTGCAGGACACTAGAAACTCTTCATGTCTTGAAGGGAATGAAGGAAATATTGTGGTGTCGGCCATGAGATTAGCAGATCAACCCTCTCGGTTATATTATGTAGCCAGCTGAAAGGAACTAAGTGACTTCATTAGATGGGTCTAGCTCAGGGGTCGCCAAACTTTTTTGATCATCGACCCCTATATAATTTTTCGAAATCTCCATCGACCCCCACAAAAGTAATTTTCTGTTAATTAAAATAAAACTCTATTAGATACTGTGTTTGTACATTTATTTTATGATTTTAAACATTTATTAAAGTAATAGTACATTGTGTAACAATAGTTTTATGAAAAATATATTAATATTGAAATTTAAATACCTTATTATTAAATAATAAGTAATTATGCATAAGTAGATATAATAAGTAAAGTAACTAAAGATTTACTGCTTCTTGATCAATGAGATGGGTGTGCCTGGTGTTTTTTTGCAAGGTTCGCTCTAAAGACACGTTATTTCTTAG
>NC_092207.1:9077192-9089493 GCF_043381705.1 Parasteatoda tepidariorum | reverse complement strand
TCTCATACTCCAATTAATTTTGTGGTACTTACTTTCACGTACTATATAATGCATATTTATTCTCAAAATTGATTTTGAAAATTTTATATATCTGTAGTTTTTCAGAAAAACCTGTTAGGTTAATTTAAAAAAAAAAAAAAATTGACATCAAATTTTTTAACTTTTTTTTTCAAAAATGTTCCAAATTAATTGGAGTATGCAATTGCGAATCAATCAATTAATTAATTAATAATTAATTAATTAATTTGCTAATTGATTTATTAATTAGAAAATAAATTAATTAACCTATTAATTACAAATTAATTGGAGTATGAGACAATTACAATAACTAATAGTCTGCATTGAAGTAATAAAATATCGATTTTTCTATATATTGAATTATTTTTTATCTCTCATAGGACCTTCTATGGGCCAAAACGAATGTTGCCCCTTAAAATTATTCCTCATAAGGCATACATCCCACTAGTTTATTTTAAAATTGGCGAGTCACACTTCCCCAGTTTCCCTTGTAAGCCATAATTTGTAGGGGGAAAAAATGAAAAGAGATAAATATCTAAATGGAATTTTGTTCTCTTATTGCGGAAATATCTTCCTCTCCGAATTGTTTCTTTTTCTTTATAAGAACAACAACAGCAACACATTTTTACCTTTTGCGAAGTGATATATTGGATGTATTTTTTTTTTTATAATTTGTGAAAAAGAGTGACCCTCAGGCGAGACAGAGAGCGACAATTTGAGGAATGCGATTCTTTTGATGTACGCATTTCCATCTGTCTCTTCCCCGTCAAAGATTGAAGGTCAGAGTTATATTATTTTTTCTTTTTGGATGCACAAAACACATCCACAATAGAGAGTAAAAACAATGCGGCAGTACAATGACCGATCAACGAATGAAATGAATTTTTTAACCCTCATATCATCTCTCGCACGAATTTTCATCTCGTTAAAACATTCCTCATTTGACAGTTAAGACAAAACTTTATATAGTTTCAGGAAATAAGGACAAAAATTTACATCAGGAACATAAAACTTAAAAATTTCAGATGAGCTTTGACACACTCTATTGATATATATTCTACAGTAAAGTTTTATGCATACATTATTTATATTTTATTTATAATTTATATATTTATAATTTATATATTTATAATTTATAATATTATATATACATTTTATTTTATAACCCGCTATGAACAGTCAAGCCAATTCTGAGTTTACGANTTTATAATTTATATATTCATAATTTAAACATGTAAGATGCAAATAAAGCATGCTTGATTTAGTAATTAATAAAAATCTGTAGGTCGCGAAATGGGACAAGAACTTACGACTAACATCATAAACATAAAATTCAAAATTTCAGATGAGCTTTGACATGTATTAGTCTATTGAAACATATACAACAATTAAGTTTATGCATGCATTATTTATATTTTATTTAAAATTTATATATTTCTTTTCAAAACATGTAAGATGCAAGTAAAGCATTTTTGATTTAGTAATTAATAAAAATCTATAGTTTCACGAAATGGGACAAGAATTCATGACAAACATCCGAAACATAATACTCAAAAATTTAAGATGAGCTTTGACATGGATTAGTCTATTGAAACATATACAACAGTTAAGTTTATGCATTCATTATTTATATATTTTATTTAAAATTTATATATTTCTTTTCAAAGCATGTAAGATGCAAGTAAAGCATTTTTGATTTAGTAATTAATAAAAACCTATAGTTTCACGAAATGGGACAAGAATTCATGACAAACATCCGAAACATAATACTCAAAAATTTAAGATGAGCTTTGACATGTATTAGTCTATTGAAACGTATACAACAGTTAAGTTTATGCATTCATTATTTATATTTTATTTAAAATTTCTATATTTCTTTTCAAAGCATGTAAGATGCAAGTAAAGCATTCTTGATTTAGTAATTAATAAAAACCTATAGTTTCACGAAATGGGACAAGAATTCATGACAAGCATCCGAAACATAATACTCAAAAGTTTAAGATGAGCTTTGACATACATAAATCATCTGAAATATATTCAGCAGTAAAGTTTTTGCGTGCATTATTTATATTATATTTATAATTTATATTGAAGCATATAAGATGTAAATAAAGCATTTTTGATTTAGTAATTAAGAAAACCTATAGTTTCACGAAATGGGACAAGAATTCACGGCCAACATCCGAAGCATGATACTCAAAAATGTAAGATGAGCTTTGACACACGTAAATCATCTGAAATATATTCAGCAGTAAATACATACACAACTGTAAAAATGTAGAAATCAGTTATTATACAGTGACCATTACCTAGTGTGATTCATAAAAGTGCCAAAAATTGTTTCAAATTATCTAGGTAATCTACAAACTACCTAGATGAGCCGTGATGGCTCAGGGGATAGAACGTTCGCCTTCCAATGAGGTGAACCGGGTTCAAATCGCAGCGATGGCTGTTCTATACGAATTCCGCATCCGGCTTGCACCGACCAAAGTGCTGGTGGGAAATATCCTCAGTGGTAGACGGATCATGGGTTAGAGTTCATTTGTCGTCAGAGTAACCATGAGCGGTTTACGTGGTCTTCCTCTCCATGTAACGCAAATGCTGATTAGTTCCATCAAAAAGTCCTCCGCGAAGACAAATTTTATCCAATTCTCGATCCAGGAGTTCCCGTTGTCTTCTGGATTGGGTTCAAAATGACAATGCTACGGAGTTGAACATTAGTCATAAATCCAAATTTGGGTCGGCTGTTCAACGACGGTTATAAATAAATAAATAAAAAAAAATAACTATATAATCTGCATATTGAATACTAAACACTCGAGATATTTGCTGGAACAACAGCAACGTTTCTGTAAGCTTCAATTAAAATTTTTTTTATTTTTCGCTATCATAAAAATAAAGTTGCTACGAACAAAGAAGCAACAAATTAGTTGATTAGAATCAATCATAGACAATTTTAAAAATACTACGCCAAGAATCGACGTTTAAGACATTACAATTAAGGAGATATCGTTTACTTATTTTTCGATACATAAAGAGTCAAATCGAAACATTCAACAAATTATTTGATAGAAAGAGAGAAATAAACTATTTAACTTCCAACGACATGGAAGCCGTTAATGTGCTCATTACCTAGGTAACATGCGGAAAATCCTTGATTTCGATCTTTAACGGAACAAATCAGTTAATCTGAGGATTAGCTAGGCAATGTTCACTCATTGAAAAGAAAAATAAGGCCAAAACTGATAGAATTTGGTAAAATTTACCGGGTTTCCGGTTTCTTATGGGAACACCAAGAAGCTCGGTAACTTTTACAAAAGCGCTTTTGTTATGATTTTGGTAAAATAAGCAGTGAAAATGGTTTTATATGTCATAAAATGTGGTAAAAATAAGTTCATTATTATGCCTTAGAGCATAGCATGAAGCCCACTTTTTGATAAAGTTTACTTTTCAGTTTTGTATATTTTACTAGATGTGTGGTAAGAGGAATTATAATTTTGAAAACCAGAATTTTTGATAAACTATTCCCCTATGAACGAAAAAATTACCGATTTAATGTTGTAACTACCGCATGTTATGTTGTTGTTAATGTTGTTTTATTAAACAAAATTAAGTTTTTTTTTATTTTTTAAATAACCAGAAATGTACTATAAACCACGGTGATTTTCCTAGAGTTTTTTTTACTTAGCGCCTTAACAGCTTTCGAGCTTTAACAGTAATCATGCGCACTACTCATGCACACTACTTATACTTTATCTATAAATTATAAATTTTTATTTTAAGCAAATAAGATCATGCTTGCATGTAAAAACAGAAAATTCAGTTAAATGCCACAGCCCGGTATACCCTACACTGATGTTTTTTAAGGACCAGTGCCACTGCCCGGTATACACTACACTGATGTTTTTTTAAGGTTCAGTCCACCTCCCATTATGCATTTGCCCGGTATACACTACACTGATGTTTGCTTAAGGTTCAGTGCCACTGTCCGGTATACATTTGCCCGTACTCCGAACACTGTTGTTTCTCCTAATATAACCTCAGCAGATATTAAAATATCTGATAAATACGTGGGTTGTAAATTAAATAGTGGCAACTTAACCTTGAAACTCACAGAAGGGCGGGCATGCGCAAATTGGATGCGAGAGCGGTGAGGTGGCGCTGTTGTCGATGTGTAGAGTGCAAAAAAAGGTCGATTTGCTTAGAAGGGTAGTTGTTGTGTGGCGTTAAAGTGAGGAGTTTCGTTTCCATCGCTCTAAAGCATGTTTTCAAAAGATGATCAGCGGTCGTGGCTTACAATCGAGGTTGCCCGTGGCAAAAATGCAACAGAATGCTATTGAGGATTAGTGGAAGCCTGTGGAGCAAATGTTTTACCGTATAGGACAGTAACACGATGGGTTTAAGCATCTCGTCTTTTTTCGTCATTAAGCCTTTTCACAACATGCTTTAGAGCGATGGAAACGAAACTCCTCACTTTAACGCCACGCAACAACTAGCAAATCGACTGTTTTTTGCACTCCACACATCGACAACAGCGCCACCTCACCGCACCCATACCCTATTTACGCATGCCCGCCCATCTGTGAATTTCACGGCTAAGTTGCCACTATTTAATTTACAACCCTCGTATAATAATATCAACGAATAATTAGAATTCAAAATAAGCGAAAAATATTGCAAAATTTCGAGGTAGAGAGTTTAAGAGAAGAACTGAATATATTTTCAGAACTAAATATGTTCTAAAAGAGTAGAAAAATATATTCTAAGATAGTTCTCTAGAAAGTAGAGTCATGAAATGTAAAAACAACTACTAATAAATATATATATATATATATATAATGATAGTTGACTATAAGTCTAAATACAGTAATGGTAATTTAATTTTTGAAAGTGAGACAAAAATAATTATACATTANTCTCAAGGAACTGTAAGTAAAATTTTAAAAGATTATTCTACAAATCAAAGTTTTAAAAATAATCGCTCAAATAGTGGTCGTAAACGAATAACCACACTGAGACAAGACAGAATGCTGAAACGTGTCGTCACTAAAAATCGCTTCAAGAGCTTGAGATTCATAAGTAGAAAGTGGAGAGAACAAGGAGTGGATGCCTCAACATCTACCACACTACGACGACTCCATGAACTTGATTTTCAATCACGTGTGCCCAAGAAAAAGCCGCTACTTACACGCAAGCAAAAACGGGCCAGAGTGAGGTGGTGCAAAGACAGATTGCAATGGGGTATTCAGGACTGGAATAACGTACTTTTTAGCGATGAATCGATGTTTTGCGTTTCCCACGGTCACCAGGGTGTCCGTGTTTGGCGTTGTAAGCAAGAAGCTTTTACCACAGATTGCTTGAAACGCTCAGTGAAGTTTAGCACTTCTGTAATGATTTGGGGGTGTATGGGTGCTGAGGGCTTAGGAAAGCTGTGCATTTTGAAAGGAAGGGTAAATTCTGAAGTATACAAGGAGGTACTTGAACATTTTATGATTCCGTCATCGGAAGATCTATTTGAGGATGACTCTATCTTCCAACAAGACTCCGCATCTTGCCACACGTTAAACGCCACCACTACTTGGCTTACTAACAATAAAGTCAAATTACTTCCTTGGCTGGCCAATTCACCCGATTTGAACCCCATCGAGAATATATGGGGTTTAATGAAGAAACGCCTTCAGGATTTAGCTCCAAAGGACAAAAATGAACTCATAGAAAGCGTGAAATCCGTTTGGGCAACTATCAGCAAAGATGACTGCAAAAAAGAAGTGCATCGTATGCAAAATCGTTTGCGTGACGTTATTAAAGCTAAGGGAGATGCCACTAAGTATTAACTATTCATGCAGATTTCATTTAAATGAATTATGCTATTTTTGTTCATGTTATTCTAATTTTTTGAACCACTGTGAAAATTATTCAAATTTTTTGAATTTTTAGAAGAAATTCATTGTAAAAACTTTTGCAATATCATAACAATTTATTTATGTTATGTTCATCTACAAAACATGTAGAATGTGATAACACACTTCAAAATTCTCAGGTATTCATTTTTACCAAAATAAATGCATATCTCAAACCACTATGTGCTTTATTTATCATTATTCTAATATTTTGAATTGGAGTTGCATGTGATTGTTGACATTCACCGGCGAAAGTCGACATTCTCTTTATTTCGGTCATTCACGGTGACATAGATACCATGCTACTGTAGGTACCTAATATAGATACTGTGGCGATATGTTTTTTTTACAGCCCCAAGCAACAGTTAAGTATGACGGCTGGTTGAATTAAATATATTTATCCTCAACCTTTTGACGCTGAAGTTTATTAAACATATTTTTCATAATTGTTTCATTATTTTGTACTCAAAATAAGTGAAAAATATTACATATAACAGTATACTCTCGATATCTCTACAAATGATTCTAAAAAAATTTCGAGATAGCGAGTTTTAGAGAAGAACTGAATGTATTTTCAGAACTAAATATGTTCTAAAAAAGTAGAAAAATATATTCTAAGATAGTTCTCTAGAAAGTAGAGTCATGAAATGTAAAAACAACTACTAATAAATATATATATATATATATAATGATAGTTGACTATAAGTCTAAATACAGTAATGGTAATTTAATTTTTGAAAGTGAGACAAAAATAATTATACATTAAATAGAAAATAATTGGTTTACAATAAACGTATTTTGTGATTTTTTCTGTTCTGTTTCACGAAATATTCGACATGACACGGTTTTGAAACGAAACTGTTCGACATAGGAATTCAAATTAACATTGTTTGGATATGTAATGCCAAAGGGAAAAATATTTTTTTGTTGACATAACAAGGTTTTCGAAATATAGAAGTTCGAGATATCGAGAGTATACTGTATTTAGCACTTTAATAATTTCTATTTATGAAATACAGCATGAACCACAGGTCTCTTTTTCTGCATTAACGGCAAACACACGGCTCATTTTCAAATTTGCAATTATTTAAATCTAACAGAAACAGTTATTCATCATTGAAAATTCTTTAATTTACAAAATCAACTATTGACAAATTTTTGAATATGAATGAATTTTTTTTAAAACTTCTTCTTTTGGATTTTATATTTTCATACAAATATAATTCCGATAATCTAATAGATTTTTTTTAACTATTAGACTGTCTTTTATAATAAAAAAATATCAAAATATATTTCTGCTTGTAATTAGAGAGTCAGAAAAAAAATATAAACTGGACTCCGGTGCCCCACCTGCGTCAAAGGGTTAAAATAATGAACTAATGTATAAAGAAATTTGTTTAAAGCTAATTTTTAATATTTTTGATGTTATTTTCATTTATATAACAAGCTATTAGTAAATATCAACAATAAAAAATTTTTATGTTGCACAAAAAGTCACAAAATTCTAAGAAATTGTGTCATTATATACATCATTATTTTTCTAATTGAAATTAAAAAGCAGTCAAAATGACATCCTTGGGCTATCTAGTGTTAAATACTATTACTAAAATAATAAAAATTATTTTACAGACAAACAATACCTTTATGCTTCATAACTTTTATTAATTTTATGTTTAAGACAAAGTATCTGGATTTTATGTGTGAAAAATGGATTTTATCATTTAGTTTATCTGTGTAATAAAAATGCGTGGGGGGGATCATCATTTACAAATAATTTTTATGTACTATCCCTAAGATAAAAATCGAAATCCCTATTTAACATTCATTTTTTTATGCAAATGTAAGCGGAAATAATGCTGTCGTAAAAATTATATGTTTCCAGCAAAATATCTTAATTTTATTTTTACGAGCGGCAAAAAATATTCAATTTTTATTATTTTTTTTAAATATCTTAATGCCATGAAATTTCTTTGTTAAAAATTGTTTGACTTTCGTATTACTTCCTAAAATATTTTCCCCCGATTCAAATTTTTATCTGTTAAAAAATGTACTTTCATATTAAAAATAATTATAATAGCTAGAGTTAAAAATCTTATTGACCTTAACCCTTAAATTGATGCTCTCTTTTGATAGAAGACTGGAGTTGCTGCCACTTTGGATGATTGATTAATATTCATAATTCTTACGGAAAAAGAAAGGGTGACATATTTTCTTTTGTAGAAATTTAATGGTTTCGACCTTTTTTTGTTATAAAATTTTTTACTAATTTTTTTTGCATCACAGTCTCAAATGAAACCTATCAATGGTTTGAAAATATATAAATAATAATAATAATAATCGATTATTTAAATGGAAAAAAAATTGTAGGTATAAAACATTTATATATAATTTTTCTTAACTTTTAAAGTCAATTTTTTTTTAATAGAGCGAATATTGTAGTGACACGAATATTAAATAATTGTGATTTATGAATAAGTTAAACATATTAATGGGTAAATAATGTAGCAATTGAATTTGAATAGTTTGATAGCCGTAACAGTGTTTTGATCAATTTTGAACTCTGTTTATGATGTTTCAAAATTGAAACCCTCAGAGAGATTGAATAAAGTAAGAATAAGGCTGCAGACCAATTGTCTTCTCGTACAAAAAAAAAAAANAAAAGCAAAAAAAAAAAAAAAAAAAAAAAAAACTCTTTTGATTCGCGTCTAGAAATGAGATTTCTCAGGTTAAAAGCTTATTTTAGTCTTATTCAACTAATCAGCATTAATTTATTTTGCATTATCATAAAATTTCGAAGATCTTCGTGGATTTAAGTGACAATTTCTGAGTGTGTTTTGAATGGATGGACCGCCAATCTTAGTTTACGTTGGCAACAAACTGTCAAAAAGTAACCTAATAAAACCTGTTTTTTAGAAGCAAATTGAAGTGCCCAAGTGTGCACATGAACAGTTTAAATGAGTCTTAAAAATTTCTAGTTTTGGCCAATTAGACAAGACATAAAGGCAAAGCACAATGTTGCTTACTTGCAAACTTTAAGTTTAATTTACTTAAAAATTTCTCTTACGCAAAATGTCTCTTAGTTCCATTCAGTGTTCTATCTATTCCATCGCCTATATTCGTCATTGCTATTAGTTGTAAATTTATTAAAATATGAAATAAAACATGTTTCTTCTTTTCATATTGCAGGAGCTGCCCGACAAAAAATCATTTGCATGTAAAAGCTGACTCTTCAGGATGGCGGGGTCCAAGCGACTCATCAGAATTTTAGCGGTATGCTGTTGTCTCTTGTCTTCGAGTTGTCTTGCCGATGTCCTGCGGGTTGCTGTTCCCCACGACGCTTATCCCGGATATGGAATCACCAGGCTAGATTACTGGGGACAAGCTTTCAGCCTGCTGGAGAACGAATTTTCTAGTCTTTTTGCAGTCATGAGTGACGGACTTCTGATGCCGACCAGCGAACTCAGCCACCTGATCGACTCTCCACCCTTGACTCTGGTCGTCAGACAAGAGGCACAGAATGGCACGAAAGAACAGATGATAGTGATCCACGTCGTCGATAGGAATCGGCTCGTGAGGTTTTCTCAAGATAGCTACAGCGGGCAAATCTATGAGAACGAACCGGCGGGCACGGTGGTCGAAGGCCTGGATAGGATGTTTGCAACTTCGGATCCGTACCATCCAATCATTTACACTTTCGTGTCAGGAAACGAGGAGGACGCCTTCAGTATTGTCCAACTTCCAATCAACAACCTCTCCTCCAGTATCGTCATCCGGACGAACCGCGTCCTGGACAGAGAAAGGCAGGAAGTGTACGACCTAGTCATCAGGGCCACCGATGTCCAGGAAGCCAACAGCGCCGACGCCCAAGTGACCATCCAGGTGAACAACGTGAACGACAACGCTCCGGTTCCGGAGAGGACCATCTATGAATTCCGGATCCCGGAAGACACGGAGCTGTATTCCATCGTCGGAAACGTGAGTGCTTACGATGCGGATGGTGATAAACCCGTGTATCATTTAGTGTCCCGGCACCCGGTGTTTGCCATTATCCCGAAGACGGGTCAAATTCTTTTGATCGCGGCACCCGAGTTGAAGACCTACAAGTTGAATGTGCGCACCCAGGATACAGCGAAACCACCGAGGATTAGTGCTCCCTTTTCGGTGTATATCGAAGTGTATAGTGAGGAATTACCACTGGAAAGTGAAAATGTCGACAGCAACGATATTCAGTTGCTGTCCCGTCAGAAGAGAAGCGTGAGACCCACGAAAAGTTACGAGTATAAGGAGACTGACGGCAGCAAACCAGGAAAAGTGATGTTTCAGTTGGATAAGAAACATCCCCAAGAAACTTACAAGATGGAGAACCCTATTAAATGGGTTGATGTGGATTCATCTGGTGATGTTAAGATCAAAGAGCCCTGGGATTATGAGCAGCTGGGAAAAGAAAAAACCATCGATTTTTGGGTATTCGTCACTGGACCCAACATCAATGGTAAGGGAAATTTTAAGTTTTGATTCCTAAATCTAACTTTCTTTTTGCACGTTTTATCAATTTATACTAATTTTTGAATGACTTATTACTTAACATTTTTTAAAAAAAAATAGTTAAATTTTTATTTATTAAAAACACACTGACCTCATTACAGAAGATGTTTTGCAAGAATCGATTGTTTGCTTTAACAGTAGAACATGTTTGGTAAGAATCGATTGTTTACTTTAACGGAAGATGCTTCGTACGAATCGATTTTCGAACTCTTAACATGAAATGTTTGTAAGGATCAATTGCTTACTTTAACAGTAGAAGATGTTCTGTAACAATCGATTGTTTACTTTAACAGTAGAACATGTTTGGCAAGAATCGATTGTTTACTTTAACAGAAGATGCTTCGCAGGAATCAATTTTTGAACTTTTAAGATAAAATGTTTTGCAAGGATCAATCGTTTACTTTAACAGTAAAAGATGTTCTGTAACAATCGATTGTTTACTTTAACAGCAGATGTTTCCTAAGAATCGATTGTTGGCTTTCGTGGTAACCAAAACCTATTGACAAATTCTTGAACTGATTTTTGGTATGCGTTCTAAAATAACATTACATAATTTTATTACGGTCACGTTACGTGAAATAGTCTGAATTTTTTATTTATTTATCAAGAATTTTCTGATGGTGCTTATTTTTTACTATTCCAGCTCTTTTTAAACGTTCAGTGAATGCATCGATTCGTTTAAGTGTAGCAATTTAGAGTAGTATTCATAAGGAATCACTCCACAGCGTTTAGGAAAAATCTTCTTCACATAGATCCGTTGTTCTTGTCGTATGCCTGTTTAGGCAGTGGGGGTGCGATTGTTCCTGTTTTTCAGTGGCGCCATCTATGATCAGGAATTCGACTTCTGCCACGCTATTCACACAACCACAACCCGTTCATGGGGTGGGTCACATTCACACACAAAGGAGAAAGGACATAGAACACACACCGTGAGAAAGAAACATCCATGCCTTGCCTGGGATTCGAACCCAGGACCTTTCTGATGCAAGAACAGTTCCCTGCCCCCTACACAGGAGAGTCGGCTTATCCGTTGTTTACCAATCATACAGAAAAATATAGTATCTGAACAATGGGCTTTTAGAAGGAATATTCTCTAATCACCACAGAGTGTTTCCTTGCCAGAGTGAAACAATTTATTGCTTCAGACCTCAAAGAAACGTGCGTTTTGAAAAACAAATTACATTTAATAAGTATCAACAATAATTTAACAAGGTATCCCCTCTTTATTAAGATTATTATGATATCTAGCTCTTTTTTTGTTCCCTCCACCCAAAAAATTTAAGTAATTCAGCTTTTTTTTAATTCAAGGAATTAATGAAAATCATGAAGTTTTTTTTCTTCCACTTATCATTTTTATAAATTCATTGTAGTTTAAGGTAGAAGAATTCTCCACATGCCATAACAGATTATTTAGTTCACTGTTTCTTAGAGTTATCTACCTGCATGATTAGCCTTTAAGATTCATTTATCGCCTTTTTATATTCATTTTTCATTTTAAAAGTGCAATTTCGGTTACTTACCTAATATATTACTAAGAGTCGACGTAGACTTTTTGTGAAAGGTTTATGTTTTTGTAAAAATGTCTGAAACCTACTCATATGTATGAGAATTTGTGAAAATAGGATTTGATTTTGTGAAAAATCATAATAATAGCGATTTGTTAATATTTTGTAAAAACTACTATTTTCTTGAATTTGTAAGATTAGTCCTTTTTTTGTGAAAAAACAACGCACCCACACACCGTTTTTAAGCGAAAAAGCAAATTTATCAAGTGAAAAAAAAAAAAAAAAAAAAAAAAAAAAAAAAAAAAAAAAAAAAAAAAAAAAAAAAAAAAAAAA
>NC_092207.1:9064867-9075808 GCF_043381705.1 Parasteatoda tepidariorum | reverse complement strand
TTTTTTTTTAGCTAAAACTGTAGTTAAAAATATCCCCCTGGAAAATTATTAAGAAATCTTTTACCTTTTTCAAAAATTTATATTTTGAAGAAATTGTGTTTTTAAAAAATTTGCTTTTTAAGGGTAAGGAAAGTAAAAGCATTCGGTTTTAATGTTTTAAACATTTATGCATATATACTTTGGTAATTAATTTAATATATATATTAAAATCGTTAAATTTTATTTATTTTTTTCCGCGTTTCATTGCGTAACCTTTAGTCAATAACGGCGAATTCTTATAATTATTACGGGAGAGGGAATAACCTACTGAGGAACTTAAAAATATGAAAAATTGTTGAATAATGACTAAAAATACAGTTAATTTTGTTTTAAAAAAATCACAATTAAATTCGTTGAAAGAAAAAGAATTTTTTTTTCTTCAAAAAATCATCAAGTTTTATTTGTTTTCTTTGGTTACGCAATCTTTAAAGTTTTGTTAATGCTAATTACGGTGAATTGTTATAGTTATAACGAATGAGAGAATGCAGAACTTGGAAACAAAAAGAATGAACGAGAATAAATAAAAAGGAATTTACTTTTATTTAAAAAAAATTCGGGGAGTTAAAAAAATTGATACAAAATTCGTGAAATTGTATTTTTTCTTGTGTGGAATATTGCGCATTCATTAACCTTTTGTTAATTACGATACATTTTTATAGTTGTTGCGGATAAAAAAAGTGACTTATTGCGGAACTTGAAAATATAAAGAATTAATGAGAAACGAAAAACAACTAAAATTGAAATTAATTCTGCTTAAAATTATCGTAAGTAGTAAAAATTCGGAAAGTCAAAATAATTGAAGAATTTCCGAATTTGGAATGTTACGTAGTCTTTTACGTTTGGTTAATTAAGGTGAATTGCTTTAGTTATTACATTAAAGAGAATGACTTATTGCCGAACTTGGAATCGTAAAAACTTCATGAACTAAACAAAATATAAATTAAAGTGAAGTTAATTTAGTTTAAAAAATTCGCACTGGCGGGAAAAAGAACAAAAACGGACGCTGATTGAATTGTGATTTTAGTATGGTGGACGCAAATGCGTCCACATTTTCACAAACAATGTGATTTCTTTTTTTTTCCCATCTGGAATATCATTTGGAAGGGATCCTTCACTGCTGGGTCATTTCAGTTTCTTCCACCTTGCAACCCTCCCAAATGGCTTGGACGAAGACATCGAGGCGTTTCCATAGAAACGGCGCTGATCAATACAATACAATACAGGAGTTGCCTGGGGGTTGCCATCTCTCTCCCCTCACCCCCTCTGCCATCTTCATTGAAGGCATCCAAAACACTGTTTTGCTCAACTCTCAATATTTGCTTACTCTAGATATCCTATTCCAACAAAATTCCTCTTTAAATGCTTCCTCAAAACTCGTTTACGAAATTACCATCCAGGATTAGAAGAACACAATTTATTGACTCGATTATAAAACTCTGCTTTTGAATCATTTCTGTTTAAATGTGTGTATGCGTGAGTTAGAATGTTAAAGGGCGATTCGATTTTGACAGACTAACAATTGTAGATGTCAACGGTAATTTGAGAAAAATACGTCAAAATTTAATTCAAACATGGTTATTTCTGGAAATCATGCATTTATATTTATAATTATGTAATTATGGACTTACTAATAATGCGGAAATATCTTTAAAATTAAGTGGAGAGGTTGTGACAGACTTAAAAAAAAAATATCTTTATTTCTTTGTTTTTAAAGTTTTACATTCAACTATACCCATAAAGTAAAGTTCTATACCCATATTCAACGTCATAGCGATTATTTAAGCTTATTAAAATGTAGTGGAGTTAGTCCAGAAAATGAACATTCCTTCAAAATTTGTCTTTGTTTCGTAAACATTTGGCCATAACAGGATGTAGCTCTTTCATAGTTTACTTAATTAACAGACCAATATATGGGAAAACAAATAAATTTTTAAAATTTTTTTTAAAGAATTATTGCAATTGATGTAGTGTGATTTAATATATAGGTTAAAACTGCAGTTTGAGATGAATTTTAAACGGAAATTTGAATACCACTCAGCATCTAAAAGATATTTTTTCAAAAAGCACAATGTCAAAAATAATAAGAATAATAAATAAATAAATAAATAAGTAAATAAATAAGTAATAAATAAATAAAATTGTAAAATTGGTGAAAAGTGAAAAAGTTCCTTATCAGAGGTTTAAGAAAATTAAAATTTTTAGAAGCGAGCATTTTACGAAATGAAGTACCATAACCACTTTTTTCTTTAAGAAATGAATTTTTGATTTTGCAGTACGTATTAATCACCGTATTAAAAATAGATTTTTACTATCTTGTAAGAAATAAGGATGTACAAAATCAAACACATAAATTTTATTTCAGTAAAATTTACTTGCTGAAGATTCGAGATTTCTTGATTCTATAGTATGTTATGATCCTGCGCATCCCCATGTTTGGCTTTGCTCCTGAGGCGGACGTGTATCTAAGAATTTCTCATGAATACATTAACTTCAAAATTAAAGTTTTGAAGCATTAATTTTCTCAATAATAATCTTATTTTAGGGCTCACCAAAATATGCAATCCGCTAAATAAAAGTAAGAACCACAACTTTTGACCCTTTTTTGAAAATAAATTTCGATATTTGCCATAAAATATTTAGTTATTAATAGCATGTCTAATGCTTAGTTTATTCCCTATGTTGAATTTTTATGAGTACTATAAAGCAAGATAGTGAAAAAATTTTTTTTAACAAAGTTATGCTATTTTGAAAGAAGGTCAATTTTTGACCAGTTTTCCCTCATATGTAAAAAAAAAATTTTTTTTCATTTTTTTTTTTGTAATTATACCACGCTTTAACGTATAACACACACATAAATAAATCCAAATAAAAAAAATTCTTAATTAAAAATTTCAAAATTTTAGTATTTGGGTCTTTAAATTAGTGAGCAATGTTGTATTTATGTAGGCCGTTTATAATTTTCATTAAGCTTAAGCAATTTTTTTTCATAGCCATATTTCTGTTAATAAACCATATCTTTTTGGGCCTTTCTTTGGTTTTGTCTTATTTAAATTGGCTTCTTATTTTTGGTTTCTTATTATTTATTAGTTAAACAATTTTGTACATTACCTTTTTTAATGAACTAACCCTATCTTTTTGGTTCTTTCTCTGGTTTTTCAGTTAATTTTTTTTTTATTTAAATTTTTTCCCCTTATTTTTTATTCATCCTTTCTATATGGCCCAGCCGAGCCAAGAGTTTCTTTTTTATGAATCGAATCATGTTTCCCTATTTAACTAAATGGTTAAGTTCACGATTGTTTCAAGTCATCCACGGCGTATTATGTATTTAAATTGGTCCAAAAATTCTTCTTAAAAATTTTTATTTCAAATATGACTAAGTTTTTATTCACCTTTCATCGTCGAAGTTCAAGTTTCTTTGACTTACTTAATATGCTATAGATTTTTCTATAATTTATTCTAGAAAAAAATAAATTTTAACTCTAGAGATATACACGATTTGGAACACTTTAGAAGACGAACGAAAAGTGTCCCTGTAGGATCCGGCCTTCATGACACTCTTGTAGAAAGGGGGGAAGGGGATGGGAAAGTGAATTTATTTTTAGGAAGTTGGATTGAGAAATGTTGGCAGATGACTCCGAGTTATGACCAAAAAAAAAGTGTTTTTTTAAGAACGTATTATTTATTCTTATAACATTAAGGGATGAAATAAGTGTTGTATCGTTTGACGATCTGGCACTCAGGAAATATTTCGTGTTATGTTTTCAATGAATTTCGAATTACATGTTCTTCCAGCCTTTTTCACGCAAGTTTTTGTGAAAATGAGAAAAGTTTGCTTATAAGTTTTCAAATTAGCTGATTTTGTCAAAAAGAAAAAAAAAATTAATAAATAAAATTCCCTAAAACCAGTGGTCTTTTCAGATTTTTCTGTGAAAGTTTCTGCTTTTGTGGAAAATGTACTCGGTTTTCTGAAACGGAAATTAGCGTAAAATCGGTTTCATTCTGCAAGAATCAAGTTTGCCGAACGGCCTGTGTAGGGGGTAGGGAACTGTCCTTGCATCAGAAAGGTTCTGGGTTCGAATCCCGGGCAAGGCATGGATGTTCCTTCTCTCTATCTGTGTTCTATGTCCTTTCTCCTTTGTGTGTGAATGTGACCCGCCCTATAAACAGGTTGTGATAGTGTGACGTGGGCGACGCTGCTCCACCGCCGTGGCTTCGCCATAGGTGCCCACTGGGTAACGAAAAGAGAGTTAGCAGTTCTGGCACTTTCTGTGGCCAATAGTTCAAAGTGCCCGCCATTTAAAAAAAAGAAAGAGGAATCAAGTTTTTCTTGAAAATAAATAAATAAAGCTCCACTTTTGTAAAAAAACAAACATCTTTTTCAAAAGAAATAGTTTTGGAAGGGATTTATAAATGTCATTAACTGCAATTTTTGAAGAAAAAAAAAGGGATTTTGGGACAGGTCTTTTTTAAAAATTTAAAAAAAATAAATTTTATATTATTTAAAGAAAATTTTTTTTGTGAAGGGAATCAGTTTTGCGAAGTTCTCATTTTTAAAATTAAAAATATCGTGCAAATTTTTTTTTTTTGAATGACAAATTTAAAATTGGACCCGTATTTTGTGAAGAGTTCATTTTTAAAGTAAAATATTTTGTGAGGGGTCTTTTTTTTTGAATGTGAAAAGTTTTGTCCTTTTTTGAAATAAAATATTTTGTGACGAGTCCTATTTTAAAGTGAAAAAAAAAATTGTGACGGTTCCATTTTTGAGATAAAATTTTTTTGAAGATCCCATTATTGTGGTAAAATATTTTTTGAAGATTCCATTATGGAGGTATTTGAAATATTTTTTGAAAATTTTTTTGAAGATTTTATTGAGGTAAAATATTTTTTTAAAAATTTAAAAAAAATTCCATTATTGAGGAGAAATATTTCTTGATTTTACATTTTCGTCATAATATATTTTGTAAAAGGTCCTTTTTATTAAAAAGAAAAGTATTTTGCGAACAGTCTATTTTTAAGATATAATATTTTGCGAAAAAGTCCTAATTAAATTGAAAAATATTTCGTGAAGAGTCCGTTTTTGAGATAAGATATTTTGTGCAAATCTCCGTTAAATGAACTGAGGATCACCATTTTGTTTCGCTTAAGTAAAAATCATCCTTCATGACTAAAGAATATTTCTTTTTAAAAAGTTCTATTTTTTGTTGAGGGGAAAGAAAAACGAAAACAGAAAGGAAGATTTGAGAGATTCAGAAAATGACTACTACATCCGTCCGACTTAACGCTCCGGTGCTTTCAACTTCTCAGAGATGATCAAATATAGCATAATTTATTCTCTCTCGCTATTTTTTTTTCTAAAAAAAAAGCAAAAAAAAAAGTAACCTATGGGATAAGGTAGGGAGGGGTCGCCCCGGTGGTCACGCTCTCTGACTTACCCATACATTTCCTGCCCAATTCAAGAATAACATTGTGTTACACAAAACAATGGGAAAGAATAACTGGCCACCATAGTCATATAGAAATGGGTACCGACCCATAAAATTCCTTCAATACAACCTTTTTTTCACTAAAGAATGTTCATATTATTGTTTCCTAATCTGCTTCATTTCTCTGCACGTGACGTAAATTCTGTCGAAAAAGAAGGGGGGGAGGGCAAAATAATAAAAAGGCACGTCCTCTCCATTCGCTGGACTCTGACAGTTGGTTAACCCTTATAAAAACCGCAATGCAAACAAAAAATGCACGCAACATAATGATTGTCGTATCATTCAGAGTAAATGATTTTTTTTTTAAAATTGTAAATTATGTTGATTGTGAGTGTAGTGAGATTTAAATATTGAAGTAGACCCGCGATGGCTCTGGTTATAGAGCTTTCGCCTTCCAATGAGGTGAACCGGGTTCGAATCCCAGCGATGACTGGTCGATACGAATTTCGCACTGTCTCGCGCCGACCACAGTGCTGACGTGTAATATATTCTCAATGGTAGACGGATCATGGGTTAGAGTCCCCTTGCCGTCAGGATTTCGTGATTTTCCTCTCTATGTAGCGCAAATACGGGTTATTTTCATCAAAAAGTCCTCCATGAAGGCGAATGTTTCCCGATATTTGACCCATGAGTTCTCTTGTCTTCTGTACTGGGTTCAGAATTACAAGAATATGGAGTTGAACACTAGTAGTCATAAACTGAAAATTCGGTCGGCTGTTCAACGACAGTTATGAAATAAAATAAAATAGTTTTAAAAGTTACAGTATTTATAAGGAATTCTAATGATTATAAATGCTGCAGTTTCACGGAAGTATTCTTGACCTGAACCTAAGCCTCAGGTTTTATTGCTTTGACGAAAGCTTGTGCCAATTCTCTTAAGCTTCAGAAACAACTTCAGAGAAGCTGACCGGAGAAAAGTATCGCTGAAGGGTTAATGCATTGACCTATCATTCAATACTTTAACACCCGAGTGTTGCTGTTTGCAGTTAACTTTCAAATGCTATATTGAATGATCTCTTTGTCTGTCATAAATGCTAGCGTGTCAACTTCTACAGAAACCGAATGGTGAACAATAGAAGGGACGGAATCAATACAACCGACTCGAAACCAGGATTATTTAAAAAAAATTAATTAACTATACCGGTTTGCTTGCCTTTCATGCCTATATTCGTCTGCAACACTTCACTTTTGCAGTTGACATTCAGTAGACATTTGTTCTACAGTACATTCCACAGTTCTATTTAATTCAAATAAACTTAAAAGTAAAATAAATAAAGAAAAAAAAATATTTCTTGTTGAAAGTATCTTCTATTTCATGCCGTTATATTATTCCAGGCAAACTTTACTTAATATCTCACAAACCAGTATAGTTTGCAAAATATAATAAGGAATATCTTAACTTTTGATCTATTGGTTGTATTTTGTACTAAAATGCAATCGTAAGGATTCAGGATTTTTTTTCTCTAAAAAATTGAGTATGCTAATAAATTTGTGCAGACGATGTTTTAAATTAGGTTGTTTTAACTCAGAAACAAAAACGTACGTTCTCAGTATAAACAAGGCTTTTTTTTCCCTCCTAAGAACATGAATATTTCTCCTAAGAACACTCAAGTCCCGCAGTGGACTGATCGTTAAGACACGGTTCCCAACAGATCACCGAAGTCAAGCATCACTGGCTGCGGTCAGTGTGCGGGTGGGTGACCACTTGGATCAGTCTGCGTAGGGACCGAGGGTGTGCGGTATTGGTCCTCGTTAAACTGTGCTACCGTAAAGTGCTCGACTTCGCGCGCAGGTCGTCGGGCTACCGAAGCGGGGGTGCCATCCCCTCTGCAAGGGATCAAAATTGTGATGGCATGTCTTCGGATCATCCTCCGGGATGTTTCCCAGACTGTCGCCAATAGCCCATTGTGCAGCTCTAGTGCGACGTAAATTAACAACAACACTCAAATTATGTAAATTGGGAGACAGGCCGCAATCTGAAAAATATGGTTCCAATAGTTAAAACAGGAAAGCGGTCAAAACTTTTGGGCTTATTATTAATATTTCTTTTTAATTTGCACTGTTTCTTTTTAATTTGTTGTGGAAACTTAATTTCTAAATTTGTTAATTCCTCTTGATTTTTTAACTTGTTATGGAAATGTTATACCTAAATTTGTTAATTTTTCTTGATTTCGTAATTTGTTAGGGGAACTTTTTTAAAAAAAATCTATTTGAGTTCTTAATTTGTTCTAGGAACTTTATCTTTATAATCTTGTTAATTCTTGTGGATTTTTTAATTTGTTATGGAAACTTAATACCTATAAACTTGTTAATTCTTCTGGATTTCTTTATTTATTATGGAAATTTTGTTCTTGAATTTGTTAATTCTTTTTTATTTCCTAATTTTAAATGGAAACTTTATTTCAAAATTTGTTTATTCTCCTGGATTTCTAAATTTGTTATTTCGTCTGAATTTTGTTCTGGATCTTTAACTTATGGAAATTTATTTCTGTATTTGTTAATTCGAGTTGATTTCTTTATTATTAAGGGAACTTTATTTCTAAATTTGTTAATTTTCCTTGATTTTTTAATTTATTATGAAAACTTTATTTCTAAATTTATTAATTCTTCGCAATTTCTTAATTAGTTACGGAAATTTTATTTTTATAAGCCTGTTATTACTTTGGGATTTCTTCATTTGTTTTGGTATTTTTATTCTTTAATTTGTTAATTCTTCCAGATTTCTTAGTTTATTATGGAAACTTTAAAAACCATTTGCAAAGTCAGTTATTTTATTTGCATTGTTTTCCATTCATCTAGTCTCATTTAATATATTTGGTATATAAATCTCGTAATAAATTTAAAATTAATTACTACCGAGATAACGTTTTGAATATGTTTCTAAGTGGAAAAAAAAACCGTGTTGCTATCTAATTTAAAATGTTCCACGAGTAATTAAAATAAAAAAAAGAAGAAGAGAAACATTTTCAATCTCAGTTGTTTTGGTGGCTAAGTAATCTTTTATTTGAGATCAGCTGAAATTCGGAGATGGAGGCTGGAGGATGAAGAGCAAAAATCTTCTTACATCCGGGAAACTTCTTACACTCCCTTCCTCACCCCTGCTTGTAGTGAGGAGTAGTCATAGTAAGGGTAGTAAACGAAGGGACTTTTCGAAAATTGCGTGAATTCAAAAATATTTCGTTTTATTTATTTTTTTAACTTCAGACTTCTTCCGATCCTTTTTTAGGGGCTGTTCTGAAAGTGTATCATAATATTATAGAAATAATTTTTCGACATAAATTTGATAAAAAAATTATTTTTTTATGTATTACATTAACTTTTATGGTAAAACGTAAAAAATTATTCGCTTGAAAACACAGTCGTTTTTTTAAATTTCCAAACCTGACTTGAAAAATGGTTTTTCGCAACGTTTAATGCTTGTTTAATTAAGTACTTCGGACAAAAAATAGAGGAAACAAGAAAAGATGATAAAAATATATTTTAACTAATAGCCTATCGAAGAAATTTCTCACTTTTAAAATAACTCAAGATATTTGGCAAAAACTGTTGTGAAAATGCGTTAAATGACCTAATAAACTATATACAGGGTGTCCCGAAACGACCGCATAAACTCTGCGCAGCTAGATTCCTCGTTGGGAGTACATAAAAACTGCCCAAAGAAGCGTTCCTGCACGATCCATAGTTTACGAGAAACAAAGTATGACGTCACAGCCGGTGCAGGGGGAAAAAAGCACTTTATTGGACATATCAGCAACAGTATTTGCATATCTTTCCAGACGATAATGTTTAAAACGGACACTTTGAACATCTGATTTAAATTGTGCATTGTATACTGCTGTTGATATGTTCATTAAAGTGTTTTTTCTTGCACCGGCAGTGACGTCATACTTTGTTTTTCGTATTTTTCTCTTAAACTATGGATCGTACAGGAACGCTTCTTTGGGCAGTTTTTATGTACTCCCAACGAGGAATCTAGCTGTGCAGAGTTCATGCGGCCGTTTCGGGACACCCTGTACATATTACCGTGAACCACCGAAATCTAGAGAATGTCAACTTTCACTGGTGAATGTCAAGAATCACATAGTCGCTTTGGTGAATGTATATTTGTTATATCAGACTTGATGTTAATTTATTCATTGATATTATTATACTTATTCGATATCTTAATATCTGCTGTGGATAAATTCGGAGTAATATCAGTGTTCGGGGTACCAGTTAAATACATACCGGGCAGTGGCGCTGAACCTTAAAAAACATTGATGTAGGGCATACCGGGCAAATGTATACCGGGTAGTGTCACTTAACTAGACCTAGTATAGATTTCGGATATTTACCAAAGTGACTATGTGAATGTCAACATTCACCGGTGGAAGTTAACAACCACCAATTTCTGTCACTCACAGTAACATATATAATGAAACGAATTTTATTCGTTTCATTCGGAAACTACTTCATGCTAAAAAATTGTAGAGATGGACAGATTCTGTTAATTTATAACACTATCTAACAAACGTTAACTTTTTTTGTGCAAAAAAATGAGTGTGCTTAACTTATTTCAGGTCACTAAATTGAGTGGAGGTATCATAGTTTTTCTTTCACGTAACATATATAAGGAAGACATAAATAAAGGCGATTGGCGCGCAATGTTGTCCACCATTATGCCGTTATTCTTGAAATTATGGATTCTTAAACTCGTGACCCCTTTAGCATTCTTCATAAATATAAATACAGTCTCTGGCCAAATTATTAGACGCACTGTAAGATTCTATGTAAAATCTTAATTATCAGGTAATACTGGTAATACTAATACAGCTGTATTGTTTTTTCGTGACTGAAACCGGTTTGCACTTGCTTACGTTTGTGTATCAATTGGTTAACATTGTAATGCAATACGTCAAAAATAAATACAAACAGGAAGTATATAAAAAAAATCTCCCGAATAAACACTCATTTCATGTATGTTTAAATATAAAAGTATTGCACATAAACTCGTGCAAAACATATAATTATTAAAAAAACTACAGTGAGCCTAACAATTGGGTCTAATTATTATAATATACTAATATGATACCTGATACAATCAATATTCTATATTTGTATAATATATTGTTTAATTTATCCAAACGTCGAATTTATATTATATATCGTCTAATTTAACCCATTGATACACGAACGTAAACAAGTGCAAACCGGTTTCAGTCACTTAAGCACAATAAAGTTCGATAGTATCACCTGATAATTAAGATCTTAGATAGAATCTTATAGTGCGTCGAATAATTTAGCCAGAGACTGTAGGGGAGAGTGGGGTCAATTGTAACATTTTTTACCTAACTATTTTTAGCTAACAAAAAATCCAATATATTATTAGTATTAATTGACAGACGAGTAAAGTAGACTATCCTCTACTAGAAAAAAAAAA
>NC_092207.1:9055469-9063299 GCF_043381705.1 Parasteatoda tepidariorum | reverse complement strand
ATTAAAATAATTCTATAATACTAAATAATTTCATATGCGAATTTTCGAGTATTTTCAAACCTTGCGGTAAATATTCGTAAAATTCAGGCACACCCACTTCAATGAATTTTGCCTTCAAATTTGAGTCGTACTGAATCTCAATCACTTCCATTTGCATATAACTGGGTACTGAGTCTATATTTATTGAGAAAATGGAAGAAAACAAACAAAATTTGTCTTCCAAAGAATTAAAATCTTTAAACCTTGTTTCAAAATCTGTTCAGATTTGAAATTTTTTTCTGCTTATTTTTGATACGATGCAGCATCATCTAAACTAGATTTGTTCTTGTTGCACGTTTGGAAATGCGTTAAATCTTCATTTTTCAGTTGCCTTTCCCAAAGAAATAGTTTATATTTGAATACTTTAATTATGTCAAACATGTTTGTAATGATCTGCTCCTTGCCTTGTAATAATAAATTTAAATCGGATAAGTGTTTGGTTACATCAACCATAAAAGATAAATCTTGCAACCATATTTAATCGGAGAACAAGTTTAAATCTTGATTTTTAGTATGTAAAAACTTGCACATTTCTTTTTTAGAATCCCAGAATTGTCTGAGAACCTTGTGGCAAGATAACCAACTTATCTCGCCGTAGTAGGATAAGCCTGAATATGTACTATCTGATTGATAGCTTAATGTGAAACGGACTCCATTTTTGCGCGTACAATTTAAAATAATCCGTTTTGTTTATAAATAAAGTATATTATAATTTTATATGCTGGTTTCGTTTCTCATTCGCATTTCCAAATTATTTTTACTTTGCTACGGATATATTGACGGGGCCACAAAAATGTTCATCTCGGGGCGCATGCTCCCCGCGGGGCGCGAATTTGACACCCCTGCATTACATCAATGTTTTATTAAGGTTCTGTGCCCCTTCCCGGTATGTCCTACATCAATGTTTTTAAGGTCAAATGACACTGCCCGAAACGCATTTAACCGGTATTCCGAACATTGATATTTTTCCTAATCTATCTCAGCAGATATTTAAATATCGAATAAATATAACAATATCAACGAATAAATTGATATCAAATCGGATATAACAAATAATTCGGACATTCACCAAAGCGACTATGGGATTGTTGACATTCACTAGTCGACATTCTCTTGATATAACATATAACTGGGAAGTACAGTACAATAAAAAAATAACCTCCAATAATTAGTTTCATAATTATTAATTGTTAAACTTGTAGTAATATATAACATACTGACCACTCAGTAAAAGTGATAATAATAATAGGATAATTTCCTAATAATAGGAAATATTATACTAAGCACAAAATAATAAGAAATATTATACTAAGCACAAAATAATAAGAAATATTATACTAAGCACAGATAGAAGTTTTTCACATCGAAATTTTTTTAAATTATTTTCATGTCATTTATTTTACAGGGTGCGTAACGTTTTTAAAAAGTGCTTAAAGGTGCTTTTTTTACTCGGGGTTTGTAAAAAGTGCTTAATTTTCTATCTTTTAAAAAGAGATTTTTTTTTTCTTTACCGTATCGGTTGTCGTTCTAAATTACAAAAGTGTTCACAATTTTCTCTGCAATATTTATCAGAAACTAGTTATTTTATCATGATTGTGTAAAGTGTTTGAATTTTATTGATTTTATGTTTATAAATTAAGAACTTTAAACGATAGGAAAACATAATTTTTATTACTGCACAGATTGTAATTATGATTTTTATTTTTGGAAAGTGATTGAAAATAATTTGAGTGCTTAAAAAGTACTTAAAAGGTGGTTATTTTTTGAAAAATAAGGTTGCGCACCACCCTGTTTTAGTTCATCCTATCAAAATAAAGATTAACTCTATCCTGTATCATCTGGTATAACAGTGCTGCTCGATGCAACTTATGATTTATAAAATTTATCACAATCAAGCAACTTTCTCCTGTACTTATATCTCTGAGTAGCCCTTGAAAACTTGGAACCTATTAAAACTGCAACAATAATCATAATATTAGTTGTTCTTATTACCAGAACTAAGCATCATTGGTGTCAATGATAGTATCGGAAGGCCGGGATAGCCTGGTCGGTAGGGCGCTGGGCCCATATCCAAGAGGTCGTGGGTTCGATCCTCGCCGGCCGAAGACTCCCCGTGTAGTAAATGGTGACTGATGCACGTTAAATCTGTCGAGTCTCAAAGTCCTCCATGTTCCCACAACAAATCAATACCTCTGGGGGTACTGATCCAGGAGTTTCCTTGTCTTCTGGATTGGTTCAAAATTACAAGGCTACGGAGTTGAACGTAAGTAGTCGTAAACCCATGAAATTGGGTCGGCTGTTCAACGACGGTTATAAAAATAAAAATAAAAAAATAAAATGATAGTATCGCGAGTTGCGATGGCTCAGGGGATAGAGCGTTCGCCTTCCAATGAGGCTACCCGGGTTCGAATCCCGGCGATGGCTGGTCGATACAAATCCGCATCCGGCTTGCACCGACCACAGTGCTGAAGTGAAATATCCTCAGTGGTAGATGGATCATGGGTTAGAGTCCTTTTGCTGTCAGACTAACCGTGGTAGTTTCTCGTGGTCTTCCTCTCCATGTAACGCAAATGTTGGTTAATTCAATCGAAAAGTCTTCCACTGAGGCAAAATTTCTGCCAACGCTCGATGCAGGAGTTCCCTTGTCTTCTGGATTAGGTTCAAAATCACAAGTCTACGGAGTTGAACATTNTTTAAGTGCCTTTTTTAAGTGCCTATTTCAAGCTTTTTAAATGCCTTTTTGCCTGCCTATTTTTGCATTTTTTATTGCCTGAAATTCCGGGCTTTAGTTATAATATAATATTATAATTAGTACCTATTAACGAAAATAATTAGTTGACGCCAGTAATAGTTTTCTAATTTTTTACGCTCTCTTAATCAAATAAGTACCATTTATTTATTAATATTGCTTTGTAGTACATAGCTTATTTGTTTAATAATAAAAACTCGTAACTAATTTTTACTAATTCCAATTAGTATTGTTTTTACTAGTTAGTAAAATTAATAGTCATTGGCGTCAATAATAATATTGAATTTTATTTTACGTTTCTCCTCAATGATTTAGTACCATTTCCATGATTTTTCTTTCAAATACAAAACTTTTTAAAAATTTTAATTACCGTTGATTTTTAATTATGTAGTTCTATGGTAATACGTTTTAATTGCATAACTATGAGCAAAATAAACACATGGTTTTGGATAATTTTCGAAACAATAATTTGGTGACTTATTCCGCCTCATATCACCATCACATTGATCATTCATATAATCTGGTGTAATGAAAAAAATAATTACTACAGAATGCGCAATAAACAACTGTTGAGTTATAAGCTTACAAACGTCCCTAATGTTATCTTTGAAATATTTTAAAAACTGAATTGTCTATAATTAAATTTAAAACAATGGCCTCCTCTAAACCAACAAGAAAATTCTGTTTATTAAATGTCTCTTAATTGAAAAATATGATTTAAAAATCAAACATCTCGCTTCGTAATTCGTCTATGATTGTATTTATTTCACTTCATATTGATTGTCTTATTTTGAAAATTGCCCACTCCTTGGCGATTTTTTTAAAACTCGTCAAACTAGGTTTCCGGATGATATTTCAAGGAGATAATTTTGAAAATCCGATCACACCACCAAAATTCTGAAACGTGATTGGTTATTTGATATGTATACCTACGCGAAAGTTGGATTTCGTTAGAAAAAAGGTAAAAGGGTTTGTTTTTTTGCCATTCATGCTTCTGATTTCTTGCTGTTAGAATCATTGTTATTATTTCATTTTTTAACCGTTATTTAATTTTTAAATTTTTTTTTTGCGAGGTACCGGTTGAAATTTTTTTATTTTTTATTCTATTAAAAGTATTTTAATAAATTTGAATTTTTTTTTTAATAATCAAAGAACAACGTTGATCGCAGTAATAATCGCCAACTTGGCGAGATTTCAAGAAGTTGCCAAGAGGTGGGCTATTCTAGGATTTTACCCGTAATTTTTGCGCGTTCGGTTTATCTGCAATTCGGTTTGCACCTACACAAATTCTTTATTTTATTGTATTTATAGATTATAATAATAAAAATAGTTTTATTATGCTCCTTTACGAATAACATTCAAAGGAACGATGGTTGTTCAACTCTCATGAGAAATTCATTACATTCTTTCCAAATGTTGCTTGTTTACACAATAAAAATGGTAGGTTGGAAATTCGCTCTATAATTTAAAATATATTACAATTGGGTACTTGCACTTCAAGAAGAAGATCACGATACCCACACATGTAACCTATGTCAGTGCCAGCTGATCGTTGATAAGTAAAATAGCATGTTTAGGTTGAGCTAAGAGCTATGAGTTCCACATAAGTTAGAATGTTAATTACTGTTAAGTTAATTAAATATAGCAGTTTCGTGTCACACTTGGAATTTGCTGAAATATAATTATTTCGTTATAATTTCGTAAATATAATTCTATACGTTTTTTTTTATTTAACGCAGATTTATTATTTGTTTATGTATTTTATTGTTACAGTGATATATTGTTACAGTGGTATATTGTTACAGTGATATATTTTTGTTTTGTGTACCTAGAAACTTCGATGCATATTTAGTTTGTTTATGTTCTAGATGGCTTCGTGCCTGTCTTTGTGATAAGTAAGAAATATATAGTGAAAGAATTGAAATCTTTGTGAAAGAATATAAAATGTGTCACCTAAGAGAATTGATTCTTGGTGGGCTTGGCTTTCTCGAAATAGAATGGAAAGCACAGTTGTTAACGTAAGCAATAACCACATTTCAACAACCAATCAGGTTCGAGGTACCAACGCTACGCCACTTGCAGGTGTCCCATTATAAACTTGTTTAAAGGAATTTTAATATTTAATATTACTTTTTTTTAAAAAAGAGTTTAATCCATTTCTTGCACTTGTTATAAAATAAACATATTTTTACCGGGGTGGTTTTTTCTATGTGTTTTTCATCGTTTATTTAAATAATCCGGTGTATGAAACTTGCCATCCCCTAATATGGAAACATTAACAACTGTTGTTTCAGGTATGCTATTCATTGATCTGTTTAATCATACAATTTACATTTTAAAGCCGAAAAAAAAAAGATTTTAGAATAAGTTGTCAGAGTCTATATAGTACTGGAATTATTGGCGTTAAGTAATGAAATGCAATCTAGCGCAATTCCTCGTATCTCGAATTTTACTTCGAACCAAACACTTATGTTAAGAAAACAAAAATTCTTTAGAATTTACTAGAAATGATCGTTCTATTATTTTGTTCGAAGATCGACAAAGGGTGAGGCTCCAACAGTTATCATCGATTTCTCATTAGTCCCAATTAAAGCACTCGGATTGGTAAGTCGGGTTCCACTGCCATTCTTCAAATGGCAGAAAGCATTTGATTTATCGCTATATCTTCTTCCCCCAGGAGAATTTTAATTGGGAAAGCTATGCAGGAGTGAAAATGAATAGGAGACTAGTTGTCGTATGAGTTAGTTGTCACAAAGCCTTTAAACTAGGCAAACGAAAGATGATTCCTTTAATAGTACTTGAGATTTGAGGACACAATTTAATAGTTAATGGTTTATATTTTATTTAACTGTTAATTTGATTTTAATAAAAAAAAAAATTTCAGAGAAAATACCTGGTTTTTCGTTGATAATTGTTTTAAGGCCACTGTAGTTATTCACAGTAATTAGACCGGCCTGGCTCATGCTTGCTGATGTTTTCCTCCTCCAGAAGTGATACTTTTCAGAATGCTTCGCTCTCAATGGATATCGTAGTATTTTTACTATATACTCCGTTGCAAGTTAAGGAATTAGTTAAGTAAGCAAGTTAGTCCATTGCGGTATAGGATTTAAGAAATCATCTGCGGCCACCTGTAGTTCCTCTTTATTTCGTTATGAAATTATACAAATATGCTTTCAAAACAATATATATCACAGAATTATTAAAAAGAGGATATTGTTTCAAAGTCATACTGGAATCCTATAATTTCGATAAATAAGGAGAATATTTTGTTCTGCAAAAGAAACAACTATATGAAGCTGCAAAAGCATTGGATTTGATTGGAGCACTAAAAATGGTGCGTCTTATACTGACAAACCCTGCTGCGAGATAAAGGATGTTTACTTTTGTTTCACTGAAGAAGAAAATAGTCTGCAAGAAGCAATATTTATTATTCTTCCATCAGTTTCTTTATATGCGAATAGGAAGGCGTATATTTGTCACGCTTTTTAGATTTCGTTTTTATTAATTCGTAATACTTGTTTATTCTTATTACTTGTTAATTGATTATTTAGTAAGTTTTGTTTTCCTCATTTCGCACAATTTAAGAAAGCAAGGAGAAAAAAAAAGCTGTGCAACGTTGTTTTAAGAGTTGGCGATGTCGATATACGTCGATCTGGAAGATTGGCATCCATTTGGCGTACACTTCGATGCAAACAGGATAATGGTTACTAGGAATATGGAAACTCTATAGGAATAATGGTTTTTTCTTAGCTTGCAACAGAGTTTAGTTTTTTTGTTTATGATGGTTCATTTTTTAAAATTAAATTCCAAAAATATGTTTTGAAACATTTCATTTGATTTATATTCATTACAATTTGATTTTCAATCGAAACTAATGCAATGTTAAAAACTCCGGATCAAATTGCTGTAAAAAATTATTAACATATCTAAGTACAACATCCGTAAAATCCATTTTTACCGTTAATTTTAACATCATAAAAAATTTAATACTGTACTATTTATTTAATTACAATGATTTAGTAATTTTAGTAGCAAATATTACTGTACAAATTACGGTATATCAGATTATTTGTTCCGTAAAATTTTATGGTAAAAATTGATTTTACGGTAAAAAGCTCCGATAGCCAGTACTTTTTGCCGTAAATTGGCGTAGAATTTTTTATAGTGTAATTCGTAGAATTTAATTTTCCTACGTACACAATTATAAATTTCAGAGTTAGGAGATACATCAGTTTTATGTATTTCACTCCGTTATAAATTTGTTAAATGTTTAAAAATTAAAGAAAAAAGTTAAATTTTTTTTAAAAAGCATGGCTTATTTGAAATTATTAAAGCCTATAAAAGCCTATTTGATAGTATTAAAAAGGTTTGCAACCTTGCTTATTTTTCTTTAAAAAAAGTAATCTGATTTAATTGTTTAAAAAAGTAATCTGAATATTTTTAAAGGTTTTTTGTTAATGTTTATTTGGGTCATATTTGATCTGTTCGATTTTAATAAGAAGAGGCGGAAACCACTGGTTAAAAAACATTTTGCTTAGTCTGCTTTTTAAAAAAAATTTCAATCGGAATATTTTTTAAAGATTTCTTGAATCGTGATTTAGTCTACTTTTTTTTAAAAAATCAATCTGAATATTTTTTAAAGGTTTTTTGAATAGGTTTATTTGAGTCACATTTGGTCTGTTCGATATTAATAAAAGAGCTTGGAAGCACTTTTTAAAAATACACTTTGCTTAGTTTGCTTTTTTTTAAAAATCAATCTGAATATTTTTAGAGGTTTTTTGAATAGGTTTACATGACTCACATTTGGTCTGTTCGATATTAATAAAAGAACTTGAAATCACTTATTAAAAATACACTTCGATTAGTCTACCTTTTCTTAAAAATCAATCTGAATATTTTTAAAGTTTTTTTTTGAATAGGTTTATTTGAATCACATTTGGTCTGTTCGATATTAATAAAAGAGCTTGAAACCGCTCATTAAAAATACACTTTGATTAGTCTACTTTTTTTAAAAAATCAATCTGAATGTGCCTTGCTCATGC
>NC_092207.1:9004127-9055157 GCF_043381705.1 Parasteatoda tepidariorum | reverse complement strand
CCCTTCACAAATTTGTTTATCTTCATTATTATTTTGTTAATCGAATAAACCCTTTCCAGGGCAGAAAACAAGAAAGATGGATGTAAACGAATTAAGTTTTGTCTTCGGCAGACGATTCTTCCATTATTCGTCCGAAATGAATATTCTGCGTTCAGCAGTATAGGCTAAATACCAAATATTTGTATGTTGCATCTCTAATTTAGAAGGAGCAATTGTTGTTCATTTTTTAAAATTAAATTTTTTTAATTACAATTTTACATTGTTGAAAATAATCTTGTATGTCTACACAATTTAAAAACTCCTTGAAAAAAAATTTTTTTTTTGCAATAACGGACCCTATTTGCACAAATTCATAAAAGTGGACCCTGGTTGAAAGAATGTGAGTAATTTTTTCACAATTTCACGAAAACCGGACCTTTCACAAAATGTCTGGACAGACCCCTGCTTAGATACAAACAGGCTCTCTCTATAGGAATAATGTTTCTTAACTTGCAACAGAGTTTAGTTTTTTTTGTTTGTGATGGTTCATTTTTAAAATTAAATTTCAAAAATATTTTTTGAAACATTTCATTTCATTTATATTCATTACAATTTGATTTTAAATCGAAAGTAATGAGCTTAAAAAAAAAAAAAAAAATTCGGATCAAATTGCTGTAAAAATTACTAGCATCCCTGAATGCAACATCCGTAAAATTCATATTTACCGTTACTTTTAATGCTGCAGAGAAATTGAATTCTGTACTATTTATTTAATTACAGTGATTCAGTAATTTTAACAGTAAATATTACAGTATAAGTTACGGTATCAGATATATCAGATTTTTTGTTCCGTACCATTTTATGGTAAAAATGGATTTTACGGTAAAAAGTATAGGAGTCCTGAGAGCTAGTACTTTTTGCCGTAATTTGATCCAAAATTTTTTTACAGAGTAATTTATAGAATTTAATTATCTTACGTACACAATTATAAATTTCAGAGTTGGGAGATAAATCAGTTTTATATATTTCACTCTGTTATAAATCTGCTAAATGTCTAAAAATTAAAGAAAAAATTAGAAAATTTTAAAAAGCATAGCCTATTTGAAATTATTGTTGTTGTTTTCGTGTCCGTGGATCTTCAGATAACATTAAAGGTCTGGACTATTGCGGCAGCTCTTGACTGTAGAGAATAGCTCTTAGATTGTCCTCAATTTGAACCCATCCCAATTTCAAAACATGATTTGAAATTATTAAAACCTATAAAAAGCCTAATTGATATTATTGAAAAGGCTTGTAACCTTGCTTATTTTTCTTTAAAAAAAGCAATCTGATTTAATTGTTTAAAAAAATAATCTGAATATTTTTAAAGGTTTTTTGTTAATGCTTATTTGGGTCATACTTGGTCTGTTCGATTATAATAAAAAGAGGCGAAAACCACTCGTTAAAAAAGCACTTTGTTTGGTCTGCTTTTTAAAAAAAAATTTCAATCGGAATATTTCTTAAAATTTTCTTGAATCGGTTTATTTGAGTCACATTTGGTCTGTTCGATATCAATAAAAAAACTAGAAACAGATCATTAAAAATACTCTTGACTTAGTCTACTTCTTTTTATTTAAATCAATCTGAATATTTTTTAAAGGTTTCTTGAATAGGTTTATTTGGGATACATTTGGTCAGTTCGATATTAATAAAAGAACTTGAAACCACTTATTAAAAATACACTTTGATTAGTCTGCTTTTTTTAAAAATCAATCTGAATATTTTTAAAGGTTTTTTGAATAGGTTTATTTGAGTCACATTTGGTCTGTTCGATATTAATAAAAGAACTTGAAACCACTTATTAAAAATACACTTTGATTAGTCTACCTTTTCTTAAAAATCAGTTTGAATATTTTTAAAGGTTTTTTGAATAGGTTTATTTGAATCACATTTGGTCTGTTCGATATTAATAAAAGAGCTTGAAACCGCTCATTAAAAATACACTTTGATTAGTCTACTTTTTTTAAAAAATCAATCTGAATATTTTTAAAGGTTTTTTTGAATATGTTTACTTGAGTCACATTTGGTTTGTTCAATATTAATAAAAGAGCTTGAAACCACTTATTAAAAATACACTTTCATTAGTCTGCTTTTTTAAAAGATCAATCTGAATGTATTTTTTAAAGATTTTTTGAATTGGTTTATTTGGGTCACATTTGGTCTGTCCGATATTTTTTAATAAAAATTGAAAATATTAAAGGAAAAATTAAATTTTTGTATCATTTTTTTTCTTTTTCAGTCAGACTTTTGTTCCAAAAAGAAGTATTTTCGTTCCAAGTTGGTGTAAAATATTCTTTTGATTATATTAGGTTCATTCGATATCAATAAAAGAGTTTGAAAATTTTCATTGAAAACTGCCATTTGTTCTTTAACGTTTATTCGTCTTTTCCTCTTCCGACAAAATAGCGTTTTAGTTCGATTTGAACATAAGAATTTTTTAAAAAGAAACAAATATGTCCTGTGTGTTTTATACATGAGGTGCAATAATGATTAGCCATCAGTGATGATAAACTATGAAGTGAAGAGCGCTTATTGTTGTTTTGAAGGTTTGCCCACTTCCGATTTCTCACACACACGCTCACTGAAAGGGTTCTTCACTTACTTTCAAGCCATTCACTATATTCTTAGAAAAGGATGACGCTCTTTTCTTTATCCTTTTATTTCTTTTTTTACTTCGTCATTTGAAACTGAGAGAGTTACAAAAAGTTACTAAACAAAAATAAAGTTGCTCAACGTTCGCTCAAGAGAAAGAATCTCTTTAACTATCTGTTGAGTTCATGGATCGACTTACACATAAATTTGTCGTCTGTCGGTTTAAAAATTTCGCTTCTCATTAAAAATTATATCAATTTTTTAACTATTAATTTCCGTAAATTTAATTAATCGAAACTTAGACGATAATATTGTAATATATTAGAGTTAAAGGGCAATTCTACTCTAATATTACTCGATATTCTTGTAATATATTAGAGTATTAATCGGAAGTCGGGATGGAGAAATTTCAGAGGAAGGCATTGGCTCACATTGGGCTGTCTGGCCAACTATGAGATGATGACTAGAGTATTACAGTTTGATTATGTTCTGGACACTAATTCCTTATTCGTTTTTGGTTGCCGATTTACGATTTATAAAGTTCAAATAAAATACTTAAATAGAATAAATTATTTAATATCTATCGTAAAGCAAGCTTCTAAAGGTTCTACATAATTATTAGAAATTCACTTTTAACGGTTTGAATATTTTCGATTTTTACAGTTCAAATTAAAAAAGAAACTAGGAATAAAAATATTTAAATGTCTTTTGTATTGAGGAATAATTATAATATAATTTCTATAATATAATATATATATAATATAATTAACCCATTTTCGATTTTTGCGGAACTAATATTATAGCTCGAATTAAATTTAGAAGTTAAAAAAAATATTTAGAAGTCATCTTAACAGCAAGATTTTAAATAATTTCGAATTTATTTTGACGGTTTGCCTATTGTCAAAGCAAATAAAGTTTTGAAAATAAAATAATAATATTTAATAGCCATCGCAAAAGGAAGTTTTTAAGTAATTCCTAATTTAATTTTGACGGTTCGCTTATTTTCGATTTTTACAGTTTTAATGAAATTCGGAAATGAAAAATATAATTAGTACCTTAACGACGAGTTTGACAAGGTTCTAATTCTCTACTTTTTAAATCTGTAATTACGGTTCGTCTATTTGCGAGTTTTATAGTTCAAATAAAACTCACGAAATCGGAAAAGATATTTATAAAATTTATTTAAGGAAATTATATAAAAAATTAAAATTTATTACCTAACTTCCTTTTGTGTACAGATTAATTCTAAGCTGTCGACGCCTTTGTAAACTGAAGCAACGTTAGAAACTTAAATAAGTATGACTGCTTTTATAAATAAAGTTTTTTTTTGACAATTTTCCGGATCCCTTAATGAATATGATCACCTCAATGAATACATAAATTCTTTTTTTAATTAACTATCGAATTTTTACTAACACGAATAACCGTTATAAATTAAATTTAACTTCTTCAAGAAAAAATATACTTAGTTGGAAATAATAATTTTACCAACTCTAGTTAGGTATGTTTAACTTTAATTAAATCTTTTGCAACGCTGCATTTAGTGTATTCAAATTATGTTCGCCTCTGATTTTCTTAGCGAAAATGATATACAATAAAGTAACAAAAAATTCTTAAAAATAGTAAAATTCTTAATATTTTTTTTTTGCAAGAGCTGTTCTAACAAATGCTTTCATTTTATTTAATTTTAAAAAACCGGAATATCTTAAAGAATTCCATTTATTTCTTTTAAAAGTGTACGTTAAGTGAATATATTTAGATTTTTTTTCACAGAATTTGATCAAATCCAATCCCACTCATAAACTGCTATTATAATGACAGTAATAAATTATTCAATTTCTTTTGGAGAAAACGTTGCTTTGTTCGGATTATTAATTTTTCCAGCTGTAATTACGTAATTAATTACCAAATGTGGCTCATAAATAATTTTATTATAATTTTGCAAAGGTAAATATTGTTTCAAGGGTAATATCTTCGTTATATTTTAATTAAATCTTATACAAGTAATAATTTTTTATTAAGCAAATTACTTTCGTCTTCAATTTTTAATGACAATATTTTATGTAAACATTATAAGAAGAACATATCACGAAAATAAAAAAAGAAGCATATACTTAACCTTATTCGTGCGTAATTATGATGTTACCAAAATGCTTTATTTATTTTTTTTATTGTTGAATTTGGAGCAAGTACATTTCAAGTCAATCAAAGATAGATTTTTTTTGTACTTCTTTTGTATAAATAAAAATAAAAATAATTTCATATAATTGCTTTGATCACAAAAAGATATTTTAGGCATACATAGACAAAGTGCTTTTCACCAAAATATTAATTATACGTAGGTAAAACGTGAGGTAAAAATAAATGGAATTACTGAATAGATCGTAGTGCACAAAAAAGAATTTTTAAAAAATAACCCTTTTTATAACTTCTGATCTGCATTTTTTTTAATTTTATATTTTGGTTAAAAAAATAATTTTTTCCTCTACTTTTTTTTAGCGCTTTGCCTATATTTTCTGTGAGGGTACTAAATTAAAACCATAACTACATTTCAAACACGAATTAATAATAAAAAGCAAAACTCGTCCGTCACTAGGTTTTTTCTATATCTGACAGAGAAAGAATTATTCCAGACTTTTTGTAAAACGTCCTGTTATATTAAAATTGTAAAAAAACCTACTCATGATTTTCTGATAATATAAGTACTTCAGAATTCTATAATTACTGCAGATTGCCAGAATGTTGTTTTTGCGAATTTGTAAAAATATAGTCTTGTTTTAGTTATATTTTTTTACGGAAGGGGCGTGTCTTCTTAAGAGTTTCAGTTTTAAAATTTGGAATTGGGTGGAATTTACGATCGTTTTCATTTTTAAAATGAAAAATATCGTGAATTGTCAGTGTTCGTGATAATATATTTTGTGAAAGGGACGTTTTTACAGTGGAATATTTTGTGAAGGAATCATTTTAACTATAAACTATTGCGAAAAATCCGTTTTAACGATAAACTATTTTGTGATGGGTCCATTTCAACGATTAACTATTTTATAAAGGGTCCGTGTTAAGGATAAAATATTATGTGAAACATTATATTTCTCTGCAAACAAAATTTGATTAGTATATTAACAATTCATATTTCCTACATCTGATACCAGAGTTTTACGTGGAATCTTCGGTGCCTTCTATCACGTATAAGATAACAATTTATAAATGTTAGTTCCGACCATATGTGAGTTGTTCAATTGAAACAACTCATCTCAACTCGAGATCAAATGTTTCTGTAATGAATGAGACAAAGACGGGGCTTATATCATCATTTGCGTTAATTTGTCTCTCCGTTCCTCACACTACATAGTTTAGAGGTCAGCGCTTTTTTTCAGTCGCGCGTCTTTTATTTATTTATTTACTCATCTCCCCCCTTTACGTCTTATATCAATTTGTTTTTATATTTTCTCAACGCTGCTCTTCTTATAAGAGTTTGTGACAGCAACGTGAGATGAACGTTTATTTCCTTCTGTCGCCTTTGTTGCCATCTCTCGAAATATTAACTCAGCGATAGTTTGCATTCGAAACTGTTAGTTGAAATGATTGTTGTTTATTTTACACGAATTATGGAGCGTATTTCTTAAAAACACTGCAGCTGGATAGATGTAAATTGATTTTAATATTTTTATGGAGAAATGAATCGTTTGATTTTTCATCGTTTGATTTTTTTCATCAGTGTTTTTAATAATCGAATGTGTTATCGTCTTAGAAATTAAATCTTTTTCGGAGAAATGAATCGTTTGATTTCTTCATCGCCATTATTAAGTGCTTTTAATTATCGAATGTGTTTGCTAAATTGAAATTAAGTTTTTCTTCTTCTGAGAAATGAATCATTTGATTTCTTGATCGCCATCTATATGTATTTCTAACTATCGAATGTGTTTTCATCACGAAAATTAATTTATTTTTCAACGCAGTGATTTTAGTTTTCTAGCGCAAAAGAAAATATTGTTATTTTTGAAGTTTCAAATGCATCTACAAAGTATATTGCTACAAGCGAGGTGATTAATGATTCAACGGAACAAGTGGTTTGACTACAAGTTACTATGTTTGCTATGATATTGATCTAAATCGATAAAACAAATGGCCGACTTCTGCGAATAAATTGGATTACTTATGCCTAAGAGGTAGTTTTTGGAAAGATGTTTTTGTCAATTGTGTTAGAAAACATAGAGTATTCTGAATAATGAATGATCCTATATTATTTTTATGCTTATTGTTGTTTTGACATTCCTGGTGCATTTAATTAGATTCTTTGGTACAGCTAAATTCCAATTGTTTGGATTATGATAAATGAAAGTTATCTGAGAGCAATTTGTATTTCACGTGTTGAAAATTAATATTGCTTCATAATTTTGTTCTATTCGTGAAATGAAGCATTTTCTATTTTATCTTCCACTCCTATCAACAATACGTTACTAATTACTTTATTGATTGAGCTCATAATATGATCATACATTAAGCTTTGTTAATAGTTAATTACAATATTTTTTCTTTGCAATTGTGTTTTTGCGAAAGCATGCACAATTTTCTTGTTCCTACGCCATTTTGCTTGGCAATTTAAATAAATTATTTTAAACTATGTTTCAAATTCAAGTGGAATTCTTAGAAATACAAAATAAGTTATTATAAAAATGTTGAGTTTAATTAACAACCGAGATTAATTTTGAAATCCTGGTAGCTGAAAATCAACGCAATTTTGTATGCTAATGAAAAACAGCTCATAAGTAAACAAGTGTCTGATTCGAGTTGGCTTGCAATTCATCATCAGATGGATCTATTGTGGATGACCGTTCTTTTGCTATTGTTTATTGGTTCCGCGAATGCTATTTTGTGTACCCACACCAAAGACTGTAACAGCGAAGAATGTCAGCATTTGGAACGTTCTGGATACTGTTCCGTACTTCGTAGTGGTAGTGAGGAAATAACGGAACAAAACTGTGGCTGCTGTATCTTATGTTCGAATGGAACAGGTAAGAAACGATTTCTCATTAATTTGACTTAATTCAGAGAAATGTATGCATGATTTTCATGCGAACTACAGACACGATAATTTCTTTAATTTTGATTTGATTAATATCACAGCAAGTACATGGGTCTGTTTAGAAGTAATTTGGGTTCGTTAACGGACCCTTCAAAAAAAATCATTTCATAAAAACGGACCCTTCACAAATTTGTTTATCTACGTTATTGTTTTGTTAATCGAATAAACCGTTCCCAAGGGAAAAAAATAAAGATGGATGTAAACGAAGTAAGTTTTGTCTTCGGCAGACGCTTCTTCCTATTTTCGTCCAAAATGAATATTCTGCGTTCAGCAGTATAGGCTAAATACCAACTATTTGTATGTTGCATCTGTAATTTAGAAGCAGCAATTGCTGTTTATTTTTGAAAATTTATTTTTTTAAAATTATAGTTTTACAGTGTTGAGCATAATCTTGTATCCATTTACAATTTAAAAACTCCTTGAAAAAGATTTTTGCAAAGCGGACCCTATTTGCACAAATTCATTAAAGCAGGTCCCTTGTTGAAAGAATGTGACTTAACGTTTATTTTATATTCACAAACTACGAGTGATTTTTTCACAATTTTACAAAAACGGACCTTTCACAAAATGTCTGGACAGACCCCTGAAGTATGAATCTTTAACAGGGTGCGCAGCGTTTTTAAAAAGTGCTTAAAGGTGCTTATTTTTGATTTACGTTTTTTAAAAGTTCTTAAAGGTGCTTTTTTTTTATTCGGGGTTTGTAAAAAGTGCTTAATTTTCTATCTTTTAAAAATGAGATTTTTTTTCTTTTCCGTGTTGATGTGTCGCCATAAATTTTAAAAAAATTCATGATTTTCACAATTTCCTCTGCAATATTTATCAGAAACTAGTTATTTTCATCATGATTACGTAAAGTTTTTGAAAATGTTTTTGAATTTTATTGATTTTTATGCTTATAAATTAAGAACTTTAAACGATAGAAATTTTTTTTATTACTGCTCAGATCCTAATTCTGATTTTTTTAGTGATTAAAAATATTTTTGAGTGCTTAAAAAGTACTTTAAAGGTGCTTATTTTTTGTTGAAAAATCTGGCTACGAGTTTGTAGTATATGGAAACCTATGTAATTTAAATTTATAGTATGAAAACTTTATTAGACATAATATTTATCTATCTATCTATATATAGATAGATTTAATTGACGTTATCTTCTCTACTAGCAGGAGAAGCATTATTCAAATAAATTTACATTTATAATTTCTGAATTTATTTCACCATACGCGTGTCAAAATAAATATTCACTTAAATAAGTTAATCTTATATAAATAAAGAAAATGTTTAAACACTTACTATCAAAATATGCAAATAAATATTTAAAAAATTTTTTTGTGGTTTTATCTCCTGGCTCTAAAGTCTCGACAAGTGATAAGAAATCACAAATAAAACTTAACATAAATTGTATCAAAGTATCAACAATAACTTGAAGAAAAATTTTGAAACAATTTTATAAAAATAACTTCTTATTTATCTCATTTCGATGATGAATGCAAGCGAAAATTCAACATTAAAAAAAAGTGCTCTCGAAAGTAAATAAATAGCATTTTTAAAAGCATTGCAATGCAAAAATGTTTAAAAAAATTACTATGGATTGAAAAGACTTATTTTCTGAAAGATGTAAATACTGTGCACCTAGCACAAAGAAAATGCATAAGTTCACATACCTGATTGACTTACTTTCCTAGACACCCTAGCAGCGAAATAACTTGGGCCCTCATTGGATCAATATTTATAAATATTGGCTCAATAAGGTTTCAAAAGGCCATTTTTTTTCGATATTGGTCCTATTCATAATTGTCCGATATACCCGATATTTTACAGCCACTTTACAGCCAATATCGGCCCAATGATAGAATTATCAGATTCATCCCATATTGTACATTCATTATTCAGCCAACATACTCCCTATACTGGTCTCGTAAAGGCCTATATTGGCTCGATATAGGACCCATATTAAAAAATCTTGGCATCCAAATATGGGTCCCTCTGTGCATGATCATATAGTGCAGAAACTGGGGCAAAGGTAAACTTGTTGCTACAGCAGTGATACGATATAAAAATAAAGGTGAACAATCATAAAATTTATCGTAGTAATTTGGCCCAGGACCGCTAAAATTTGACTGACATAAAATAATTATCCTCCGGTCTTCTAGGCCAGAAATCGATATTAACAGATGGTTTTGGACTTTGGATTTCCAGTTTCGTATTTCATATTATCTCAGAATAGCATATTTAATTGAACTTCATAACACATTCTTTGTGTTCTAATTTTCTTCAATTACTTTATTTTACCGAAAAATCTAATAGAGATGTGTAAACGAACGAAGAAAATTGTGTACATTGACAAAAATTTTTTTAGTTACTACTCCTGAAGAGTGAGAAAGAGGGAGGAAAGAAAAAAAAAAAAAAAAAAAAAAAAAAAAAAAAAAAAAAAAAAAAAAAAAAAAAAAAAAAAAAAAAAAAAAAAAAAAAAAAAAAAAAAAAAAAAGAGGAGGGAAAAAAAAAACGCGAGGATTTTTAATGGAACTCATCTTTAACCATGACTGTGGTTGATCTCCAAGAGCAGACCTCCTTTAAGTTCTTCTTTTCAAATAAAAATTTCTTTTAAGCGATATCACATACGGGCCCTCTAATTAAGCGCTGTGAGGGGATACTTAGTTGGAAGGTTATATATGACTATTTAAATAAATAAATAAAGCTAAAGCATTAAATGATGATATTAAAACGCTGATTTCTTTGTAAATAATATTTTCGTAGGTTAAAGAAATATATCGAAGGCAAGTGATGAGGCCTCTGTTGTATGTTTGAGTAACAACAGTTTAAGAAATATTTATTTTTTCAATTCCTACTATTAGTTCATACTCTCCCTATTATCTTGTTCAAATTTTCAATCGTTAAAAAAAATACTTTTTATTTATCCACTCAAGTTCAAATACATTTTTTAAAATTTGTAGTGGTTGACATTTTATGTTAGTACAGTTTTTTCAAATATTAATTCATTCATTAATTTTAGTTTTATATGGGATAAAAAATTTAAATTATTTAATGAAAAGTAACTAAAATAAAGTTTTTCTGCGTTGACCTAAGTGGGATTGACATCTACTGATTAATGATGTAAAGCGGCTAATAAATTGGATAACGTTTTAAAAAATGTTTATCAAAAAAATTCGTGTAATAAGGTAATATGGAATTAGTTAATATAAAAATGTAATATAAAATAGGAATGCAATTTTTAAAAATAATTATACAGTACAGAACCCGTTATCCGGAAATCAGAAAACCGGAAAACCAAAAAACCGGAACAAAATTCGATAAATTTTCTCGCCATTTTTAAAAAAAAATTTTTCTTTTCTTCATAAGGTTTTACGATTTTTCTTTCTTTTTTTAACGATGTTTACCTTACCATCATTTTGGAAATGATCATTAGTGTATTACTTCATCGTTTTTTCTTATTTTTAAGATTATTTCCAATTTTTTTTTAGTTGGGTTTAGCAATAAAAAAAACGGCTTTTTGTAGCGATTCAGAAAACCGAAAAAATCAATTATCCGGAATAGCGATGGTCCCGACCATTCCGGATAATCGGTTCCCTACTGTAGTTTATAAAAAGTATATTCCCTTTGCAGGAGAATAAAGCACACATTTTTCTAACTCTCTGAGATTAAAAAGAAAATTTTAATATTTTTTTTTTATCTCCTTATATTGTTAAGTGTAAATTGTAATTTGCTTGACTCTTTGGTAAAAGTTTTACAATAGTGGATTTGGTTTAAAATCCTGCCAAAGTTTAATTTTGTGGACACACTGGTGGCCTAAAACATGCGAGGCAAGTTTAAATTTGTAGAATTGTAAAGAATCTTCTCCTATCTAACAGAAGCAATATCTTTTCTGGGCAGTTTTATTGTTTCCGAACCATTTGTTTCTTTATTTTCGAAAAAGGCTTCTGTTTTTTTCCTTACATGAAATTGCTGCTTTCGCAAAACATTCAAAGTAGTGGAAGATTCCTTTTGTTATTAAATTTCAAACGATTTCTAGGGATGGGGAGCTGAAACTCCCTCTTTCAACCTGGATTGTATAACTCTTTTGAAGTTGTAAGAAGGCCCCACGCATGCGAACTTTTCCATTTATTATTGTAGATATTCGATTTTCAACCTCACTGTCGATGGACATAGTTATTAATCTTATCATAATCTTATCAAAATTATAACGTCAACATAACGTATCTTAATAATATTCCATAGTAATATCTATGAATGACGGCAACCTTGCGTCGGAATTTTCTCTTTATCGTTACGTAAATTTTTGTACTAAAAAACCGATTTTCAATAAACCCAAAATATTGCAGTTTCAAACCAGAGTTGGGTTTTTGTCGTCAAAAACTGGTTTTTGACATGACTGTGGTAAAAATCGTCAAAAACCTACTGTTTTCTTTAATTTATGGCATATAGACAATATATTATTTTCACTTAATTGCCTTTATAAATGAATGCTGTAAATGATTGCTATTGATTTTGCAGCTATATACTTGTATTCTTATAGAAGGATATACATTCATACAGAAATATTGTAATATACGTATTTAAAATAGTGATACTTAACTTTTATCATTATAGCTTGATTTGCAAAGGATTCAAAATTTTGCACTTCTTAATTGTTAGAAATAAACAAACAAGCAAAAAGGCTTGGAACTATTAATAAATTCAAGAACTAAAAAGAAGAACTTAAAATTTGGCATTTCTTAAATATTAGAAATAAGCTAAACAAAACTTTCAGAACTAACAAACTCTAAGTCAAGAATGACTTGACATTCTTCAGTAATGTAATATGCCAAACAAAACGATGCTTGGAAATGTTGAAAATTTTGTTTAGTATCCTAATATTTTACTTCAAATAGTATGATTTGATATAATCATGCTGGGAAAATGCGAAAATCTGTTCTTAAATATCTTTTAACAACTTTTTTCTAATTTTATTACTCAAAAATGAATTAATTTTAAATCATAAGCAGTTAAACTCAAACTAAAATACAGTTTTATGTGTGGGTTTTTGACAGTTTTTGACAGAGGAGTTTTTGACATGACGGTAAAAACCATGGTATAAACCGGTAAAAACCGTCATGTGTCAAAAACTTGCCAACCCTGTTTCAAACCTTTCATCCTAAAAGGATAAAAAATTATTTTGTAAAGCTTTTTTTAAAAAGCATTGTCACTTAGGTCCATAATGACGTTTCAGCTGACGTCACACTAGCGATTTGATCAAATTGCATTGTCCATAAAAATTTCATGACAAGGTGGATTTTGCCTGAGCATACTTTGCGAACAGAAACCTTATAATTATATAGATTTAAGATTATTTCCATCTTGAGACTAGCTGTATTAAAGGATTTTTTCACGCTTGAAAACCCTAAGACAACCTCGATTTAAGGTTTTTATATAGAAGGTTGTTTTCCAAGGTTTTGGATTAGGGTAATGTACGTAGAAAGGAGCAGATTGTCACAGATCTCGTTTTAAGGTTAGAAGGTTTACACGTAAACCGTATTAAAAACCTTTTTAGGTTTACATAAGAAAGTTTTTGTTGAGGGAAAATATACCTTATTTTGCTATCTGGGATCCTTTATAATAATTTAAAAGTATCATAAGTGTTAGGCTTAACGTGTATAAATTTAGGATCTTGTGTTTTGTGTTTTAAATTATTTAGATTTGCGAGAATATTGGCAAAAATGAAGCACCTGAAAAAGTGATAAATTAAATGCGCGATTTATAACTCACTTGTCGTAATAAATGTATCGGGATTTAAATCCACATGGAAACTGGTAGTTATAAATTTAGAAAAGAAAGAAAAAAACCACTCGAAACAACACTTGGATTTATAATAAAATCGGCAAAAATGATGAGAGTCAAAAAGTTATTACTCAAATTCGAAACTCGCACAATATCGTTTTATAAATATTTTCTTTAAAAATCATACGGAATTTTGTAGCAATAACCGTTGAAAAAGCGATGGAGAGGGAAACAGCATAGATTAACAATAGAATCTGTGCAAATTGAGTTCATCAAAAATTCATAACTCAAATTTGGATAAAAAATTCTTGAAATTCTTTTTATTTTTCAAAAAAAGGGAAAAAATAGTGTGCTCAGAAGCTCTCGGGGGCCGCACATCAGCAGTCGGCGGGCCGCAGGTTGTGCATCCCTATTTTAAAGTCTAAATTAATTTGCGTAAGGACAGTAATTTCCAAAAGGAAATTGTTAATTTAATTGCATTAATTTATTCATTAATTAATACTTCAAAGGCAAACTTTTGCCGAATGTTTTTAAAGAATAAAAATATTTGACTATAAATCCCAACAATTTTTGGATTGATTTAGTTTTCAGCTTTATGAGCCACAATGGCTTAGTGGAAGGCATTGAGCTGTTTGGAATGGGATCTCCAATATCGGCTGGAAGCTCATACAGCTTCAGATCCATTAATATTTGTTTGGCTTGTGGAAGTAAAGGCGGCCGGTGCGCAGTGCTGACCACATTGCCATCACAATACAATTGATCATTAAATTTAGATGCATTTTTTTCTTGAACTGATCTCTATGACACTCCTGGTCCACTAGGGCTACCTTTAGAATAATTCACTTATAATCAATAGATAACAAAAATAAGCTTGAAAGTTACCACAAAAACAATTTATCTTAAAACATTTTTTTAAAAAATGTAATGCATTTTTGTTCTAAATGAAAGTAAAGTTACAACCAAAATGGGTAAAAATGCTTTAAATATTCTTGTAATGATTATAATCTTACATTAAAAAACCATTTTTCAATTCCTACTATTATTTCACACTCTCCTTATATCCTGTTCAAATTTTCAATCGTTAATAAAATACTTTTTATCCTTTCATTAAATTCAAATACTTTTTTTTTAAATTTGACACTTGATGTTAATAAAGTTTTTTTTTTCAAATACTAATTCATGAATTAAATTTAATTAATTAATTTTAGTTTTATATGGGAGAGAATTTTTTAATTATTTATTAAAAAGTAACTAAAATAAAAATTTTCTAAAATCTAAGTAGAAATTGACTTTTTTTTTTTTTAAATATATTACTTGTTTATGATCAAATTATTCCGCTTATTCCAAAGTTTTTGCATGTTAATGTTTACCTGTCCAAATTACGTCACTATCTCGAGTAGGTAACGAAAAGGGGTTCTTTATGTTTTAAGATGCAAAAGAAGTTTTCATAGATTTCGTTTCGCGCTGTCGGAAGCATACCGGATATTCGAAAAAAATAAAGAAATTATTTAGGAATACGAGAAAGAAGGGCTTTAAATGTAAGCAAATACAATTTTAAAGGAAAAAAACTTCACTTCCGCCACTCTTTCTTTTGTTTTTTTTCAAAATTAATTTATTTCGTTAATTGTCGCCTCATGCTGCACAATTGGCAGATGGCAGGCACTAACTCTAACGCATTCTCATTGGGCGTGAGTAGATTAATAAAAATTACGATTAAATCCAAAACGAAATGGCGGATTCGTTCCCCCATCCCCTCTTGATGGAAATCTTTTATTCAATTTCCTCAAAACATTGCCAACTCTCTTTTACTCATTTGCAGTTGAGTCACACATTGCCTAAATGTGGTAACGAATTTCTCCGTCGAATTGATTTTCCTTTCGCGTTATTCTTTTCCCAACAAAATTTCGACATCAATTATCTAATAATTGGTTGACTTCTCGAATAGACTTTGCGAACAGCTCATTGACTAACATGGTTTTTCGAAGTTTTTTGGCCAAGGATTCAAAGTAAAACCACAATTTAAGTGCCTTACACTTTTTATTTTATTTTATAAAACCGTCGTTAAACAGCCGACCCAATTTTTGGGTTTAAGACTGCTAATGTTTAACTCCGTAGCTTTGTAATTTTGAACCCAATCCAGAAGACAAGTCAACTTCTGAATCAAGTATTCGGAGAAATTTGCCTTCGTGGAGAATTTTTTGATGAAACTAACCCACATTTGCTTTACATGGAGTGGAAGACCACGAGAACCTCCCATGGTTAACCTGAGCAAAGATTTATCTAGGTTTTCTCACTTTCATCGGTGCAATGACGCCCACCCTTTGCTCATAGAGTTCCCCCGCAGCACTAAAATTAAAATAAAACTCAAATTAAACTAACTAATGATGAAACTGAAATTAATAGAACTAACTAATTAATTAAAACTAAAATAAAATATAATTTATTTAAAACTTAATTATTATGCTTTAAAAAATAATAATCAATTGCAATCAATAACCATATTTACTAATACAACAATAGAGCAAAGCGAGTATTACTGGAAGACTAGTTATCTCGTCCATCGCGATGAAAGTTAAAACGTACAAATAAAAAAAATATTTTAAAAGTTATATAACTCTTTCAAAAATCGCCAGTTTGGCGACATTTTTCAACCTTGGCGAAAATTAACAAAATCATTGCCTTATTCTCATTTTTTGTTAATTTTTATAAGCGCAGATAATGCGGCATAGAAGTAAGTGATTAAAAATTAAAATATTAGTTCACAAACTCTTTTCATATTCTCAAAACTCTGGCTTTTCTTTATATTGGCGTTTTGCGCCATTTTTAGAATAAATACAGAGGTCGCTGGCTGAAGATGGGCTAAACTTGACACAACAGTCAGGAATAACTGTTGCAAACTTCCTGTTATGTATTATATATCGGGCCCATTGGTCAAATATGGGCATCGAACTAAATTGTGACTTTTTCTGCCTTACATTCACAGATTAGAGGAGTTATAACTGAAAGTAACTCTGAAACTTTTTATTTTAGTATATACGTGTTACTCTCCCCCATGATTATATTCGTTAAAATGTAACGAAAAGCATTTTAGTAGTAGTAATCAGTAACCGAGTGGCAGGCAGCTCTGTTGCGATCAGCAACATTCCTGTAAAAAATTCTAAAAAAAGTCTGATATAGGTAAATATTTGTATTCAAATGTTGAACTTAGTAAGTTTTACGAGGAACAAATATCAGAAATTGATTAATAGTACAAGATTAAATAGCTGCACTATAAAAAGATTACAGTCATTCAATTAATTAAAAATTTATAAGCTTATCTGTATTAATTATTGAAATAAATAAATTTTTTTAATTTTTTATTTTTAAAACTTTATTCCTAGAACGCGGTGACTTAGGGGGTCACCCAAATAAGGTATTCAGGTTCGTATCTCAGCGACGGCTGGTTTAAACGAATTCTGCTCGCGGCTCGTACCGACTAAAGTGCAAAAAAGTAAAATATCCCCTGTGATAGACAAATCATGTTTTAGAATTCCCTTGTTAGGGAACCCTGGGAGGTTTTCGTGGTTTTTCCTGCCTTGAAACGCAACTGCGGGTTAGTTTCATCAAAATGCGGCTCATCAAAAATTCCTCTACGAAAATTAGTTTGTCCTTCTGCTTGACCTAAGAGTTCACTAGTCTTCTGGGTTGGGTTAAAAATTACAAGGCTACGGACGAAAAAATTGATAGTCGTAAACTCAGAATTAAGTCGGCTGTTTAACGCAGGTTATAAAATAAAATACAAAAATGGAACTTCATCCCTAAAAATGGATACTATGATATTTTCAATAAAAATTTTTACTATATCGTTTAATTTTTATATTTTATAAACACGACATTATAGGGCCCCGTTTAAAAAAATATCTAAAAACGGTTAAATCTTATTTTTTTAATTTAATAATTTTGATTTATACGGAGCTAGTTTGTGCGTATAACCGACGCTTCTTTTATTTTATTTGATAAAATAGCAAACAACGTTTTCAAAATTTCAAGGTTAAAGATTATTAAGGAAAAATTGAATTTAATAAATAATTTTTTTTGAATATCAATTGTGCTGTTGCCATAGAGTCTTAGGAATGTGGGCCCCAGCGTTAGTGCAGCGCTGGCCTCACCCTTGCGAAAGCTCTGGATACAAAAACATTTCATACAAATTTACAATAAAAGTGCTTTAAAAAAAGCTTTATTAACTCCCTTTTATTTTTTTACTCGAATTAAATTTTCTTCATGGTTTTTTTTTTAGCAATAGATCAAATTACAAAGCTTTAATCTGAAAAAAAAAGAAAAAAAAAAGCTGCCCTACTTTCTTTTCTTAATAACGTAATTTTCTCGACGGGGAAAAATTGTTCAAATTCTTTTTTGTTGGATTTCATTACAATGTACGGCTCGCAGAAAAACTTAATTAAAACATTTTGTAACTAAGTTTTCAACTTCAGCAACAATATTTACCTTAGGAACGTTGAAATAAAGTAATTTATGTTGCGGAGTTTGATTTTTGATAACGAGTTTACAGTTTAATAGTGAGCCAGTTCTGTAATCATGTGTAAGTAATTGCGGTTGTATGGAGTAATTAAAAAACTCTTTCACTACTTGATAAGTGGAATTTCGTTTATTGTGGTTTGTATTAACCAGAATTTGAATACTTAATTCATATTTACGCAAGCAATGGAAGGAACACATTGGCTTACGGCAGCGGTTCCCAATTTTGTTTCGGCTGTGGAACCCTGAAACAATCGAGCTGTTTTTGATGGAACCCCGAAATTAATTAATAAATTTCATCACCAACTTTGAATACATTCATTAACAAAAGATTAGTGATTATTTTGAAAATCTCGGTTGTATAAAGTAATTAAAAAATATCTTTCATTACTTGAAAAGTTGAATTTCGTTCATTGCGGTTTGCATTAACCTGAATTTAAATACTTAATTCTAAAAAAAAAATGCATTATAATCATATTTACGTAAGCAATGGAAGGAATGTAAAAACATTGGCTTACCGCAGCTGTTCTAAATTTTTTTCGACTGTGGAACTCTAAATGATCGAACTGCTTTTGTCAGAAAGACGAGATTAAATTAATCAATTTTATCATCAATTTTATTTTATATTATAACCGTCATTGAACAGTCGACCCAATTTTGGGTTACGACTACTAATGTTCAACTATGTACCCTTGTAATTTTGAACCCAATCCAGAAGACAAGGGAACTCCTGGATCAAGTATTGGAAGGAATATGTCTTTGTGGAGGACTTTTGATTGAACTAACCCGAATTTGCGTTACATGCAGAGGAAGACCACGAGAACCTCCCATGGTTAGCTACCACGATCGCTTCATTCGCTTATTGGAAACAAAGTTTTTTTTTTTGTTGTCTAGCTTGATATGAGGAGTATTAGTCTCTTTAATATAAAGTTATACTAATACAGGGTGCGTAGCGTTTTTAAAAAGTGCTTAAAGGTGTTTATTTTCGATTTTCGTGTTTTAAAAGCCCTTAAAGGTGCTTTTTTCATTGGGTGTTTTTAAAAAGTGCTTAATTTTCCCTTTTTCAAAATGAGATTTTTCCTTTACTATGTTGATTTTCTCTTCGAATTATGCAAAAAGACATAGTTCGCATTGTTTTATTAAACGTTTTCACAATTAATTTAACTCCAATCTATTTCGGCATATTGTCAGTCCGTAGTGTACGAAAACGCCATTCGTTATATATAATTCAAAATGTCATGATTTTTGACAATTGCCAAAAACAATGCCGAAAGTTTTTTTTTCGTTGACATGATGGATAAAACCGTCAACTGTCAAAAATTTTCCAACTCTGCCTAAATATATTTTTTTAAAGTGCTTAAAAATATTTCTTGAGTGCTTAAAAAGTGCTTAAAAGGTGCTTGTTTTTTGTTGAATAATTTGGTTATGCACCCTGTAATAAGTTACATAAAAAATTCTGTGACGACTACACTTTGATTTATATACGTTTCGTTTACATTTATACTTCGATATATACTTATTTGTGTTAACATACATAGTGATTTGATTTATAATTATATGAATACTATTAGGAAACTACGTTTCGAAAAAAAATTGTTCACAAAATTTTCCCCACACACAATTCTAAACTTCAGCTTTCGGAAAGCAGTTTTAAGTCCTCTATTCTCTTATATCCTCGTAAAATGTATAAAAAACCAAAGAAAAAGTTAGTAAATAAAAAAAAAATGCTTATTTGTAATATCTTCTCATTCGGCAGTTTCATTAGAGCGCCTCTCCCTTTTGCGGAATATAATGCAACCTGCGTAAGCATCATTAAAACTGAGACATATAATTAAGCTGTTTTGTAATCAGCTTAAGCATAGTTAAAACTAAATTAAAGATCAGTTTGTTAATTTTTAGAAAAAGTTCACTTTTACCTTCTTATTTCTGCTCAGTTTTTACCAATTCTTCCTTGACAACGCGAGTGTTGAAATTTCCGTTTGTCTATAATTCCAACGAATAAATTAATATCAAATCGGATATAACGAATATTTCGAACATTCACCAATTGATCATTGACATTCAACGATGAAAGTCGTCATTCTCTTGATTTCGGTCATTGCAGGAGTAGATGTTTTGGTCAGGTGTCAGCCGAAAGCGGTACCGCCAGTGTTTAGTTTCCAAGCATGCTTGGGAACTAAACTACATTTATCGTCCCACTGAAAGGATGAGTCAAGGAGAATGGATGAGTCAAGGAGATCAGATGAGTCCCGGTTCGAGGATCGAACCCAGGACCTGTGGCACGGGAGCGCGAAGCGCTACCACCCAGCTACCAGTAGGGCCACCGGACGTATACTCGTAACGCCACGGTAACATGTACTCGTAATTAATCAATTACGAGTATATGTTACCGTGAATGATCAAAATCAAGAGAATGTCGACTTTCACAGTTGAATGTCAACAATCAAATAGTCGCTGTGGTGAATGTCCGAAATATTTGTTATATCCGATTTCATATTAGTTTATTCGTTGATATTATTATATTTATTCGATATTTTAATATCTGCTGAGGATAGATTAGGAGAAACGTCAGTGCTCGGAGCACTGGTTAAATGCATACTGGGCAGTGGCACTTGAACTTAAAAAAACATTGACGCAGGGCATATCGGGCAGTGCCACTGAACCTTAAAAAAACATTGATGTAGGGCATACCGGGTAAATGTATGCCAGGCAGTGACACTTAACTAGGCCTAGTATATATTTCGGACATTAACTAAAGTGACTATGTGAATGTTAACATTCACCGGAGGAAGTCAACAACCACCTATTTCTGCTATTCACAGTAACATATATGTATTGGGGTTTTAATTAATAAATTTATTCGTAGTCGTGTTTAAATTCTTCATTTGTGCAATTACTTTTATGGAATTGAGTTTTTAGACATCCAATTTCATTCTATTATTACTAATAATACGAAAATAAAGACTTTTTTTCAAAAAAAAAGAAAAAAAAAGCTTGGGTGTGAAGTATTCACTATTTGTATAGAGTAAACGCGTGCCCGTGAGGGCAATTCAGGGGCAACATGGAAAAGGGAGAACTCCTCCGGATAAAAATATCGTTTTATTCAGGGGTTTCCCCCGGGAATCGCTTTCCGTCATTATTTGCTTCAGGGATGAAAAAAAAATAGGGAGAGAGAAAAAAAGTAGGAGAAGGGGGAAAAAGTACTGTTATAGAAATGAAAACTCCCTGCTCTTTAGAATAGAAAGTGAAGTGCGTGTAGGGGGGCGCAAAATAACTCTCCCAAAAGTTCATTCATCATCGGTTACTATATTCTATTTTACTTCCAAACAGAAATTTTTTAAGCTAAATAAATTCTTCCTACACGCCACTGCCATTTTTTTTTTACTTTGCTTGAAATAAATTCAGGGCTGGCAAGAATATTTCCTGTTGTTTTTGCAAGCATTTGTTATAGTACGGGACTTTCCTAACTCAGAAACATTGCTTCTTTAAAATTTTTGCGATTTTTTTTTTTTATTTACCTAATTTATAGCAACTCATCTGCTTCTAAAATCATTCATTTTTTTATTTTTAGATGTGTACTTAACACTTTCTGAAAGAGATTATTATGAAATTGATCAATGCTCATTTTAGAAGAAATTTAGATCTGATATCAGAGTCTTCACAAAGTTTTTCTTATCGATGAAACAGACTCTTCAGAACTTTAATCAATGTCCGCTTTAATGTATAATTCGAAAACAAAATATCTTTGACAGCCATCTTTTTCTTAGTTTAATCCTACATCACATTTTATTTTATTTTATTACCGTCTTTAAACAGCCGACCCAATATTTTAGGTTTACGACTACTAATGTTCAACACCGTGGCCTTGTAATTTTGAACCCAATCCAGAAGACAAGGGAACTCCTGGATCAAGTATTGGGAGAAATGTGCCTCCGGGGAGAACTTTTTGGTGGAACTAGCCCGCATTTGCGTTACATGGAGAGGAAAACCACGAAAACTTCCCGCGGCTAGCCTGACGGCATGGGGACTTTAACCCATGATCCGTCTACCACTAAGGATATTTTACGTCAGCACTGTGGTCGGCGCAAGCTGGATGCTGAATTCGTATCGACCAGTCATGGATGGGATTCGAACCCGATTCACTTAGCGCACAAGTAAATCACATCTTTAGAAACTCTTAGAAATATATAGTCATAATCTTATCAAAATTTATTAAAAAAATGCTGATGACCCACAGTAATGATGCGATGTTTTATTTTGGACTTTGATGTAATCGTGTTTTTTGCTAAACGATGCAACAGTGTGTAATAGCCAAGCAATATATAAAAACAATTATGTGCGATGCAATGAAATGTAAAATAGTGTTACAATTGAATAAAGATTAGCAACTTGAAAGAAGTACTATAATGCCACAATGAGCCCCGATGGCTCAGGGGATAGAGCGTTCGCCTTCCAATGAGGCAAACCGGGTTCGAATCCCAGCAATGACTGGTCTATACGAATTTCGCATTCGACCAGCTTCGACCACAGTACTGACGTGAAATGTCCTCAGTGGTAGATGGATCATGGGTTAGAGTCCTCTTGCCGTCAGGCTAACTGTGGGAGGTTCTCGTGGTCTTCCTCTCCATGTAACGCAAATGCTGCTTAGTTCCCTCAAAAAGTCCTCCACGAAGGCTAATTTCTACCAATACTTGATCCAGGAGTTTCCTTGTCTTCTGTATTGGGTTCAAAGTTACAAGGCAACGGAGTTGAACATTAGTAGTTGTAAACCCAAAATATTGGGTTGGTTGTTCAACGATGGTTTCGAAATAAAATAATGCCACACAAANTGACAGAGCCGCGATGGCTCAGGGGATAGAGCGTTCGCCTTTCAATGAGGCGAACCGGGTTCGAATCCCAGCAATGACTGGTCTATACGAATTTCGCATTCGGCTAGCTTCGATCACAGTACTGACGTGAAATGTCCTCAGTGGTAGATGGATCATGGGTTAGAGTCCTCTTGCCGTCAGGCTAAACGTGGGAGGTTCTCGTGGTCTTCCTCTCCATGTAACGCAAATGCGGATTAGTTCCCTCAAAAAGTCCTCCACGAAGGCAAATATCTCCCATTACTTGATCCAGGAGTTCCCTTGTCTTCTGGATTGGGTTCAAAATGACAAAGCAACGGAGTTGAACATTAGTAGTCGTAAACCCAAAAATTGGGTTGGCTGTTCAACGACGGTTATAAAATAAAATAAAATTGGTGATAAAATTGATTAATTGACCAGTGTTTGAGAAAGAGATAAGCATGATTTCAGAAAAAATTTCTTTCTTGCAATCGTGTTGGTTAAAAATTAATAATGACGTTAACAGTGAGGATCATTTTACTTTCTGGACCGTATTGACTAGTTTACTATATTTATATACACATTGTCCCGCAGTGGACTGATCGTTAAGACACGGTTCCCAGCAGATCACCGAAGTCAAGCATCACTGGCTACGGTCAGTGAGCGGGTGGGTGACCACTTGCGATATTGGTCCTCGTTAAACTGTTCTATCGTAAAGTGCTCGACTTCGCGTGCAGGTCGTCAGGCTACCGAAGCGGGGGTGCCATCCCCTCTGCAGAGGATCAAAATTGTGATGGCATGTCTTTGGATCATCCTCAGGGGTGTTTCCCAGACCGTCGCCAATAGCCCATTGTGAAGCTCTAGTGCGACGTAAATTAACTACAACTACAACAACTATATACACATTACAGTTAACTATTGGAGCTTTAAGGCAGGATAAAGCAATGCAGACTCTCCTCCAACGACAAATTTCTTCTGCGACAGTTTGTCACCGCAATGAATTTTATCCACGATAAATTGTACTTATGACTATATATATATTTGTAATTAATAATATTTCATTTAATTTTAGTTCTTAAAATATACAAACATATTGGGTCACTTTGCGATCAAGAAGTCCACTTCGGTGACAACGTTAACAGGGGTCTGTTTAGAAAAAATTTGGAACCGTTAACGGATCCTTCACAAAATATCTTTCCATAAAAACGAACCCTTCACATAATAATTTATCTTTAAATTGGACCCTTCACAAATTTGTTTATCTTCATTACTGTTTTGTTAATCGAATAAACCCTTCTCGGGAAGAAAAAAAAAAGAAAGACGGTTTGAAACGAACCAAGTTTTTCAAGTTTCCCTATGTTTAAATTCCAAAGGTAGTATTCTAAGAAAATATTTCTACTTTTACGAACATCGTGTGCACATTCTTGTTGATATTAAATGATAATTTTGTTTTTTTTGTAAATGAATAATTGATCAATTTATATTTATTCATAAAATTAATTAATAGAATATTATGTAAATAAAAATTAATTTCTGGCAATTTTTTTAAAGAAAATATTATAAATTTAAGAATTGTTTAAGTTTACTTAATGCGTAACACATTAAAAGTGATACATAACTAAGTTGTGTTATTTAAAATACGTCAATTGAAATTATTAAAATTGTGAGTGATTTTGTTTCCATTATTCGCCCGAAATAAATATTCTGCGTTGAGCAGTATAGGCTAAATAACAAATAATTCTTTGTTACATCTCTAATTTAGAAATAGCAATTGTTGAGGAGAATCTTGTATCTATTTACAATTTAAAAACTTCTTGAGACGTTTTTTTAGCATTTTTTGCAATAACAGGACCCTATTTTCAAAAATTCACAAAAGCAGGACCCTGGTAGAAAGAATGTGACTTAACGCTTATTTTATATCCACAAATTATGAGTAGTTTTTTCGCAATTTTACAAAAACAGGACCTTTTACCAGGGGTCTGTTTCGAAGAAATTTGAGTCCGTTAACGGACCCTTCACAAATATCTTTTTTATTATAAAAACGGACCCTTCACATAATATTTTAACTTAAAAACGGACTCTTCACAAAATAATTTATCCTTTAATCGGACCCTTCACAGATTTGTTTATCTTCATTGTCTTGTTAATCGAATAAACCCTTCCCAGGAAAAAAAAAGAAAGACGGATGTAAACGAATTCTGTGTTGAGCAGAATAGGCTAAATACCAAATATATGTATGTTGCATCTCTAATTTAGTAGCAGCCATTGCTGTTTATTTTTGAAAATTCAATTTTTTTAATTATAATTTTACAGTGTTGATCATAATCTTGTATGTCTTTACGATTTAAAAACTCCTTGAAAAAGTTTTTTGCAATAACAGGACCCTATTTACACTAATTCACAAAAGCGGACCCTGGTTGAAAGAATGTGNTTGAAAATTCAATTTTTTTAATTATAATTTTACAGTGTTGATCATAATCTTGTATGTCATTACGATTTAAAAACTCCTTGAAAAAGTTTGAAAGAATGTGGGTAATTATTTCACAAAAACCGGACCTTTCACAAAATGTCTGGACAGACCCCTAGTTAATCGAACATACTTTCTTCTTAAATTTAATGATAGAAATTTAAATTAATCATATGTAGTTTTTTTTAAATGATGTACTTTTTTTACTGGTAACCTTCCACGGCCTACTAGATCGCCGTTCAATAGGATCTGCTAATAAATTTACTGCTGCAATAAGATTCCGAGCAGTGATATTGAATAGTTATATTCGGATTCTGCAGTATTAATAAAGGGAAAGAAGGCAAGGCCGAAATTTTTTCACGGGTCCCGTCCGACTGAAAATTGATTAAAAATCATTAACAATAGATTTTTTTAAATTCAAAATTGGCTAATTTTTTGTTTTAATATAGAAAAAAAAAGTTCCTTTTTCAAATTTTACAGACATTTTTTTTTTTTTTTTTAGATTTTCATGCGATACTGAACGAAGACGAAACTAAGATTCTTAACAAAGATGTTTAATTGAAATTCTCCTTCCTATTTAAATTTTACAGATGTTTTTTTTTCCTTCAGGTTTAATCTATAAAGAATCGCCGATTTCTATCTCAAAGGACATAACAGAAAAGAGCATTTCCTATTCTAATTTTGACGAAGTTTTAAAGAGCTCCATTTCACTTAGCGCTTTCCGATTCATTTGCAAATTGAAATAACATTCGAAATTTAATCCGAATGATTCGATGCAAAGTTGTTTAGTGGGTCGCAAAATGGAGGTGTAGAGCAAAAGATATCTTTTCCACATGCCGCTCCCAAGTAGTACTACTTTCTTCGTTTGTATAGAGTGGGGGAAATAAAAATCGATGATCCAAAAATAGAACATTCCTGGCTGATGGTTCTCATTATTTAAGTAAGATTTCAATGTGAAGTGCGTGAACTTTTATTAACTTTTTTTCTCTTTTCTTTTTAAACTAACTAGTAAGCACTTTTGTTTCACAATGAAGGCACGTTTTGTTTAACAATATTTTTAAGCATTTAATATTTTTGTCATTAAGGAAATTCGTTGGAGAAAACATAAGATTGTTTCACTCCCATTATTGTCCATTTTAACATTAAATCAAGGCCATTATCTTTTTTAGAATTTCTTAAACTAATAAAGGAGTACAAAGATATTTCCTTAATGTAAAATAATTTCAAGTTCTACTGAGAAAGAAAAATAGAGATTGTACGAGAACTATTTACATTTTCACTGTGCACTATTTACATGACGAGAACTATTTACACTATATATGTAACTGGAATTTTGTATGCTTAATGTTACTTTAGCTTAGGGCTGCGGTATTGTTGCTGATTCTACTTACATCTGAAATTAAAAAAAATTTTTTAATTTTGTATACCTAGTAAATATTACTTTAAGTACTACCTGCCGTGCATTAACTACTACTTACATATCCAGATGAATTAAGCTATTTACATGTTTATCGCATACTATTGAAACTAGAATTTTATATGCTTAAAGTTACTCTAGCTTATGACTGTTTTACTGCGACTGATTTAAAAGCAATAAAATTAAAAGCAATTTATAAGTTAAAATTTTCTATGCCTAGTAAATATTACTGCAGGTGCAACCTGCAGATCCTTAACTAATACTTACATAACCAGAGGAATTACGGAACTATTTGCATGTTTATTGCATACTATTGAAACTAGAATTTTGTATGCTTAAAGTTACTCTAGCTTAGGGTTGCTTTATTTCTTGCTGATTCAACTTGTATCTAAAATTAAAAGCAATTTTTAAGTTACAATTTTCTATAATAAGTAAATATTGCTGTAATTGCGGCCTGCAGTTCTTTAACTAGTACTTACATATCCAATTGAATTACTATTAGGTCAAAGTAATAAAATAATATTTTTTTTCCAATTGTTTTTCAAAATAGTGTTTATGCTAAATATCAGCACATTGAACAACCGGTTTTAATGCAGAATGTTGTGTGCGTAATTACTACCTTTAAATATGTTTTAAAAATTCTTGTCAAAAAGCACATTAAGCAATATGGGTCATCGATTTATATTTCAGCCGAGAAAAAAAAGTTTTTAAAAACTGACAAATAATTTTTCTTCTTTTTTTTTAAAAAAAAAAAAAAAAAAAAAAAAGGAAATTTCAAGATTATTTTTATTGTTGGATGAAATTTGAAGATGTTTTTAAGGGTTACGTTTCAGCTCCTCCCAATTTCCTCTAGCAATCAGACAAGTTTTAGTGTTTTCAACCTTATTTTCTCATTAATGATTCTTCAGATTTCATTAATATTTTTCTAATTTAATTATTAATTTGCGACCCATAATGTTATACTTTTCTTTCTTCATTTTTGTCAAGGATTGAAAAAATGTATGTTAAAGAGGTGTATGACAAAAATAAATTAAATTTAAATCAGCGTTACTTTTTTTTGTTCGTCTCATAGATTAAGAATTGAAAGCTTGTTTATTTGTCATTTATTTACGTCCATCCGGTCCGGGAGGGACCTGGAAAAAAAGAATTTATTTTATAAGGTTACCATTATCAGGGCCCACGCTACTCATTCGCCACTTCGCCAAACGCGATAAAATCGTAAATTTGGCGAATAAAATTGTGTTTGTATTGTGTTTTGATTTAAAGTATTGGCGAATTATTTTTTCTACTGGAAAGAAAATATACGTGTAACTCGATCCACAAAATTACGTCAAAAGGATTTTTTCTAAACAAATCAGTATTTTTTATACTGATTTCGGTAGTAATTTTCGGTAGATGCTCAGCATAGCCAATTAGAATTGGGTCCAAATAATATAAGCCTGAAACAAACTACCGTAAAACAGTTTTCTGTGGAAAAAAATTGTTAAGATTTGCATTTTTCGAAAATTGGAAAGTACTTTTGATATTTGGCTAATTTACTGACTAATAATCTGAGATCCTTAGCTCGGGCCCTGATTATGCATTGCACCGTGGGCCAGAAGACTATGATCTTTGGCCAAAAGTAAAAAATTTATTTTTCAGCTAAAATATGTGTAGGCAGTTTTAATATATTCCAAATTAAGTATTCATAATCATTCCAAACATTATAATTTACTTTTTGGACCGACGAGAGTACAATTTAATGAAAAATAAGTTTAAAAAATTGTTTTTAATGTAACTTTTAAATTTTTATTTCAGAAATATATATAAAAATTTCACCTTACTGTTACATTTTTATCAGAGTAATTAGTGTTAAATTAGAGTACAATTTTTCAATTTGTTGGATTAGTTAATACTCTTGACAAACTTATAGTTTATATCTTATCATTAGACATTTTACAATGTTTGAATCACTTTCGAAACTTATCTCCAAAAAGTTCCACGAGGTAATTAGCTAAACTTTTTTTTTGTTGTCTTCTTTGATGTTTCTTCTTTCGCGAAAACCTGCCCCATTTTGCCCGTATTGCAAAGGTGGACTAAATATACCGAAAAACAAAAATTACGTTTCTTTTTTCATGTTTTCGCATTATTTTGTTATATTACTTCGGAAATATAATTTGCCTTTCATTTTTAATATAAAATTACGAAAATTATTATACTTTCATTGCCATATTTAATTATTTAAACGTATTATATTATTTTTTTATTTCTGCTAGCCATATTTCAGCTGCCATTTTTTTTTGTTGGTATTTTTAGTGTATTTCAAAATTTCAACTATGAATTCAACTTACCTGCTCATTAAAACCCCTAAATGCAAATTTTGAAACAAATTTTATCGAAATACTAGTTTTGGCCACGAAACCTTGGATGCTGGCCCACTGTGCTTTGTTGCAATTTAAACTGCAGACAAGTTTCCTTTTCATATGTTTAAAAGATAACGTAAGTGGTGCCTAGCTAACTGCTTTCGGGAATAATAATTTTTTAAAAAAAACGAGTTAAACTGGGAGTTGCTGACACGTTTCTTTAAAAATTGCTTATTTTTGATCCATGTAGGTGTCGGGGGGGACATCGTCGAATAAGTATTTTCTGAATCAGCGAATAAGTAAGTATAAGTCATATCCGAAACGACGTGTTCAATTTGTTGATCGTCACGCTTCTGAAAAAGGTTTTTTAAAGTGCTAGGTAATTTCCCCCCTCCTCCTCTGGCTACCAATAAATTTCAAGAGGCGATTATATACTTAACTTTTCAATTACGACTTAACATTTTTAAAATTTCAATAATTATTTTTTAAAAAAAGTCGGTCAGAGAATTTAGCTCGAACGAATTTTTTTTTCCCGTTCTTGCTCGTGTTTTCAACAATCATCGTAGAAAAAAAAAACTTTATTTTTTTCTGATCTTTGCCTTATAATCGGGATTTCAGAAAACTATGTAAAAGCCTATAATAATAATTGCTGAAAAACCACATGGATTCAGGATGAAATTGGTGCGAAATCGAGGCTGTCAAAAGGTGATCACTTAAATGCAGGATTCGAAATTTCCGGGACGCATTAATTCCGTATTTTAAAAAAAAATGTGTTTGATTAATTTTTTTTCATAATAATATGTAATAAGAAAAAGAAATATTTGTTTTTATCCACTGCTTATAATGTAATTTCTGTGCAACGTTGGTGATTTCAGAATTTTCCTGCGAACATTTCGGGTACCACGGGCTCAATTTTGTCGAATTTGCGTCGCAATTTATAACTTTGCGTTAAGAAACCCCCTAGTGAAGCCAATTAACGCATAACTGCAAATTCACAGATAATATGCATCTACAAATGTACAAAAATTATACTTTGAAATTACACTGAGATGTTTATTATTCATTCTATAGATTTTTATTATTTTGATGTTTAGTTTGCTCAGTTTAAAATTTATAGCGAAGAATTCGTGTACTTCTCTGTTAGTTGGAAAAAGGAAAACCAATTCTAGCCTTGGGAAGAAGACTTACAGAGTTGATTTATGGTGTTTGAATATATTTTCATTGCTTTCTATTTCAATATAAATTCAAAAATCTGTTTTGCAAATTTATCCGTACGACTGAAAAAACTTTACTCACCATTTTCTTTTTCAATAAAAACTACGCTAAAGTAGATTTTTGAAAATTTTAACTTTATACTGTGTTTAAAATAATAAACACAAATAAGTTTGAAAAGCAATATAAATAAACAAAATAAGCTATTTTTTTATAATTTTTTTTTAATAGATACTCTTTATTTCTTAGACTTTTGTCATAAAATATTATTCGATAATTATTGTCAAGTATAATTGAAACATGTTGCTACGTAATTTGATAACAAAGTTTTATTTTATTTTAGAAGCGTTGTTGAACAGCCGACCTAATATTTGGGTTTGCGACTACTAATGTTCAACTCCGTAGCGTTGTAATTTTGATCCCAATCCAGAAGACAAGGGAACTCTTGAGTCAAGTAATGGGAGAAATTCGCCATCCTGGAGGACTTTTTGGATGGAACTAACCCGCATTTGCGTTACATGGAGATTAAAACCACGAAAACCTCTCACAGTTAGTCTGACGCAAGGTGTTAGTCTGACCTCTACCACCGCGGATATTTTATATCAGCACTGTGGTCGGTGCGAGCCGGGTGTGGAATTCGTATTGACCAGCTATCGATGGGATTCGAACCCGGTTCACCTCATTGGAAGGCGAACCCTCTATCCCCTGAGCCACCACGGCTCTGATAACAATATTTGAAAAAAAATGTTGAAAAATCTTCTTCAAAAAAGAATTTTCCTCGTTCTCAATTAAAATTTGCAACAATTAACGGTCAATAACCGATATTTATCTAGATTTTGCAGGGTGGCCACAATCTGGAAAAAATTAAAAAGTGGTGACAACTATTTTGAGGTTTGAGGATAATATTTTTTATAGATGGCCCTCTGCGCAATGTTGTATTAATTAGTTTAACCAATGTACCAATTACATCATATTTTCTTGTAATTAAATATTTTCTGTTATAGAAACGTGGTAGTAATAATTTGACTTATGCAACTCATAACGAAGATTCACCCCTCTAGTATGGATAAAAGAAATACGAATTCACCAACGAAATNTTCTGAAAGCTCTTATGAATGGTACAATTATGTTTAGATTTGAACCTAAATTACAATAACAAAACTGCATAGAATATTAGGCTTGTTCACACATCGCCTCGTAGTCATAACATAAGCGGAGGGATACACCGGAATTTTCTAAATTTCTTCCGGTTTAAGGACGCTTGTTATTGTTTACATTAGACCACCCATCCATTGGTTTAGCAATGAGCTTGGAATATTGAAATGAGCAACATTTTTGGTATGAATCCCATCAACCACGGCATTTCAATTGGTATACTGTTCTTGGTACACATGATTGCAGATTTTTTTATATTATTTTATTCTGTAACCTTCGTTGAACAGCCGACCCAATTTTGGGTTTACGACTACTATAGTTGAACTCAGTAGCCATGTAATTTTGACCCCGATTCAGAAGACAAGGGAACTCTTGGTTCAAGTATAGAGAGAAATTTGCCTTCTTTGAACCAACCCGCATTTGCGTTACATGGAGAGGAAAACCCGAAAACCTTCCACGGTTAGCCTCACGACAAGGGGACTGTAATCCATGATCCGTCTACCACTGAGGATATTTTACGTCAGCACTGTGGTCGGTACGAACCGGATGCGGAATTCGTAGCGACCAGCCATTGCCGGGATTTGAACCCGGTTCACCTCATTCGAAGGCGAAAGCTCTACCCCCACCATTACGGAAATATTGAGTTATAAATGAGGTATTTTTCAAAGGTATAAATGAGGTTGTTATTTAAGTACGTAGTTAGGTTGAAAAGGGTGCAAATGAATAAGTCCGATGAGCCACCACGACTCGATTACAAGGGTTGGCGAAATTAATCCCAGTGGAGCATGTGAGTGAGTCTCCTTGCCGTCGGGGATTTCCGTGGTCATCCTCATCATCTAAAACAGTGTTCCCCATGTCCGCGGATCAAATGGTACCGGGTCGCCCATTTCACTGAAACTGAATTTAAATTCCTAGGTTTATACTCCAAAATAAAAATATCTGTGTTCCATTAAGATTTTATTTATTAAAAAAAAAAGTGGCCCCGAAGTTAGTGACGTAAATTTTTTAATGTTTGTGATGTATCATTGTCTGCAATTACCCCGTCTCAGCTCAGGGTTCTCATTGATTTAACGTTCATCATAGGGTTCTCATTGAGTTAAAATGTTAAATCACTTTATATTTATTCTTTGGTGTAACTGTATTTTATTTTGAATTTTGAAGGCATGTTTAAATACAATTCAATTAAAATTAATAAATTAAAATAATATAAAATATGAACAATCAACGCCCCCCCACACCCAGTGGGCCGCGGTAAAATTATCAAACGTTGATAGGTACGCGGTAAAAAAAAGTTTGGGAAACACTGATCTAAAGCATATACTGGTTAGTTTCTCTTAAAAAGTTCACCATGAAGTCGAGTTTGCTCAAATGATTGATTCAGGATGTCCTTGTCTTCTGGTCGGGCTCAGAATCATGACATAAACGGAGTTTAACAAAGTGAGTCGGAAATATAATATGAATCGGTTATTTAAAGCCGGTTGTAAAAAAATAAATTAGTTAATAAGTAAGCTTACTTAGTTCTACATTCATTAAAAATAATACAAAGATTTGATTTCTAATCGTCAGCATGATAATAAATTTAACAGCAATTGTTTAAAAAAAATGCTGAAAAATCATTTGGTGACACGAGGCATATATCTCCAACGCCCTTTCCTTTATAACTCTCTGTTAAATTAGTAATGAACTTTCTTATGATAATATTTCTTCAAAATAAAACCAATTGAGTCGCGATGGCTCATATGATAGAGCGTTTGCCTTCCAACGAGGCGAACCGAATCCCAGTCGATACGAATTCCGCATCCGGCTTGCACCGACCACAGTGCTGACGTGAAATATCCGCAGTGGTAGACGAATCATGGGTTGGAGTCCCCTTGCAATCAGGCTAACCGTGGGAGGTTTTCGCAGTTTGCCTCTCCATGTAACACAAATGCGAGTTAACTCCATCAGAAAGTCTTCCACGAAGGCAAAATTCTCACAATACTCGATCTACGAGTTTCCTTGTCTTCTGGATTGGGGTCAAAATTACAAGGTTACGGAGTTGTAAATTAGGCTTAGTAGTCGTAACCCGAAATTGGGTCGGCTATTCAACGACGGTTTGATTTCAAATAGTCTGTACAATAGAAACAAATTTCTGAAATTTTTTAAAGTAAATACTTAAAAATTGTCTGAGGATCCTGGGTAAGTGTGCAAAATCTTATTCTTATATCATTCCTTCGTTAAATTAGTAAGAAAATTTTTCATGATTTTTCTTCAAAATAAAATTAAAATTTGATTTTAAAATATTCTGCACGATAAACACATCACTAGAAAATTTTAAAGTAAATATTGAAAAATTATTTGGTGTTCCTGGGTATGTGTCAAAAATCCACTTCTTAAATATCATTCCTTGTTCAATTGGTAGGAAAATTTCTTATCACAACATTCCCTAAAAATAATTTTAAATCGTCTGTATGATAGAAACTCATTAAATTCAAAATAAATACTTAAGAATTATTTGGTTTCCCTGAGTGCCATTTCCAAATAACCTTTCCTACATCATTCTCTATTAAATAAATATCTAACCAAGAAACTTCCAGTATTTCATGTTCATTGAAGCCAGAATAAAATGTCTTCCCGGCCAGATATTCGTTGGATCGCACAATCGTCATTTTTCGTCCGCAATATCGGCACTTATCTAAGGGTTGTAATTGATTATGGAGTCACGACCTAGACATGGAAGAATGAGAATCGGAACAAAAAAAATAAGCGGAACAAATAATAAACGATTTTTATAATGCGGGCAGAGAAATAAAAAGTTCACTTATTTACCGTTTCCCACTTCTCTTTTGAAGTGAATTTGCATTTTCTTCTTCGGCTGAATGAATCGAAACAGTGATAAAAGAAAAAAAAGAGTAAACAAAGAGAGAAAGGGAGAAGAAAAGAAAACGTAAAACAAGGAGCATCATCTGCCTCATTTTATTGAATTTGGAACTCACCCAAGACTACAACGGGACTGTCCTGCCACCTGCCGGCAGATAAAGGAGATTAAGAGCATTGACCTTCTGTTTTAACATGGGATTAGGAATTGGATAAAAATTATATTTTGCTGTTATGAAAATTCTTATTGGCTCGCTGTGTGTCTGGATTAAGCTGTGTGTCTGGATTGTTGTTCTGTGATGCTGACGAAAAATAGATATGCACTACAAAATAAATTTAAGTCTGGTACACTTATAATTTTTGTTTACACAGCCGGTTCTGAGTGGTGATTATAAAATTGAAATTATTTAAAAAAAAATCAATTTGAGTTTTAAAAAAAAGTAAGGTTTATTATAGTAAAACATTTAGTTACAGATTTAGTTAAATTTTTTTATTTGATAAAATTATACAAATTAATTTTCAAATATAATGTATATTTTGTTTAAATGAAAAATGTAAATTTAAATTTTTGAATATGAAAACTTTAATTTTAATTCATTAAAGTTAAAGGCAAGTAAAATCAATCCATAAATAATTAAATAACTCAGTTTGCAGATTTAAAGAAAGAAAATTCTGATTTTTTTTATTTAAGATTTTTAGAAAACTATTCTCAATAATTTCAATTGGCTATTAAGGAAAAATTTAGGTCGATTAACGACTTCACTAATTATTTTATCGTAAAAACGGAACCTACACAAAACCGGGCACTTCTCTGTTTCTGCGTCAATTCATGGTGCCCCAATACCCAATACGTCACAGCTACAATTTGTCGTCGGATATTTAGTCAAACACAATTCGTCGTGGGACAATTTGTCGTTGCGACAATTCTTCGTAAGTAAGCACAAAGACCATTCGTCGTAAGTATAATTCATCGCTAGCACAAATCGTCGTGTGCACTATTCGTCGCGAGCACATTTCGTCGTGGGCACAATTCTTCACAATGACTATAGGCCCAACTCGTACTAGTCACAATGCTTTATGATTACAATTCGTCGTCATGGTGACAATTCTTCGTCAGCCAGGCTACGTAGTGGCCAGAAAAGAAATCAGAATAAAATTTTTCTAAAAAAATAGGGACATTTTTACCAGACTACTTTTTAATGAAATTAAGCGGTGAGCTAAAAATAATATACTTATCTCTACTTAAATGTAGTGTAAGCAAAATTTTATCGAAAAAAAATTATAAAATATACTATCTTTAATTTCTTACTTTGTTTAGAACGGAAAGTATTAACAGTTTCCGGTATAATTTTACAAATACTGAACAACTCATAATAGTTTCAAATCAATTCATGGAAAATTTTTAAAGTAGTAATACGTTAAAAAAATAACCAGTATCAATTAGATGACATTCCCTTTTATTAATATATAATTAAAATTTGTAATTATATAACTTGATTAAGAAAGATTTCAGTTATTCGAATTGTTTTAAATTGGGGGTTCAATAATCTTGAAATGAAAACACAGTGAATATGCCACATAACATTTTTGCGCAAAAGTAATTTTAATCGATGGTTCCTTAATTTAACATTTAAAAATTCTATAATATGATTACTGTATTGTTGATTGAAATAAATAAATTTTAAAACCGCATGAAAGATGCGAATTGTGTAGCTACAAAATTTGTTGCTCCATTTGTTGAAAACAAATGGAGCAAAAAATTTTGCGTCATATATAGGCGTATGACGCTTAAATTCATCACCATAAAATTTCATAATATAACATTATTAATTGATTTTTTTTCCAATAGAATGACTGTAATTCCGAAAAGATTTAACCAATGAATCCTGTACGTAAGGCTGATATGCATGAACCTTATATATAATTTTTAGACAGTCCCCTAATTGGAACTATTGAAATTTGCCATTTCAACTAGTACTGATAACAACACATTACTGACCAGTGACGAATTAACTCGTCATTGCACTTGTACTTGAAACTTGCATTGCACTTACATTGCAGGTGGATAAAGAATATTCCAAAGTTTCATTTCAATTTATTCAATATAAATAAAATTTATTGGAATGTATTTATAATGTTTTATTTTACTTCCATATTCAATTGCAAAATAATAGACGGTAGCTTGGTTTTTGTGTAAAATTGCCAGTGAGCTGAGTGTTAAATAAAGTAAAAATATGTTGAATCTGAAATTGAAATGTTTTAATTCTTTTTAAAATTAATATTTTTTTAAATTAATTTTATTAATATTCTGGTTTGTCCCGCAATGGATTGATCGTAAAGATATGGTTACCATTTGAACACTGGCATCACTGGCTGCGGTCAGCGAGCGGGTGGGTGACCACTTTGATCAGCCTGCGTATTAGGATCCTTTTATTATACGATGAAATACGCCTTTGTTAGATAATTGTAGCAATGAAAAGGATGTTCCTACGGAAAAATTAATCCCAAAATTATTTTCTTTTTGGCAGAAATCTTTGTTTTGTCATAATTAGGACTGGGCTATAAATCGGTATATCGCGACATATCGATTTAACGCCTATATCGGCAAACCGATACAGCAACTTTCATTCCAAGCGATGCATCAGAAATCTGATTTAAGCCGTCGAGTGAAGAAGACGATATAACGATATAGCGATACACGCAAGGACTTTCTCTTACGTTCCGATGCCAACTCGCGCTGTGGAAGACGATATTGTTTCGTTATGTTGAGACGGCCTTGACTGATGAGCGGTAGAATCAGAATCACTTTTGAGACCTTATATCGTTATATCACATGTTCGTTTTCGCACCTTCGCGATTTGAAATCGTTTCTTGTAGATTATTTTCAATGGGATTAACTTCGTGATCGCCGTCGTAACCTTGTTCTGAACGCAATCTATTATTGAAAAGAATTTATAAAGAAAAGTTTCTTCATTAATTAGGTAAGTTTTTTATTTATTTTCTGACAAAACTTTTTTTATATTTTTAAATGTGAAAATTATCGGAAATCTAATTTAAGGCACCCATAAGGAATTAAATTACAAAGTAAATAAATTTGTTAGGTTATTTTTTTACTTTCTTTTAATTTATTAAAAACCTTTCGGATAAAACTTCTAATAATTTAATGGGCTTCTATTACTGATTTTAAATTTATAAATCTTGAGTTGTTTTTATTTTTAGAAATAAAGTTAAAACAAAACTTATTTTTTGGACATAAGTCAATAAACTTTATTTGTTCAAAAGAATTTGAAAAGTTTGCGAATTTTATTCATTTTTTTTTTTTTTTTTTTATCAATTACTACTTCGTTTTATTAGAGAGTAAAATCATTATTTTTTTTTAATTTTCGTTTTATATTATTAGTTAATTAGCTAAATATATTACCGAATATCACAATTCTTTTGTTTTTATTTTTAAGAATTTAATTAAGAAACTTTGCCTTACTTTGTTTTTCGTTCATAATTCGGTCATTATTTAATTTAATTTAATTATTTATATGAAATAATAATAAAAATAGTGTTTAAGAAGCATTTTTTTTCTAAAATTTATTTAGCTCTTTGTTTTAAGCATACAAATAATTTTTTAACGAACTTATTTTTTAAATTTTGTTCCTATGCTGTTAGGTAAATATATTGATAAATTTCACTTTTATTTATTTTTTTATTTTTAAACTAAGAAATCTTTTGTTATTTGCGTGATCATTTTTAGAAAATATAACAAAACTTGTGTTTACTTCTTCATTAAGAATTTGAACATTACGATCGAACTTAATAATTCTGTAATTATTTACGCATAATAGTACAAGCAAATATTGATTTGTTAAAAAAAGTTTTTTTTTTTAAAAAAAAAAAATATTTTTAACACTTTGTTTTAAGTGTATAATGAATTTCTTAACAAACTTTTTTTTTAATTTTTTAAATTTTCTTTCAATAATTTCAGCTAGATATCTTTATAAAATTCCCTTTTTATTTTTAAACTGAGAAATCTTTCAGAGAACGAAAATTTTAAGAAATTATTACAAATCTTATGTTTACTTTTTAGTTTAAAATTCGAACATTTTTAATTTTAAACTTCGGCTTTTAGTCAATCTAACTTTTATTTTAATTAAAATATATTTTGAAATTTTAAAATCAGCTTTTGTTTAATAACAATATTTTTTTTCATTAAGGGTGTTTTAGGGGTTAACTTAAATTAAGACTGCTTATACCTTATAAACGATAAAGAAGTGCAAATATTTCATTCTGTATCTACACACATTTTTTCAATAAATATTTTAAGTAAGATTTGTACATCTTAGTCAATTTATTTAATATCTTTCTTTAGCAAAACATATATATTTTCAAATTTATAAATTGATTTAAATCAATATGCGTATGAAGTCTTGATAGAAATCTGACTTTCTGTGCCTTAAAGTAAATGAAATTCAAAAATACTATATCGCGATACATCGCTATATCGCGATGCAAAACTGACGATATATCACGATATATAATTTCTAATATCGCCCAGTCCTAGTCATAATAACTGATACCTGAAAAACTCCTCCACTCTCCTTTGTACGTCTCCCCCTTTTTTGTTAGAGAATTGGGGGTGAAATGAGGGGGAGATATGAATTTCTTCAGGCATGTGAAGCATTGCTTACGATAAATTTTTTCCACTTGAATTGAATGAAACCAATCTCTAAATGATTGGACTAATAATTTATAAATTATACGGGTTTTTTCTACGAAAGGTTCGAATTTTGTATTTGTATCTATTTACACATCAGAGATTGCTATCTAAGCAAGTGAGGCATTGTTCAAATTACAACTGCTAGAAATATAGGGTTTTTTCTCCCACATGAATAGGATCTTATTTTCGTGCATTCACCAAAAACAATCCTCTAGCGGAAAGAATCGATTCTACGTTGATTTTACTTTTATACTTACCATAGAATGCGTCATAGAATTTTAAGAAAAGTTTTTCTTCTCTTTGCTCTTGAGTTTATTAAAACAATTAAAAATCAAATAGAAAGATTATTATAAATTAACCTCATTAAATCACTAGTTTGTCTAACCAGTAAAAATCGAAGCAGTTCGTACCTTAATTCGTGAAATTAGAGTTATCTAATTTTGTTTTAGAAAATACAAATGGAGTGATAAAATTGCCATTCTTATAAAAGCAGTCGACATCAAATGTTTTTCGTCTCCTTAAGTATTTTCGTATTTTCAAAATAATAAGCATAAAACATTTTTTCTGTTTGGAAAGCGCAACAACGTTCACGTTAACTACTTTTTTAAATTGTTATATTTTTAAAAAAAATTGGCACGGTCACCTAAGCAAATTAGTTATGTATTACTTTGTGTTACTGTGATTATTCTGTTGAAGTCTGTTTCACATCAGTTGCCTGTCTTCCGAGCACAAGGCCAGTATTTTCTCTGCCAAAACGATTGAGTAGAGAGATATAACAGCTCGGCGAAGAAAAGACCACTTCGTTGGGTAGTTACTGTAATAAAATTGTCTCATTGTTTTACACTCTTTAACTCTTTCAAGGGAGGGGGGAAACGACGTTTTGTAAACTAAAAATACCGCTAACTTATTCAAAGGTAAAAAGAACGACTTTTGAAAAGTAAAAATACTGCTAACTTATTCAAAGGTAAAAAAAAAACTAATCTTTTTGTAAAGTAAAAATACAAAGGGAAAAAAACTATAATTTGTAAAGTAAAGTTTTTTTGGCAAGTGCTGGTAGCCTCTGTTGCGCACGTTTTTTCTCACTCCTTGAGTATTTTGATTTTACCCATTGTTTTAAATCTAATTTCATTTATAATTATTAAAAATATGAAAATATCAATCTAATGTTTTAGTAAGCAGGCTTTCTATACATAAATATTGCTTCAAACAGTGTCTTCGTCAAAAATTTTGTGTAAAGCATGTACAGAACCAATTCTGGAAGACTCGGATGGATTAACATGCAAAGGTGAATGCAATTCTGTTTTTCATTTTCATTGTGGTGGTTTCACTGAAAGAGCTTTTAGAAGACTTACTGTTGATTAAAAACCAAAGTGGACCTGCGTACAATGTTCAAAACCACAGGAAAACCCAACGAAAATAAAAAGTGCAACTAGCCCAGGCATTCTCGAGGATATATTACAGCAAAATAAAGACCTAATAGAGTTAATAACTAACAAATTCAGTGATTTAACCCGTTCAATTTAATTCAACAGTGAAGTAATTCAAGAGTTGAAAAATTCTATCACAGAGCTACAAAATGTAAACAAAGCTTTACAAGCAAAAAATGATCAGCTAACTAGAGAAAGCGCAGAAATAAAGAAGGAACTGAATGAACTAAAAGAAGCAGTTATTGAACTCAAGCAATATTCCCGAAGATCCAACTTTGAAATAAGTAACTTACCCGAATGTGAAAATGAAGACATACAACAAGTAATATCCCAGATTGATAATGTTGCGAATACTAATATATCCGAAAATCTGATCACCGCTCACAGAGTCCCCAGCTTTAATAAAGATAAACCTAAACCCATCATCGTTCAAGTTAAATCCAAATCTGTACGTGATGAGCTCTTAAAGAAACTGAGAAATCGTAAACTTTCAACCTGCGAAGTCAACTCCAGATTCACTGAAATGCCTGTTTACTTCAATGAACATTTGACTCCCGAACTGAAGCATCTATTTTATCTTTCACGTAAGGCTAAATCTGAAAAGGGATTCAAGTTTTGTTGGGTTCGTGATGGTAAAATATTCCTGAGAAAAGATGAATCGTCCAAAATAATACGTGTGAAATCATCTCAAGACCTTAATATTTCATCCAACTGAAGAAACATTTTTATCTGTGCCGGACTGCCCAAAAATTCGAAAATTTGGACCATTTAAATTTTTTTATTACCTCAATCTGTAAGTTAAACATTAATATTTTACATATAAATATTAGAAGTTTAAGAGCCAACTTTGATAATTTTATTTCACATATTTCTAGCATGATTGAAAATATAAGTGTCATAATTATGTCGGAAATTTGGATTTACCAAAATGAAACTTATTTTTACTCAATAGATGGTTATAATTCATTCTTTAATTGCAGAAATAATAATCGCTCTGGAGGTGTTTGTGTTTTTATTAAAAGATGTCTTGATATTTCAGAATTAGCTATACATTTTGTTTCCGCAGAATCTATATTACTTTATTGCAAATCTTTAGATTTATTATTTCTATCTTTATATAGATCTCATGATTTTAGTGTTGATTTTTTTAATACTGAACTTAAAGTTATAATCTCTAAGCTTAAATATCCTAATATAATACTGATGGGTGATATAAATATTGATATTCTAAGTGATGATTTTATTACTCATGAATATATTAATTTATTATGCCAATTTGGATTTCAAAATTACATGGACAAACCAACTAGAGTAAATTCCTCGTCAACTTGCATTGATCATGCCTTCGTAAAAACAAATAAATTTTCAGTCAAATCCGGAATATTCATAAAGGACATAAGCGATCTCTATTCAACCTTTTGCAGTGTTTATAACGATGAGGTAAGTAAAATTAAGGAAACTGAAAATAAAATTTCAATCAACTATAATAAACTCTATAATTATCTGTCAAATTACAAATTTACTTACAATCCTCAAGATTCTCTTGATCAACAATCTCAAAGTTTTGTTTTCAAACTTAATAATTTAAAAAATAATTTTAAATATACGCATAAATTAAACAAAAGAGCCAAAAATAACTGGATGAATAGTGATATCTTGATTTTAATTCGAAGAAAGGAAAAACTATTCAAAAAAGCTAGAAAATATCCATGGGATATTATTTACAAAGCAGCATACAACACTATAGTTTCTGAGCTTAAGAACTTAATTAAAACAGCAAAATCAGAATATTTCAAAATCAAATTTTTAAGCTGTGATTCAAGTAAACAAAAATGGGATCTTGTAAATAGTATTATTGGCAATCAGAGCAAATCACCTACTTTACCTGATATTTTAAACGACTATGAATCTTCTGATCAATTCAATAAATCATATTCAAATGCTAACAGTACCTCAAACCCAAATTCAAACAGTTTTCAAATATATATTTCACCAAGTTTAACCTCGTTTGTTTTCCTAGAATTGAATGATTGTGATGTACTTTCCTTAATAAATTCTCTTTCTAATAAAAACTCCTTTGACTATGATGGTATTAATGTAAAATTAATTAAACTAGTATTTGCTCTCAATAATATACATTTTATAACTAATTTCATCAATACCTCAATCAAGTCATCCATTTTTCCAACTTCTATAAAAAGAGCAACCATAACTCCTATTTTTAAAACCGGCGATAAAAATTGCCTATCAAACTATAGACCAATTTCAATATTACCTGTTTTTTCCAAAATGATTGAAAAAGCTCTAGCTGATAAAATGTACAATTATTTAAAACATACAAATTTTTTCTCTGTTAATCAACATGGATTTATTAAAGGCAAAAGTACAGAAAAAGCTCTTTTGGAATTTTCAAAATTTATTCATAATAGTATTGCTGAAAATAAGATAACAGTAGCTATATTTCTTGATATATCAAAAGCTTTCGATAATGTCAATCACAATCTTTTAATTAAAAAATTAGAATTTGCTGGTTTCAGAGGAATTATGTTAAATTGGTTTGTTTCATATCTTTCAAACAGAGAACATAGAGTTAAAATCCGAAGTAATTTTAGTAATTATATTTTTTCAAACCGTGGTGTTCCTCAAGGATCTATTCTAGGACCCTTATTGTTTATTATATTCATCAATGACTTTTGTCAACTCAAACTTTTTGGTAAGATAATAACGTATGCTGATGATTCCGTAATTTTGTATTCTTGCACTGATTTAAATCAACTAATTTTTCAAATTCAATCTGATTTACGCATAATTTCAAAATGGTTTACAATAAATGACTTAAATTTAAATCTAAATAAAACTAAATATATTTATTTCAGTTTAAGAAAATCAGAATTTAACTTAAATTTAAAATTTCACTCTCTCTCCTGCAAAAGTACTAATGAAAATTGTCAATGCTATATTCTACAATCTGTAAATAATATCAAATATTTAGGACTATATATCGATTCTAATTTGAAATGGAAAACACATATTAACAATTTAGTTAAAAAATTGCGTTTTGTTTAGTTAAATTTTATCATCTTAGGAATAAAATTCATTTTAATTTTGTGAAAGCACTCTATTACTCCTCGTTTTATTCTTTAATTAATTATGGTGAAATAATATATGGCGGTGAATATAAAACTAATTTACTTCCTTTAAACTCAGTTCAGAATAAATGCTTCAAGATTATTAATTCTCTAAATATAAATAATTCAAGTATAATTACTACCAATATATATATACAAGAATTAACCTATTACCATTTCGCCATAATGTATTTTTTCGTATTTTACTTTATTTACACAAGAATAAATTAGTATGCAAATTAAAAACTAATGTGTCTGAAAGGAGACCAACTGAAATATATGAGATTCCTCACTTTATAAAAGAAATTTCACGAAAACAGTGTTTTTACTTAGTACCTTAATTATATAATAAATAACCATTCCAGTTGCAAAACATCCAAATATATTCTTCTTTTAAGCGCGCTTTATTTCAATTTATGATGAACATTGACGATTTAGATCTCTATTTTTCACTTTAAAGGAAGCATTTGATTTTTTCCAGTCTTGTGCCAATCCAAATGAATTTCTTATGTTACCTTTGTTTTTTTTTAATATAGTTTCATGTATTTTTTTCTATAATTACAATGTTCAACAATATATGATGTCTTATGATGAGTAAAATAATTTATAATTGTAATATCCCCCCCCCCTTTTTTATTTTAAATTTCTAATTTAAATTTATAGTATTACTTTTCTTCGTCGCCTGGACAGGATTTTCCTCTTGACGACGAATATATATTCTATATTCTTTGTATTTATGTGTTTGTTTTTGTTCCCAATACAGTTATATTAGTTTGTTTAAAAAAAAAAATCCGGCTAACTTATTCAAAGGTAAAAAAACGACTTTTTGTAGTACTGTAAAAATACCGCTAATTTATACAATGGGGAAAAAAACGATTGTTTTAAAGTAAAAATACCACTAATTGATTCAAAGTTTAAAAAAAACGACTTTTTGTAGAGTAAAAATACTTCTAAAAGATAAGGAGAATGTAGTTTTCAAATCGTTCGCATTTTGACTTTTAGAATTGACAAATGACTATTCCGAACACTATTTCCGAAAATTCAAATTTGCTTGCGACTTCAACGCTATCAGGCAAAGATTATTATTGCAAAAATTGAGTTTAATCTAACATATATTTGGCAAATATTAAATTCAATAAAGTTAGGAACAACAGCTTTATGTTGCTTAAATTTAATTCGAATTTTATACAATCATACTTTGGCTTTGCCCAAATAGAGAAAAAAATGTACTCATCCTAAGCCCAATAAAGAAATCAGAAACAAGAGATGAGCTTGCAGATGATAATATTAAAATAATATCTTTTCCGGAAGAAATTAATAGGACTGTAATTCGTGATTTGCGCATATTTAAAGCTTCTTCAAAAGAATTTCATTATCCTAATATCACAGATTTTGCAGACAAATAAATCAATAAACTGAAACAAGAATAAAATATTAGCTTCGTTTTTCGGTATCAAATTTTTTAAAAAAAATGTAACTATTATTTATTTTTCATAAATGGAAATAGAAAATTATTTTCTTTTTCTTTCTATTTAGAAACTGTTCTCCATTATTTTGTCTGCTAACAATTTTATCTCCATATTTTGTTCTGCAGCGCCCTCTGCAGTGCTGGAGGATTTCTGCTACCGCGGAAATGTCTATTGTTAAGGTTATTGCGAGTCAGTTGCGATTCCTATTTTAAAATAATTTTAAATCTATATTTAATAATTGTTCCAATCAGTTTTATAATCCAAGTTAAACAACCGATTTATTTTAGACCAATTTTTAAATCCGTACAGTGATTATAAACCCTATCTAGAGACAAGAGGATTGCTGGATTAACCATTCGCATTTTCAACTAATCCTCATTTGTAATACGTGGCTTGACAAATCACAAAAACTCTCATGGCTAACCAAACGAGAAAGGGACATTAACGCATGATCTACCACTGGAGATGTTATATCTTAGCCTTACTGTCTGTATGCAGTACACAGTACCCTGTGGCAGAATTTTTTCTAGCTATCTGCGAGAAAACTGTCTAGCACTAAAATCTTTCAGCAAGATACAAACATATATGTTACTAATTTAATTAATAACTACTAATAAACTATTATTAATTACTAATTTAATTTTATAAATAATTAACAAAAGCGCTGTGTCTACAAAAGAAAAACGCACAAATTATTTCTTTCCCCATTTTGTAAATAATCATCAGAATAAAAAAAATAATTAAAAATCTTGAAATCCATTGTCGAAAAAAAAAAAAAAGATCGTCGACGAAATCACGCGAATTGGACTCTACAAAAAGGGGTCACTCAAATGCATAATAAATAATTGTAATATCGCATAAAAAATATCGAATGTTAAAACTTTTGAGAAATCAATAGCAATAACTGCCAAAAATTCCATAGAATCATTGCCTTAAAAAGTAAATACTCAATGCACGATTCGAATTTTCCATATTGTTTGAATTATATTGAGAAATTTAAAAACCACGTGAAAATCAATATACAAAACTGCCAAAAATACAATCGAAACATTACATCGATTTACGAAAAGCAAATTTGCTTTTCCATCTTACACTAACTGGTTTTAAGCCACTGAAAGTTTTTCCGCAACTTTTTAATCGGTATTAACACAAAATAGTTTTAGCCACTGGAAATTTCCCTGCACATTTGCTTTTCGATCTTACAACAACTGGTTGTAACCCAATTGAAATTTTCCAGATCCTTTGATTTTCCTTCTTACATATACAGGCTATTAGCCAACAGAAGGTTTCCTGCGTCTTTTTTTTTCCGTCTTACACTAGCTGGTTGTAAGCCATTGAAATTTTTTTTTTGTCTATGTTTTTCCTTACACCAACTAGTTATAGCAGGGGTCTGTCCAGGCATTTTGTGAAAGGTCCGGTTTTCGTGAAATTGTGAAAAATTTACTCACATTCTTTCAANAGGTTCCGCTTTTGTGAATTTGTGCAAATAGGGTCCGTTATTGCAAAAAACTTTTTCAAGGAGTTTTTAAATTATAAATAAATACAAGATTTATGCTCGGCACTGTAAAATTATAATAACAGAAATTAAAGTTTCAAAAATAAACAGCAATTGCTGCTTCTAAATTAGAGGTGCAACACAAATATTTGATATTTAGCCTATATTGCTGAACACAGAATATGAATTTCGGACGAATAATGGAAGAATCGTCTGCCGAAGACACAACTTAATTCGTTTACATCCATCTTTCTTGGTTTCTGTCCTGGGAAGGGTTTATTCGATTAACAAAACAATAATGAAGATAAACAAATTTGTGAAGGGTCCGATTAAAAGAAAATTTATTTTGTGAAGGGTTCGTTTTTAAGTTAAAATATTTTGTGAAGGGTCCGTTAACGGACCCAAATTTCTTCTAAACAGACCCCTGTATAGGCATATGAAAGTTTCAAGTGGTTCATCATATCATGTTTCTTAAATAAAACAAAAGGAAACACGTTATTTCACATGAAAATGCTAATCGATTAAAATATTAGGTAAATTTTTTTACTATTATTTCCATCTTTTTTAATACATATCCTTTTGTTTTCCATTTTTTTTCACAACTTTTAATGTAATAAGTTTGAATAATTATAATTTTAATTTCAGATATAGCGAGTTAAAATTAGTTTAATACTCCTTTGTAAGAGTATTATACATAAATTTTATAAATTGAATAAAACTTTATTGTTTTCTTATAATTAAATGTTAAAAGTTTTTAATCACAAACACATTTCATCAAATTACAAATTTTTTTCCCTCTCCAACACACAGAAAATTTTTTCACTTTTTATTTCCACAAATAAAATTCTTCTGAAAGCGTTAAAATCTTAAGTGTCATTTATATTACGAGCTCTCTGTCTTAGTCGCTGTCCGCTAAAAACAATAATCATGCGACTGAAATTGCAAACATTCTTTTCCGACATGATGGAGTGTTCTAGGGATGAATTAAACCAGTGTTACCCAAAAAATTCATTTCGCGGAATAATAATTTCCTTCCTTTGTAAAAATTTTGGATGCAAAATTTAAAGTAGAGTGGTATCTTTGGATAAGAAAGAGATGTGATATTTTTAAAAAAAAAAACTTCTAAAGATTTTTTTTCATTGGCATAATTATGCAAATATAAAAATATTGTTTTGAGGCATTTAATTATACGTGACAGCTATAAATTTCATTCGAAATATTAAAATAATAGTCATGTAAATAAATTAAAATGACTAGAAAACTGCTTTTTACATTTCGAGATGGGACAGATTACTGGTAAAGTAGCAAACATACAAATATTGGTGTGGATTGATGTTCTTTCCTCGTGAAGGCCAACTTAAAATTTAAATTGAAAAATCATAAGACAAATAAGTGACTGATGTGTGTTTATGTGATTTGAAATATACATTTTAATTGTTTTTAAAACATATCATAAGGACGAATAGTAACTTGGGTTACGATTTCTGAAATATGCTAAAAACAGCTAAAAATATACAAACTTTATTTCAGCTAGTTTTGATTACCTCCTTAATTATATATACTGCTAAGATGCGTAAGCCACAAATACTTTCTTTCCAGCTCTAGCAAAAAATATGATATATTAAGTATGAAAAATATGATATATTAAGATAGTATACAGTTTAGTTTCACATTCACTTTTTATAATTTAAATTATTACAAATATTTATAGGCTTAAATGGATATAACACTACAGTCGAACTCGTTTATAACGAGCACAAAGGGACCGTAACATGTACTTGTTAAATCCGAGTGCTCGTAATAAACGGGTCCTTAAGACAGGCGTGCAACCCGAAGAGGGGGGGGTCTTGGGAGGTCANTTTTTATAATTTAAATTATTACAAATATTTATAGGCTTAAAAGGATATAACACTATTCTCAATATTTAAAAAATTTAAACTTAATTTGAATTTTACCATTATTTTATTGCAGTGAATCCCAAAATTAAGTTCACGAATGCATTTCTTAAATAATCTACTGTAAAAAAAATAATTCCAATGATGAGTTTTAATCCATATCAAATTTTTAATTATTTTCCGGATTTTTGTCCCACTGTGCTCTTATAGAGCCTTTTATTGAAGGGACGTGTATTTAAAAGTCTTAAGATAGCTATAATTTTAAAATTAACAAACAAATATAATTTGTTATTTAGGTACTTAAAGCATATTACGGCATTTGTTTATCTAACATTATACCTTGCGAAATTAAAAATAAAAAAAGAGGCTAGTTTTGTAACTGAAGCCTAGTACGTGTTTTCAATTGAGTACTGGCACTCTCATACCACCACTAAGACCTCCCATATCCACACATGTGACCTATGACGTCACCACCAGCTAATCTTTATCAGCAAAATGACGTATTAAAGTTGAGCTAAAGTTTCTCTACATAAGTTAGAATGTTAATTAACGATAAGTTAATTAAATACAGTGCCGTATCGTACACCGAGTTTGTTGAAATATAATTCGTTCCAGCTTATTTATTTTATTTAACTTAGATTTAATATTTGTTCATGTATTTCATTGTAACCGCGATATATTTTTGTTTTGTGCACCTGGCAACTTCGATGCATTATTAGTTTGTTTATTTTCCACGTGGCTTCGTGCCTGTCTTTGTGTTAAATCTCTTTGTAAATATATAGTACAAGGAACTGAAATCTTTGTGAAAGAATTTAGAATGTGTCACTTAAGAGAATTGATACTTGATGGGCTTGGCTTACTCGAAATAGAACGGAAAGAACAGTTCCTAACGTAAACAAATGCCATGTTTCGACAACCAATCAGGATCGAAATGCCCACACTACGTCACTTGCAGGTATCCCATTGTCCTAAATATGTACTGCATGACATTTTGTGTGTTTCTCTTGAATCATTTTATAAGCCTACCTTTACGAAATATTTTTCTTTATAAGCAAACAAAGGACTGCAGCTTTTTAAAGACTATCTCACGACTCGTACTTTTACGTAATATTTTATAAAAAATTTAGAACAGAATAATACGGCTTTTAGGCTTAATTTAAATGTGTACTACGCTCTATTCCCTGAGCCATTACGGCTCGGGAGACCAGTTTGTTGCAAAAAATAATATAAATAAATAAAAGGATTGTTAGATTAAAAATGATTTTGTCTCGATCGTTTCAGATCCAGAGAGGCAGCGAGTGATAATACACCTGAAGGATGTGAACGACGAGCCACCCTATTTCATCAACAGACCCCTTCCCATGCAAGCCGTCGTTCAACTGAATGCTCCACCGGGAACACCAGTTTTCAAACTCCAGGCAAGAGATCCGGACACAGACCATAACATTCATTACTTTCTTGTTAGAGACAGAAGTAAGTATGTTCTTTTATTATTTTTTTTATTCAGACGATGTAGGAGTGATATCAATTAAATAAATCATCTTCTACTTTAAAAGCGTAGTCCTTGATATTGGTTAAATCAAAATTCTGGATACGAAGGTGATCTCAAGCAAAATAATTTACAGATTTTTATTTTTTTAAATATTATGTCTTCACAAACAATTTAATTTTAAATTATAAAATCTGAAATTTAAGCAAAATCAGTAGTATTGTTTTCGAGAAATGAAAAAAGTAAAAAAAGTTGAATTTCTAAATTTTTGTTTCACAGAAACTATTCTAACGATAATTTTTAACATCAGGAAAATGCTTTTTTTTGTTGTTGTTTCGAAGTAGCAAAAATTTTAATTTTTGTTTTACAGTAGCTATTCAAACAAAAATTTTTAACATCAAGAAAAGGCATGTTTTTTTTTTGTTTCTAAGAAGCAAGAATTTTAGTTTTTGTTTTACAGACACTAGTCAAATGATAATTTTTAACATCTATAAAATGGGTGTTTTTGTGTTGTTGTTTCAAAATAGAAAAAAAAAGGTATGTTGACTTGGTCAATTCGCTAAATGTTAAGTCCGGTTTAGCGCTCTGTTTTTATTTACACAATCAATACACACAACTACATTATTTTTGTAATTAACTGCTACTTCTTTATTACAAGTGTTGTGAGCTACAGCTACAAGTATTTTATTTTTTAAAACTGTAGCGACTGTGTACTATGTACTTTTTAAATGCAGCCACTTCGTGGAGAATAGCTTTGTTTGATAACTTAATTTGTTTAATAACCCATTTCCTGAACGGTTTTAAATTAAAGAAATCAACTTATTTAAATATGAAGAATTATTAAGAAATATTTATTTATGTTTACATGAGCCAGTTTGTTATCCTAAACCATGTCTTATGAATTTTTTCTTTTAATCTTTAACTTTTTATTCCTTTTTCAACAGCGAATATTCAATTCGAAGAATGCCAGGAAATTATCAAATATTTGCGATTTTGCTTAGCGTTTAATGATTTCTTATTTCCTCTAAGAACTAAAGTATATCGAAAATTTACAGAGAAAATCTGTTCCATTGAAATAACATTAATGTTTCATGAGCGTACATTCGCACTTGAAAGTGTGATATATATATATATATATATATATGGGGACGGCATGAGTGGTCGTCTT